>NC_091786.1:29148126-29452104 GCF_029378745.1 Bos indicus
GCCAGTTTGTCTGTTACTGAAATGTATGCTATTCTTATTAGGGATAAATAGAGACACAGGGAAGGAGGAGATAGGACTGAACAAGAGAGGAGAGGAAAAGGGAAGGGCAGAAGAGTGATCACATTTACAATTAAAACATGACAGAATAAATAAGGCAAGATCCCAGATCTGGATGCCCACGCTGGAGACAATTCTGGGGATGGGGGGCTCTGAGCAGACTTTATTTTTCTGGTCTCCAAAATCACTGCAGATGGTGATGGCAGCCATGAAATTCAAAGACACTTGCTCCTTGGAAGAAAAGCTATGAAAAACTTAAACAGCATATTAAATAGCAGAAACATGACTTTGCCGACAAATGTCCATCTAGTCAAAGCGATGGTTTTTCCAGTAGTCATGTATGGTTGTGAGAGTTGGACATAAGTAAAGCTGAACGTGAAAGAACTGATGCTTTTGAACTGTGGGGTTGGAGAAGACTCTTGAGGGTCCCTTGGACTGCAAGGAGATCCAACCAGTCCATCCTAAAGGAGATTAGTCCTGAATATTCATTGGAAGGACTGCTGCTGAAGCTGAAGCTCCAATACTTTGGGCACCTGATGAGAAGAACTGATTCTTTGGAATAAGACCTAATGCTGGGCAAGATTGAGGGTGGGAGGAGAAGGGGATGACAGAGGATGAGATGGTTGGATGGCATCACCGACTTGATGGACATGAGTTTGCGCGAGCTCCAGGGGTTGATGATGGACAGGGAAGCCTGGCATGCTGCAGTCCATGGGGTCGCAAAGAGTCAGATACGACTGAGTGACTGAACTGAACTGAGATGGTCTTAAAGGAGATAGATGGAGGGCAATAAAGGAGATAGGAGTCAACCTCTCCAGACATAAATTCCTAAAGTATCTGAATATCTGTTTATAGAGCTGAACACTCACATTCACACAAATGCAGACCTGCTTCTTGCACACACCACAAAGCAGGACATACCTGTGTGCAATCTACTGGAAAGGGACCTTCTAACGATGCCAGAGATCAAAGGATGAGAAATGCAAACTAACAGAGACAGTCGTAATATGATAAAGTAAGGGGTGTGAAATATAGTTCATTTTCTTCTTTAAATTCTTGGTAAATATAATGCCAATATCTCTCTAACCCTCAAAGGTGAATACGCTCTGTTCTATTTCATGAAAGGCAAGTTTGTTTCATTTCCTGTAAGTCAGTTTCATGCTGCAGCTGCTTCCTCACAATGTTCTGCTCCCTCCTGAGTCTCCATGACTGAATGACCATCAACTTTTGTTGGCCATGAGCCTCTGGTCACTGGCGTGAATGCCTGGACTCCTAACCTCAGGTGCATCAGCTGGTGATATGTCTTACAGCCCTCTCCTTCTTCTCCCAGGATTCCACCCCACTAGCTCAAGGCTGTTGAGATTTTACTGAATTCAAGGTCACTGAAAAGGATTACTGTAAGACAGGGAGAGGTTTTAAACTGTGTGCTTTACAGAAAAAGTTCCCCAAAGACAAGCATTTGAGACATGGTTCCTTTGAAGACACAGCTTAGTTCCTAGCCTTGCTTCCCTGCCCACGTATGTGCTCTACTTTTAGCAAACATCTCCTGTTTCCAAATACAATCAAAGTCTCCCAAAACAACCCACAGTCAAGACAGAACATTGTTAAACAGAGCAGGTCCACAACGCTTTATTCTCCCGTGGCTCTCAGGCCGTGCAGAAGTTCAGAAAAGCAAGAGATGATGCCTGTGTCAGATGCTTTCGCAGGCAACAGGTGGAAACTCAACCCAAACCCAGTGCAATGTTTATTTTCATAACTCATTTTCTCATAATACAGAATGCCATGACAGAAGGTCTGGTTGGTTCATATCATCAGAGATTATTTCCCTTCCTCTATGACAGAAAGTGAAGAGGAACTAAAGAGCCTCTTCATGAAACTGAAAGAGGAGAGTGAAAAAGTTGGCCTAAAGCTCAACATTCAGAAAACTAAGATCATGGCATCTGGTCCCATCACTTCATGGGAAATACATGGGGAAACAGTGGAAACAGTGGCAAACTTTATTTTTTGGGGCTCCAAAATCACTGCAGATGGTGACTGCAGCCATGAAATTAAAAGATGCTTACTCCTTGGAAGGAAAGTTATGACCAACCTAGATAGCATATTCAAAAGCAGAGACATTACTTTGCCAACAAAGGTCCATCTAGTCAAGGCTATGGTTTTTCCAGTGGTCATGTATGGATGTGAGAGTTGGACTGTGAAGAAAGTTGAAGGCCGAAGAATTGATGCTTTTGAATTGTGGTGTTGGAGAAGACTCCTGAGAGTCCCTCAGACTGCAAGGAGATCCAACCAGTCCATTCTGAAGGAGATCAGCCCTGGAATTTCTTTGGAAGGAATGATGCTAAAGCTGAAACTCCAGTATTTTGGCCACTTCATGCGAAGAGTTGACTCCTTGGAAAAGACCCTGATGCTGGGAGGATTGGGGGCAGGAGGAGAAGGGGACGACAGAGGATGAGATGGCTGGATGGCATCACCAACTCAATGCACATGAGTTTGAATAAACTCTGGGAGTTTGTGATGGACAGGGAGGCCTGGCGTGCTGCGATTCATGGGGTCGCAAAGAGTCGGACATGACCGAGTGAACTGACTGATTCTGAAGAATAAAGCATCAGCTTTATGGTAGGGCTGGTTCCCTCAAACTCAGCATCTGTGACAGTGACAGATCCCTGTTCATATCCAATGGGAGAGGGACCCTGGCTTTTCTTTGCAGAAACTTCAAACAAGTCTATTCTCTGCCTTGCCCTATTTGCTACCATATCCTCAGCACCTTCAGCAGAGTTATGAAGACCTATGTGTCAACTGAAAGCTATCTGCATATTGTCATTTTCTGGACAAACTTTCATTTTTCTCCATGATCTTTTAGACATCTTTTTAACACTGATCTTTAAAAGTTAAAAAAAAAAAGTCAATAATTCGCAGAGGCCACAACCTTACACATAGGGGATTTTTAGCCACACTTTAGAGAAATCTGGCTCTAAAGATGTTACCTTCTGTCACCTTCAGTAATAGAAGCTGAATAGGTATTTGTTGTATGAATGAAGAATAAATACATCACATCAGTCCAAATCGGCTAGAGCCAATCGCTGGCAAGGGAGAGGAAAAGCGATCGGCAGTTTCTCATCCAAGGAGAAGCAACCATAATATTAACTACAATCTCATTATAGAGACATCTGCCCCCTGAGAGCTGTACCTTGGTTAGGCAAAGACCCAAGCAAAGACTTTGAAATGAAATTGGTTTTTGTTTTCACTCATGTTTTATTTTACCTACAAAGTCAAAGTTTGGGAGAGTGAACTCTCCTGCCATTTTTGAATACAGGAAGGCGATAACAAAAGGATCTCCGTTCCTACTACACACACCATCCCCAAAAGTCAGGGTGAGAGGCAAACTTTGACCTTCCAGGAAGAAATTGATTCATCCAAGGCTCAGGAGCCCAGTCTGGTGTTTTTGATGTGTTCTGTAGTGAGTATAATTGTTTCTCTCCCCAAAAGATATATTCATGTCCTAACTCCCAGGACCTCTGAATATGACCTGATTTGGAAATAAGGTCTTTGCAGATATAATCAAGTAAAGCATGAGGCATACTAGATTAGGGACAGCCCTGATACGATGTTCAATGTTCTTATCAGAAGTGGGAAGTTTCTGTCCATCCCAAACTGCCATGTACACTCTGCCATATTTAAAATGGATAAACAGCAAGGACTTACTGTGTAGCACAGGGAACTCTGCTCAACGTTATGTGGCAGCCTAGACGGGAGGGGAGTTTGGGGAAGAATGGATACATGTATGCATATGTCCCTTCGCTCTTTACCTGAAACAATCACAACATCATTAATCAGCTATACCCCAATACAAAATTAAAAGTTAAAACAAAAAAGAAGCGGGGAAGTTTTAACACAGACAGAAGACAGACAAGGAGAGCGCCATGTGACAACAGAGGCAGAGACTGGAGTGATCTGTCTACAAGCCAAGGAACATCAAGGACGGCCGGCAACCACTAGAAGCTAGGAAGAGAAAGGATTTCCCTAGAGCAGGGGTCCCCAACCTCTGGGATCTAATGCTTGATGATCTGAGATGGAACTGATGTCATAGTAATAGAAATAAAGTGCACGATAAAGGTGACGCACTTGAATCATCCCAAAACCTTCCCCACCTTGTCCATGGGAAAATTGCCTTCCACGAAACCAGTCCCTGGTAAAAATGCCGGGGACCACTGCCCTAGAATATTGAGAAAGGGCACAGCCTTTCCCTACTGTTAACCTTCAGCTGTGGCAGGGAAGTTCCACTAACAGTTTCGTGGGTTTTTATATTCCAATAAAATTTTTCAAAAATCTCTCTTGGCACCAAAGACCACTCAAACTAAGCAAGCACCTTTTCCACCCTGATGGCAAGCTCCTCCACAATGGAAAACCTTTATGTTTCATTGTAGACTTCATTTTGTCCAGTTTGTGGCAACAGCTCAGAGCCATACCTTATGTCAGATCTTCAGAAAGCGATTTCCATCCATTCCCTCCACCTCCCCAAAGTTTCATAAAATTACTGGTCTAGAGATGATCATCAAATTCAGCCTCCACCTGATGAGACCTTCACACTCTCCCAAGGTCAGAGTCATCCGTGCTTCTAGCATCCAGGCAGTGAGACACGTGAACCACCCTCTCTGCTCCATATCTCACTGCTTCTGTGCTGATGTCTCTCCATTCATTCACTCACTCATCCATTAACACCTGCTATTAATTGATATCTGCTGCTGCTAAGTCGCTTCAGTCATGTCCGACTCTGTGCATCCCCATAGACGGCAGCCCACCAGGGTCCTCTGTCCCTGGGATTCTCCAGGCAAGAACACTGGAGTGGGTTGCCATTTCCTTCTCCCAGTTGATATCTACTGAGAACCTACTCTGTGTCAGGTACAAATCTAGGCTCTGAGAATAAAGCAGGAGGAAAATACATAATGAATACCCTTGTGAGCATAATTTCTAAGATCATAAATAAATAAGAGAAGAAAGCATGCCCAGTGTTGATAAACACTATCGAGGAAATTTAAGTAGGCAGATGGGACAGAGAAAGGGGTCGGGTGGGGGTGCAATTTTAAAAGCGTAGCAGGGAAAACCAGCTTTTGGTTATAATAGCAAAATGCAACTACCAAGAGTACTTGGCTGGGAAGCTTCCCTGTGGTCCAGTGGTTAAGAATCTGCCTTGCAGTGCACAGGACACAGGTTCGGTCCCTGATTGGGGAACTAAGATCCCACATGCTGCAGAGCAACTAACCCAGGCGCCACAACTGCTGAGCCAGCACCGTGCAACGAAAGACCCCTCATGATGCAACAAAGATCCGATGCAGCCAAATAAATCTAAAAAAATAAAAGCTCATATTGAAATAAAAGAATACTTGATTGTACGAACTTTACATGTTGTTCTGAGTAGCAGTAGGTTTTTCTTTTTGATTTTCTAGGAAAGTGTCGTTCCCCCCAGTGCCCAAGGTCAATTTCTATTACTATTTGGGACAGCTTCTTTTCCAGCCTTTAGCCCCTCCCCTGTCATCATCCTCCCCTCTCTTTGGGGTGAATCATCACAAGTGCCCTGGGTGCCCGTTCTGGCTGTACCCTCTCCGATTATGGTGCCTGGACCTGGTACCCTCTTCTGGGTGGACAGAGTAAAACAGGACCATCATCTCCGATGGTCTTTATTCTCTGTGCTTTACGACTGACAGTGCAAACACAACTGTGCTCACTTTTAAAAATAACCGTATGGCACTGTAGACTCATACAGACCTGAGAATCAGTAAGACTGCTAAGAAATGTTTAGGCGTCCTAACTCTTCAGCCCCGGGCTCTTCCCACTCTGTGGTGTCTCCTCCCCCTCGATTTTATTGGCTTTGGGAAAAATTAAACCAGTTAGGGCAGCAGCTGCGGCAGTCAGAGCACACAGCACGCGACAACCTCTAGGCATGACTCTCTGCTCCATCTAATGCTGCCCACTCTGTCCTACAGATTTGATTAACACCATCCTAATCTGCAGAGCCTTAAAGTGCTGAGTTATCATCTGCCTATTTTTTCCCCTCTAATGTTTGAAAAGAAATCAATTGATGGCAGCTTATGTTTCTGTCCTTTGCTTCCCTTGCCAGAGGTGAATCCCACTGTGTCTGAGTGAGAAGGGGCTGGTGCCGGCCCTCCAGCCTCTCTGGTGAGGATGGGATGACACAGAAAATTCGCGCTCCCTCGTCCCTGCCCTGCTCCTCCTTATGAAAACAAAACCATGTGGTGTGCAGGGTAAACCTTTTCCACTCCAATCTTTTACTGGTTTTCTTGGTGTTCTCTCTTACTCTTTACCTTCCAGAATCAACAGGAACACATCATCGAAAGAGGCACTAAGATATTGTTAATTGTCGATGCCATGAGAGTTGAAATCCACCAATTACTGGCTGTGGAATCTTGGATAAGCCACTCAGTTGCTCTGTGACTCTTTTTCCCATCTGAAAAATGGAGTTAATAATAGTAGCTGTGTCCAAGGCACATTGCGAGCATTAAATGAGGTCACACATGGAAAGTGCTTGGGCTCATGGTGACACCGTGGAAGGGTTAGCTTCCATTTGGAGTTAAAATTAAATACATAAATTCATAGTTCACTGCCAATTATTTGGAGGTAGCTTATCAGCTCTGTGTTTTCCCTGGGAGGGGAGAATGAGTGTGATATAACAGGTCCTGCATGGAGTCAGACAGACAAAAATTCGTATCTGACTTCAATTGCATGGCCGTGGGAACATTATTTATCTGAGGCAAGCCTCAATATTCTCACCTGCTAAGTGGTGACAATAACACCTCCTGCACAGAGCCGTTGAGGGAATCCTGGTGATTCTAGTGGTCTCTGTGCTCCATACAACGCCTGTGGAATTTATAGCTTCAGATGCAATGCACAAAATGTGAAATGTGCCCTTGGTTGCAGAAGATTGTTCTTGGAAGAAAAGAATGTCATCATTTGAACCCCACAAAGAGACCTTAACTCCTGACTTGCCTTTTCTAACAAGGGACCTTTCCTTAGTCCTGGCTATCCAAGTATCACCGTAACCGGGGACCGAGGCACGAACGCCTCAGGGCCCCATCTTTCCCTTCCAGCCCCATGAACTTCCCATAGGCTTCATACTATGGTATCTCCGCTCACACTGACTCTCTCTCCAATAGCTTCTCCATTATTCAGAACCTTCATCCACATCTGGCATGAAGTATGGATTATCCTTCCTGATTCATTCATAGCAAAGTCTGTCTATGGACAAGACCAGGAGGAACAGCAAGAGGGTGGGCACATCAGGTCCTGAGACAGGGTTGGCGAGAGTGGGAAGCATGGTATCTCACAGGCAGCCCACTCGGTCACGAAGCAGGTGGCCAAGTAGCCCATGTGACCAGTGTGTGCAGAAGTCTTTGGCTGCCTCAGAAAAAAAAATAGCGTTACACCGATACAATACCGTATTTCTGACTGCATCAAATTTTCTCTAGATGACTTGATAATAATCAGCAGCTATACTTGCAAAATGACAGGGCTGGGAATACCTTTGGGATCACTTCTTCCACAAGCCTCATTTTACACATGAATAAACTTAGAAGTGAAGTGACTTGTCCATGGTCATGCAGGTAAGAAATGACAACATCTGATTTAGCAGGGTGCTAATTTTGATTATGCTTTCCATTGCCTCATATAATTTCAGCTTCCTGCTGAACATTAAATATCTGAACAATAGTGATACTGATACATTTCTCATTTCTTGACTTTAGCCGTTTATAATACCCTTAAAAGAATGTTTACGAACAGCTCCTCTGTTTAAAACCAAAAGCAAAATGCTTCAACAAGCAAACCCAGAAGCTAGTCTTGCCTAAGAACACTGTCAGCCTCTCTATACTGTCAGCCTTGAATCCCTCAAAACGTACCTGTGTCCTTGTTCATCTAATTTTCCGAGTAAATATCATCAGTCACCTTGAAGCAGGTCATTTCCTGCTGATAAACAGTCATTGACTAGGTTGTAAGCAATCAGGTTTTTAACACCTGGCCATTAATCCCTAGAAATGCCCTCTACCCAAATTCTTAATTGCTTAAACAAAAGGTTTCCATGGGAGATTAACCATCAGAGCCAATCTGCAGCTCTCACAAAGCAGTTCTTTGTGCCATGATTTCCACACTCCTCCCCTCAACATCAGGGAATGCTGGATAAGAAGTCAGGAGAACACCGATGATCAGGAAGAGGAGGTCTCGAGGTGAGGGGGACTGTGTGCTCACACCTTCCTCAGATGTCACTGGGACAGCACGTGAATCTATGAAATACGGGCACGTAAGAGAGAAAGGTCTGCTGGGGAAACGCTTCCTGGTTATCAGTGAGGATTTCAGTGGAGTCTCAGCCATGGTTTAACAAATGTCTGTTGGGAAGCTTAAAATAGAGGGATTCTCCTGGCACTACGTACAAAGTAGATAACTAATGAGAAGCTGCTGTACAGCACAGGGAACCCGACTCAGCACTCTCTGGTGACAAAGAGGGGATTTATGTATGGGTATAGCTGATTCACTGTGCCATACAGCAGAAACTCATAACATGGTAAAGCAACCGTGCTGTGCTTAGTCGCTCAGTCGTGTCCGACTCTTTGCACCCCCATGGACTGTAGCCTGCCAGGCTTCTCTGCCCATGGGATTATCCAGCTAACAGTGGCCACGTGGAAGCAAGCTACCAAGTATTCTTTATCACCTACCAAAAACCCAGAGCTCTCCTATGAAAAGAGCTCTTCTACCCCTCTGCCACACCTCAACCCAAATGTCACCTTCTCCAGGCAGTCTTCCTTGATTTCCCAACAATATGTTAGGGGCCCCTTCTGAATGTTTAATTTTAAGTGCACATATCATAGCAATTGCTACTGCTCTTTACTGTGATTACTTGCCCAACTCTACAGCTCCTTGAGTAGCTGCTTCTGAGAATGCTTGTCTCACTCAACCCCAACTGCATCCCCATTACCCAACATAGTACATCTCACATGGTGGACCCTCAATAAATGTTTGGCCAATCATGGAAGCCCACTGGAGTTATCCCTTGGCTTCAAGAGTCAGGACTGAATCATTGGTCTTTTGTCTCTCTCATCAATTGTTTCCCCCCAGCTTTTCTTGAGCCCTACAAGAGCATCTGTTTGACATTAATAATACCATCAAGACTTATCCTGAATTAATTTTTTCTGCTGCAGCTCCTGTGGGCTGGAGTAGTGATTATCATTCACAAGACGAAGTGGGGTGGGGGGTGTAAGCTGCTCTTGAAAATGAGTCTACCGTGATGCACCAGCCGGGAGCTTAATAGGGAGCATGATCTTCAATTTGCTGAGTGTAGCTCGACAAGGAGCCCTGAGCTGGGCTTGTGACATGCCATTCCTCAGAGGGTTTCAGCTGCTGCTGTGCTGCAGGGAAGGATTGATGACTCTGATGAGAGATTTGAACACAGTCCTCTTAAAAAAACAGAAGGGCTGGGGCCACTGGGCTAATTGGAATTACAAGCATATGTCTGTGCATGCCATGCAGAATCATGCCTGTATATTAGATGCACAGAATAAAAGGGTGGAATATTTGAGGATAAAGCAAAAGCTAAAAGGACAAAGGCAACAGGCAATCTAATCCACTTAATGGGTCAAGGAGTTCGGAGCTGAGCCGCAAATGCATCATTTGATAACGGTAATGAAAAAGACAGCAATCTATATCTACAAATAGCATTACAGCAGATTTGGTTTCGAGGCCAAACTAGGTTGATGTGAAATTTACGAGACTGGCTGTCTCTCGGATATGCTTAAGAGGGAGGAGCACATTCAATTCTTTCTCTTTCCCGTGGAGCTCAGTGTGAACTGAGTCTTACTTCCAACGTAGGTTTTACTGTTATGTGGGACTTTATTCTGTTTAAATGACAGTTAAGTATTTTGCCACCCAGGTTCATCTTAACACGGAGGATGCCAATTGTACAAGTGGATGAGGTCTATTTAGGGTTCCCTTTGGGCATTTCATTTCCCTGTCCAGTCTCTGTAGGTCTCTTGCTCACACTTTCATACACACACACACACACACACACACACACGAGGTTCACATTTGCAGGTGGCCTGAAATGCCATGTGCAGTAAAGTATGTGCCTGAATCGTGACTTAGCAGCTGATACTAGAAAATGTAGGAAATGTGGGTTCTGATGATTTGGACAGTATGTTTTCTGTCTGCAAAACCCATTACAACATTCCTGTGCAAAATGCTGTCAGAAAGGTGCTTCGTTTCCAACCGAAGTTCTAATACATCCTCCACAGTAATCACAATACACTGCATTACAAAATATGCAGGATGCATTAAGCTTTTTTTCTCCTTGTGATGTCTCAGTCAATATCAGGTAGCACTTACAGAGGGTAATGAAGTCTGCTTTCAACACAGCAATGTTCCTACAATTATGTGCTGATTGACCTTCACTTTGTGCTGTGCCTGCAAAGAAAGGGGACCCTGATAGACTGTACAGAGTAGAGCATGTGCAAGTCAGATGGTTGAAAGGAGGCAATAAGCTTGTTGCTGCAGCATTGTGTGGGGCAAGTTTCAGCCGAGACTTGCTCCTAATTCAAGAGTGACAGCAGACGCAATCAAAAGCTTGGGAAGGGATTTGGGGAAGACAGTTTTTTAAAAAAAAATGTCACCCCAGGATTTAGGTTTTCACCCGTTCTGTGACAAATTTTAGAGTAAAGGACGTCACTGGATCGAACCTAACCAAATGCTCCCTTGTGATAGAAATAACAATTCTGCATAAGAGGCAACTACAGAGATAAATTCTCATCCCTCCTTGCTTTTCTTAATGTCTTTTGCAGTTCTCTCTGCTTTGGTTAGGGTAGGTAACTACTGTAGAGTAGACTCAGAATTACATGATTCAATCACAACAGACACGAATTCCTTACTCACTTATGAGCCCAGTGTAATCTCAAGTCATCCTGGTTGGTGATGAGGGTATGGAATGCTCTGCTCCACGCAGTCACTTAGAGACCCAGGCTGATGAAGGATTTGTTAACTACATATGAGAGTCTCCCTGGAGGTCTCCAGCCTAGTCAGCTAGAAGAGAAAGGAACACAGAAAAGCCTACATGAAAGGCTGCATGGATTATGGCCACATCACGTAGGCTTACACATCCTCCTGGCTAGCAACCCACCACACGTAGCTGCAAGGGATCCTGGGAGATATGCCCAGGAAGAAGAGGCACGGATTACAGTGAGCAGCCAGCCATCCCTGCCACACTCCTCTCCTCCCTGTTCTTTCAGTGGTGGAGTTCCTGGTTTCCCAGGGTCTCTCTCAGTCTTATAATAGGGCATGCTGCCCCCAGACACTTTCAGGATGCAAAGATTACCATCCATGGAATACTCTCAAGTATCCGGCCAAAACTCCCCTCCCTGATTAAGACTGAAATTTCCAAAAACCTACTGTACATTTGGGCTCCCCAAGTGGCGCTAGTGCTAAAGAACCCACCTGCCAATGCAGGAGATGTAAGAGAGACAGGTTCGATCCCTGGGTTGGGAAGATCCTCGGGGGGAGGGCATGGCAACCCACTCCAGTATTCTTGCCTGGAGAATTCCATGGACAGAGGAGCCTGGCAGGAAAAGGCCAGGCTTTTGGCCTTTGGAGTTGCAAAGAGTTGGACATGACTGAAGAGACTTAGCACACACACATATACTGTACATCCATCTGATATTTGAATGAGTACCTCAAATTTGACACACAGAAAACCAAAGTTGTTATCTAACCTCATCTGTAAGATGGTGATACTTAATAGTATCTATTCTTAAAGTTGTTTTGAGGATGAAATGAATTAATATGTATAAATCACTGAGAAAAGTGCTGATGCCAAGTGGAGACTTTTTTTTTCAGATGTACCACACAGCACATGGAATCTTAGTTCCCTGACCAGGGATCGAACCGGTGCCCTCTGCTCTGGAAGCACAGGGTGTTAACCACTGGACCAACTCCCAAAATGAGCAAACTGTTTAAAATTTTTCTATTATTATTACTATTTTATCTTTTGGGCATGCAGCATGTGGGATCGTAGTTCCCTGACCAGGGACTGAACCCACACTCCCTGCATTGGCGGAGTCTTAACCACCCCCTAGACCACCAGGGAAGTCCTGGGGCTTAATAAATGTTGGTCATTATTATTCTCTTGTCTCTCTCCTTCTTCCCCTACAAAATCTGTTTCCCTTCTCATGCTTCATAGCACTTCTCATCTACTTAGTAGACCAAGCCGGAAGCTGTACTGGACTCTTTCTTACTCAGCTTTTACCCCCATCCAGTGACTCTCACTACCTCTCAGAGCCACAGTGATCCTCATCCTCATTGTCACGCTCTGACTCAGACACTCATTACTTCTCAACTGAACCGCTGCAAAATCTTGCCCAGTGCCCACTCTTCTCTGCTCTTTTCTTCCTCCAACTCTCCCTCTGCCAGAATAATACCTTTAAAATATTCTAAACTGTGTTCTCAGATACTTCAGTGGCTTTTCATTGTCAGTAAGCATAAAGACGGCAATCCTTAGAGCTGGAAAAGTGAGCTGAAGCAAGTTGTGCTAAGTCGCTTTAGCCATGTTCAACTCTGTGCAGCTCCATGGACTGTAGCCTGCCAGACTCCTCTGTTCATGGGACTCTCCAGGCAAGAAGACTGGAGCGGGTTGCCATGCCCTCTTCTAGGGGATCTTCCCAAGCCAGGGAGTGAACCCACATCTCTAGCATCTCCTGCATTGGCAGGCAGGTTCTTTACCACCAGCACCACCTGGGGAGCAAGTAGGCACAGCCTTAAACTCTAACCTCCCTCCCTCCCTTTCTCTGTTCTAATCAGAACCGATTATTCACTATTTGCTCTCTCTGTCTTTTTGATTCTGGTTCTTCTACCGAGAAAGCCCACCCTTTTTTCCTTCTTTCAAATTCCTGCTTTCCAGCTCAGATGTCACCTCTTCAGAGCAGCCGTTCACTTCCAATCAGAATCCATCCAGCCTGCCTCAGCATCCCGCCCCCACCAGCATTTTATTTTACCTATATCACTTATCAGTTGTATTTGTCCTAAAGTTAATGGAGCCTGTCTCCTGTATTCGACTGAATCCTTGAGTGTTCCCAAGCAGAGTTAGTCTGCCATCATGACACTTTAACTTAATGTTTAAATTTTCTCAGCTTAGTGGAGCATAAGTATGGAACAGGAGCTGCCTGCATTTGGGCTACGTGGATTCCCTCTTCCCCACTGGGCAATAGCTCCCTTAACAGCATGGAGCAGATTCAGTAGATTTCCAGTACCTGATAGATACCAGAAAGCCTTGTCATCTGGTTTAGATGCCAGTAGACACCTGCTTCTTCTTTTTCTAGCTTTATGTCCCTCAAGTGTTGGGAAGAGAGATGGGTGGTAGACCAGAGTCTCCTTGTATGGTAAGGGGCCCTTCCCAAACTCGCTCTCACTCAG
This sequence comes from Bos indicus, assembly GCF_029378745.1. Classification (NCBI taxonomy): domain Eukaryota; kingdom Metazoa; phylum Chordata; class Mammalia; order Artiodactyla; family Bovidae; genus Bos; species Bos indicus. Next base: position 29,161,639 of record NC_091786.1, read on the forward strand.
TCTAGTTCTGTCCACTCCTGGTGGCTGCCAAGTAGGTGATGACACTCTGAGAAAAAGATTAGCTTTCACCCAGCACCCTCCATGACCGACGACCTCACCCAGAAGGGTGCCACCATTTCTCCGCTCACTTGGCAGGCTCACTGCTGCTTCTTAGGGAAACCTGGCACTCTTGATGGGGAGTGGCCAAGACTGCTGGAGTCCTCTCTTCTGCACCTGGTAAGGCCGATGGAGAACTGGAATGAGGTGCAAGCTGCCCAGTCCTTTCCACAAACATCTTGTATTAAAACCCATCAAGCCTGCTAGCCTGGCCTCCTCCGACGGGCCCTTCATCCTCAGAAATCTCTAGCTCTGAACTCTGTTAGCCTAAGGGCGTCTGCAAACCTGAGACTGAAAAGGACAACGTAAGCTCTGCCCTAGGATTCCAGTCTGCTCCTCCACTAACCCTGAAAACATTCGCTGGGCACAGACAGGAGAATCAGGGTGCCCCTGGAGGCTGACAGCTTGACACAGGCCCAGTCAAGGAGCGAGCTGCCAATCTTTATGTCTTAAAGTTCCCTCCCATCTTTAAGACAATTCTCCTGGAAGCCTTCTTGTTAGGCTTTAGGAATGGGTTAGGAATGGGAGGCAATGGTCTTTCACCTGGGATACTGTGCTGTTCACTCAATGAAGACTCCTCCACCCTCCCCACCCACTCTCATGACAGTGGATGGTGGGGCTGGGACCCGCGTGGTTCTGGTCCCTCCCAGTAAGCCCTAGGCAGGCAGCTCTGGCCTCGTGTGCTCAAGACTGTCTTTGTAATATGTATGCAGGACCTTTCTCCAGCTACAATTCTGGGGCAGGGAAAAACCCATTCGGACACACTGTTAAATGTCTTTTAAGTATGTTCAGTTCTGTTGACCTTATCCCTGTTTTTAGAACACATTTTCTAAATGCACATCACCCCACAGACACTGGAAAGTCTTTTTTAAAAACACTTTTTATTTTGTTTTGGGGTATAGCCTATTGACAATGTTGTGCTGGTTTGGGGTAGACAGCGAACAGGACTCAGCCATACATACACATGTGTCCATCCTCCCCCAAACTCCCCTCCCATCCAGGCTGCCACATCATGTTGAGCAGAGCCCCCTGTGCTCTACAGGAGGTCCTTGCTGGTTAGACACTGAAAACTCTTGAAAAAAAACTTCACTGACAACATTTTGTATCATCAGATGAGCACTTCACAGGTGGGCAATAAATGTCTTATACACTATGTTCTAATCTCCAAAAAAGAGTTAAAGTACTAGGATCCTGAGGTGCCAACCTCATTATTTTGCAGAAGGTGAAACTCAGGTCCTGAACGATGAGGTCACTGAATCCAAAGACACACGGCTAGTTGGGATCGCGTTTCACATACCAATTTCTACGCTTAATGGTACAGCAGAAGCAGAAGCCAGCCAAGCAGATCTGATGACCGGCCTTTGGAGAAAAGAAAGTGGGTAATGGAAAACACTGTACAAATTCCAAGAGTTCGTTTTTGCAGATGAAGCAGATTTTTCATTCCCTGGTCTGGTAGGGTTTGCCAGTGTGTGCCGTGACTAATTCCTGTTGGCCCAGCGGAGGCTTCCTGTTTGCAGGGCGGCGTGACAGATTTGTTGGTGTAATCTGGCTTTAATTCATTTCAGGCCAATCCTGGAAACCAGAGGCTCTGTCATGTCTTCATGGCAACATTAACTCCATTTTTCTTTCTTCACTCCTTCTATTAATAAGCAGAGGCCACTCAATAGGGCAATCTTAACTGCCTGCTGAAGGTGGCAGCGAGAGGTATAAATAATTCTTCTCATTGACCCTTTCCATCTTTTCCAGGAAGAGTAGCGGTTTTGTTCTCTTATCTCTCAAGTGGCTCCAAAGTTGATCAACTCATTCGACTCAGCTTAAAAGGTTTCTTCTGTGCACTTCGTCACTCAGGCGTGTCCAAGTCTTTGCCATCCCATGGATTTAGCCTACCAGGCTCCTCTGTCCATGGGATTCTTCAGGCAAGAATACTGGAGCAGGTTGCCATTTCTTCCTCCAGGGGACCTTCCCAACCGGGAGATCAAACATGCATCTCCTGTGTCTTCTGCATTGCAGGCAAATTCTTTACCTACTGAGCCATTAAGGAAAGGTTTCCTGGGAAAATAAAAATTCCAGTGCAGGCTTTGCAAGAAGAGGCCACTCCTCCAGTGCCACCTGACGAACTCCCTGGGATTCAGAGTAGCTACAAGAATTTCCTCTAAGCCGCAGTGATGTCCACATTCAACTCCATCTAGAAAAGTGTGGCGTGGTTGGAACCTGAGATATTATCCAAGGAGGTTTTAACATGGTCCACAAATATAAGAAAGCAGATGACTTACTGAGAATAGGAGTTGAAAGGAAGAAAGGTAGAAAGCAGACATCTGCAGCTGTGGCCAGAGTCCTCCACGTGTGGGTGGATCTGTAGAGGCCCTCAGGACAGTTTGAGATGAAGAGTGGTCGCTGGGCACAGGCCCTTTGGCAGGGAGAAAACAGGAGCCAACTGCTCCTCGGCAGAGGTACCTGTCTGTCTTGTTCATCTTCATGCGTTGGGAAAGGCCTCATCTAAAATCTACCCAAGAAGGAGAGGGTGGGAGGAACTGGGAGAGTAGCACTGATACACACACACACACACTACTATGTGTAAAAGAGATAGTAGCAGGAAGCAGCTATAGGATAGCACAGGGAGCTCAGCTCGGTGCTTTGTGATGACCTAGGTGGGTGTGATGCTGGGAGTGGGAAGGAGGCTCGAGAGGGAGAGGATATGTGTATACTTATAGATTCAGGCTGTTGTACAGCAGAAACCAACATAACATTGTAATGCAATTATTCTCCAATTAGAAAAATAAAATAGGGCTTCCCTGGTGGCTCCGTGGTAAAGAATCCACCTGCCAGTGCAGGAAACACAGGTTCAGTCCCTGATCCAGGCAGATCCCACGTGCAGTGGAGCAACTTAGCCCCTTCGCCACAACTACTGAGCCTGTGCTCCAGAGCCTGGGAGCCGCAACTACGGAAGCCACCGCCACGAGAATCCAAGCAGGGCGACTAGAGTAGCCCTACCTCGCCCCGACTAGAGGAAAGCCCGCATGGCAGCAAAGACCCAGCACAGCCAACAGAAGTAAATAAAATTATTTAAAAAAATAAACAAAATAAAATCTACGCAAGTCCAGGGCCATCCTTGGCAGAGAAATGGAAGTCAAATCCTTGGTTCATTGATGAATCCTTCGGCTCCCCGTGAACTAACCAGCACAGCCAGGGTGATGTGGAACACAGCTGGGCACTGTTTGCCGTGTGCCCGCACCCAACTCTGCGAAGGGGAAAGAGCACCCGATGAATGGCAGAGGGGCACCCACGAGACCTGGGGAGCTAGGCAGAGGGCACTCCCCTGAGGAAGAGGTGCTGGGCAGACAACTGCACATCAGTACAAACCTCATACACTTTTCAACTTATGGTCTTAAACTCACTCATGAACACATCACCTAAGATAACAGTCATACTTCCCTTAACATTTAGGAATTCAATGTAAGGCCTAGTGAATCCATTAACACAATAGTAAAATGTAGTGTTCTCTTCTGAAGACTGTTAGGCTGCTATGCAACACCCAGGAACTGCACATGCCGGCTACCTTCTGCGCTTTTCCAGGAATGCACTGCATGTTAAATTTCTGTGTCAAGTGTCCTACCATTCCCAATCAATTTCTTTCCTTTCCCATCTCTAAGAATCACATGGAACATTTTTAGCAATACGCAAGCATTTCAGAATGGGAAAGATGGGAAAAAGATATATTGGTATAGATCTGTCATATTTAGCTATGGGAAAACTTGAAATGTAGGCCATCTAGAGGGTCTAAGAGTAGTAAGTGATTATTTTCAAGTGTGTTTTCAGAAAACAAAGCAACAGGAGAGTTTTCTTAGACGAAACCTAATTCTCAAGACTCACAGACTTAGAGAACAAACTTATGGTTACTGGGGGAAGAGAGGTAGGATGGGGCAAATTGGGAGTTTGGGAAGAACGTATACACACTGTTATATTTAAAACAGATAGGCAACAAGGGCCTACTGTGTAGCACAGGGAACTCTGCTCAACACTCTGTAATAACCTAAATGGGAAAAGAATTTGAAAAAGAACAGATACATGTATATGTCCATCTGAAGCCCTTTGCTGTACGCCTGAAACTAACACGACACTGTTAAACAACTCTGTGTGCGTTAGTCGCTCAGTCACGTCCGGCTCTTTGTGACCCCACGGATCACAGCCCACCAGGCTCCTCCATCCTTGGAATTCTTCAGGCAAGAACACTTCTCCAATATAAAAGAACATTTTTAATAAATAAATAAATAGAAAATAAAACAACTTCCCATGGGCATTAGTTCCCAGGAGACCCTTAGTAAAAGCTTCATAACAATGGCAAAAAATAATAATAATAAATACACACAATATAATAATAATAAATACACACACACAAGGTGTATCAAAAGAGAGGCTTATGTCTCTACGAATTGTACAGCACAGGGAACTCTACTCAGTGCTCTGTGGTGACCTAAATGGGAAGGAAATCCAAAGAAGAGGGGATATATGTGTACATGTAGCTGATTCACTTCACTGTTCAGTAGAAATTAACGCAACTTTGTAAAGCAACTATACTCCAATAAAAATTTAAAAAATAATAGTAAACACACCTGGGAGCTCTAGAACTTGCTATTTTCATCGACCACTTCATCACGAGTATCTTTGTAAAGTCACTTCCTATAGATCTACCTCATTTATTAAATATAAACAACTAAAAACAGATTGATAATACTGCATTGTGTGGGTATACTAGAATTTACTTCCCAAGTTCCTCTTTTTTTTGTTGCTGTTGCTTGTTCATTTTGTTTTTTGCCCACACTACAGGGTATGTGGGATTTTAGTTCCCCTGCCAGGGATCAAACCCAAGTCCCCTGCATTGGAAGCATGGAGCCTCAATCACTGGACCAGCAGGGCAATCCCTACTTTCCTAGTTCTTCTTAACGGCTGTGTTTTCCAAATGTTCTGTTTTCATACTAAATAATTCTGAATCAATATTCTTAATAAATATGCAATTTGAATTTGAAAATAAATAAAAGAGAAGCTGATATCTCTAGGTAGGTTCTAGAAGCTTGGAAGTTCCCTTCCCATTAATACTACTTATTCATATTCTGCTACTGGGCCCAGGACCGTTACTTCGGTGACACGGCTTCTTGATATTGCACAGGTAACGCTCGGCTGATTACCCTTTTCATCACGTGAGTGGCCAGGAGTCCCCAGTGCCACACACGAAACCACAGAGGAGCAAGTGCCAGTTCTCGCCATTTTCATTTCACTCTTAAGTGAACGTGAGCAGCCAAGAATTGTATTCATCTTGGGCTGTCCTCGTAAGGTTTAATATGTTTCTCATCTGCCATCAGCACAACACTAGGCTTTTGGTATTTCTTATAAACGAGTCCTTCTTCTTCAAAGAACGTTTTAGTTGCTCTCTGTCCAAAGATTCACTTACGCAAAAGCATGACCTAAGGGAAAATAAAAGAATAACAATCCTTTTTACCTTCTAAATCTTCTCACCAGCAAATACTCAAGCTTATCTAAAAAGAAGGGATGAGAAGAAGATGCTGGAATTAGCAATTAGAGGAAACTCAGATCCCTAGTAGAAGGGCATTGCTGTGAGCAAGGCAAGGATGGGAAAAGCATGAAAGAAGGATAACTCCTTACATGGTTGCTTCATCCCAAGCACTCTCTTAGGTACGAGGTTGACAAAGATGAACAGAAAGAGGTTTCCATCTCTAAGAGAAATCAAAACTCCTAGGGAAGACAGACAGGCACAGTAAGTAGAAAAGTGTTTCATGCATAGACGGAGCCCATGCAATGCTTGTTGGCCTGATGATTTGCCTATGATAAAATTCTCACACTGCACCACACCCGGGTCAAATTCTGGCTCCATCACCAACAATCCGTGGTGTTACACAGCTTACTCAACGTCTCCGTGTTCCCGGGAACTACTGTGCCCAGCGCCCGGCAAACAAATGTGCTGGTAGTTAGTGTCAGCAGCAGGGCTGCTGCTGCGCGCCTCACCCTTCATCTCATGCTGCCGCTTCATCCCCTCCTGAAAACCTGCGCTCCAGCCAGACCAAGCCAGGGGCTGCTTCCCGGACACACCATCAGATTTCCTATTTCTGAGTTTGAGACTTTTGTTGTGTCTTCTCCATCAAGAGTAGGCTTCCCAAACTGGCTGTGAACCTTTCGGGGAAGGCATTATGCTTTTTCACATTCATCATTCCAACACTTAGCACATTTCCTAGGTAGACACTTAACAAATATTTGTTGAATTAACTATGAAGTGAAACTGAAAGTTGCTCACTCGTGTCCAACTCTTTGCGACCCCATGGACTATATATAGTCCATGGAATTCTCCAGGCCAAAATACTGGAGTGGGTAGCCGCTCCCTTCTTCAGGGGATCTTCCCAACCCAGGGATCTAAACCAGCTCTCGCACATTGCAGGTGGATTCTTTACCAGCTGAGCCACCAGGGAAGCCAAAGACTGGGTAGCCTATCCCTTTTCCAGTGGATCTTCCAACCAGGAATCAAACTGGGGTCTCTTGCATTGCAGGAGGATTCTTTACCAGCTGAGCCACCAGGGAAGCCCTCAATTAACTATGTGTTAAACTAAATCATGTGAATAAAACTATACATATCAAGGTAGGGAAAGAGTGAAGAATTCTTCATAGGGAATAAAATCATGGAGGATTTCCCACAGGAGCAGACAGTTTAACCTGTAAAGCTTTGAAGGATAAATTCACCAGGGGCTAAGGGAGTGCTGTAGTGTTATAATCAGTACATGTGTTTAGTCGCTCAGTCATGTTTGACTATTTGGTGACCCCAGGGACTGTAGCCTGCCAGGCTCCTCTGACCATGGGATTTCCCAGGCAAGAATACTGGAGTGGGTTGCCATTTTCTTCTCCAATTTTAATCGGTAAAAGAAAATGCAAGACGTGGCACAGAGTGGATGCTCTCTAAGCAGGGAGCTGCATGAAGGAAAGAATGGAGACATACATTTGTTCTCAAAACAACAGCTTTGTTTTTAAGTGCTAAGAAAAAAATCCAACTTGGATGGCTTGGCTTCATTTTAGCCTCTCCCTTGCATCAATAATATTATTTTTGTAAACTCATGAGAAATGAGGAAGGAAAAAGTCTTAGACATTTCTCAGACTTTAACAGATAAACCAAATAATAATAAACAATCCTGACTATGATTCAGTCCCCTCATCGTCCAAGTCTCCTTTGCCCCAGCACATTACTCCCCAAAGACAAGGGCAACCACTCTCTTCATCTGAGCTTGTGGAGCAGCGAACCTCGGGAACCAGATGTTCACGGAGAAAGGGAACTTTGCTCAGAGTCACATCTTTGTAAAGTGCGTACAATACAGATCAACTATTTCGTGTTTATCAGTGGACAACAAGCAATCCAACAAAAGGCAAATATGATGCAAGACCTAAGCCAAGACACATCACCAAACCTCCCATGACATCAGTCTGCCTCTAGATATTCTGCTAGGGTTCAGCGAAAAGACTTAACGCTCTGAAGAAAACGAGGAATGGCCACATGGAAGATGAGTGAGGACCCAGACCCGCAGTGAGAGGTTTCAGGGAACAGCAGCAAGAACAAAGGAAGCGGGGAGGCGAGAGTGACAGGAGGTGGTGAGAGCGAAAAGATCAAGGACCAGACCAAGCAGGGTGTTGACGGCCACAGCAGAGTCTTCAGATGAACAGAACAGACATACCCGCTTCCTTTACAGACCATTGGTCTATCAGAGAAAATACACATCTATGAAATAGTCATCACAGACATGATAAGCACCATGAAGTAAAAATGCAAGTATTAGAGGATCAGCAAATGAAGCACTTTTGTGCATCTGAGGGATTTAGAAGAACAGGCTTCCCAAGTTCTTTAAAGAAAGTATCAGCTGGGAAATAGACGAGTTGGGGTAGCAGGTAGAGCATTCCAGGGAGAGGAAACAGAATGGACTAAGGCTCAGGAGAGACAGTGAGAGCAAGCATTTGAGGCCAAAGCACTGAGTCTAAGGAGGATGGAGATTCTGAGGAAGAACACACAGCCAGATAGGGTTGGATCTTGGGAACCTTTATAAAACACAGCAGAAATTTTGATCTCTATCCGAAGAGCAAGAGGAAGCCACTTTAAGCAGTGGGGAAATAGATCAGATCAGAGTTTTAAGAAGGTCACATTGGCAAGTAATTTAGTGTGGCTGAAATACAGAGTGCAGAATGGAGCTGGCAAGACATAACACTGGAGAAGCTGGCTGAGGCCAGGTTGTGCAGGAAATCCAGAAAAGTCTATCTGTCCAGAATATTTTTTTAAAGAAAGAAAAAGTATAGGCAATTTAACATGCAAGAAGGAAAATATCAGATGGAAAATGGTGCTCTCCTTCCCACTAACTTTATTCTCTTGACCAATGAGGCTGAAAGTTATTTTCTCCTCTTGTTCTTAGCCTCACAGAAACTGTCAATGTATGAGTCACTTACATTAGTGCTTCTTACACTCACTTGAATGTGCATACAGATCCCTGGTGACATTAGTAAAATGCAGATTCTTGTTCACGAGGTCTGGGGCAGAGTCTGACATGCTATATTTCAAACATGCTCCCAGGTAACACCCAAGATGCTGGGCTATGACTCATACTCTGAATAGAGCTAAATGGAAGGTATTGGGGCTTTCGGAACATACAGGTAACATCAGGGTTAAAAATGCAAAAGAAGCAAGCAAACAGAGCCAGGAGATTGTGCCTCTGGAACTGTCCTGCCTTTTTTTAAGAGAACCTGGGTGTGAGATATGTTTCTATAAAGAGATTTTAGGAGATGTTTAGTGTGTAACTTAACTGGAAGCAATTCAACTCCAACAATACTCAGGAAGCCGGAAACTGGAATCCTTCTGACGGTGACTCTGCACCACAGTGACACCTGCTGGTAGATTGGTGGATTACATTTTTAAATTTTTTTTAAATTTTATTTAACTTGACAATATTGTATTGGTTTTGCCATATATCAAAATGAATCTGCCACAGGTATACATGCGTTCCCCATCCTGAACCCTCCTCCCTCCTCCCTCCCCATACCATCCCTCTGGGTCGTCCCAGTGCACCAGCCCCAAGCATCCAGTATCGTGCATCGAACCTGGACTGGTGACTCGTTTCATATATATTATACATATTTCAATGCCATTCTCCCAAATCATCCCACCCTCTCCCTCTCCCACAGATTACATTTTAAGGTGGATTACATTTTAAGGCTTAGAAGAATTGAGTCAAGTGAGCAAATTTTTTCACACATAACTTGGCCTGAAGTGCAACGTCTGGTGATGAAAGCATCCTTTAAAATAAAATGTCAGAAATACCTTGATAAGAAAAAAAGTAATACCTTTATAAGGGTTAAGGTCTTCACAGTATTATACTGATAAGAGCTCCAGGAAAAAAGTGAGTGAATACACACATATAAATTTCACTCATACAAAGGATATGCAGCCCATGATTTTCCAATAACAGGTTATATTGTCAATTCTGTATAGAAATTTATTCTTACAGAATTCTTTCATGTATTTTGCCAAACTCGTATCAGTTGCTAATCTGAAACTGCAATTCAACAATATTTTCACAAAAATAGCCTCTGGAAAAAATGCTTGCTTAGTATGCAGTTTAGCAAAACTCAATTCATGTCACTGATGGGATGAATGTAGTTCTGACATAAATATTTGTGGGTATTTTTGTTTATATTAATGAATAAATTACCGAAGCAACAAAAGCATACGTTAGGACATCTCTCATTTGCCAGTGACATGACAGTGACCTTTTTGTGGAACTGGATGGAGCTTTGAATTCTGGAAGACTATTTCTTCAATTTGGGGATGATTTATAATGTAACAGGTTAAAACTTAACACAATTTTAAGTTTAATGTGCACTGGTAACATTCTGCCATCATTTTCTTGAATCCAGTTGATCAACAAAGCAATACATCCAGCTTTGAATCTGTGAAATTTTTCAGCTTCCATGATAGAAAATCTCCCATCATGACCAGTTCAAGTTACTGAGGTGCCATCACTGATGGTGAAGTTGGGAAGATGTGTTAGCCCACCTTTCTAGGGTGCTTCTACCATGCAGATAAAATAGGTGGAAATAACCTCAAGAGTACAGGTAACAGAAAACTGCACTGAAATAATCAAGAAAGTGATAAAAATTTTTGAGTGTTCTGAACCTTTGTTTTTAAATAATTTAATTGTAAGATTATTTAAATAGTGACTGTTTCTAAAAACCAGCTCACAAAGTTCCTCAAAGTTTGAGCACTGGTTCTCATGAGCCAGTTTAAGAGCCAGCTCTAGCACAGCACGGGGTCCTTGATGGGAGGTTTGAGGATAATGTAGAAAAGGATTCAGGGCCGAATATTCTAGGACTTGAGACCTAAGATTTTTGGTGCCAGGCAAAAAAATGGCAGATGATGTCATGGAAACCACAGTAGAATATAGAATTATTTCTGATGTGAGGTAAGAACTCAGACAAGTCACTCTGCCTAACAGTGGATGTAGCAGGGCCCTGGAGGGGGCAAGGCGGGGGCGCTGAGGCAATGACAAGGTTGCCAAAAGGGAAACGAGGGTGGAGAGCCCAGATCTGGTGCCTAATCTCATCCAGAAAACAGAAGAGAAGGGAATGCTCTCTGATTCATTTTATGAAGCAAGTGTTACTCTGATACCAAACCAGACAAAGCACAAAAGAAAAAAAGAAAAAAGAAAACGGTCGCCAATATCTCTCATGAATGTAAGTAAACACAGAATTTCTTAATGAAATACTAGCATATAAAATTCATAAATATATTTTTTAATTATATGATACGACCGAGCAGACTATGACCCAGGGGGTGTAAGAATAATTCAATACTTGAAAAAAATCAGTATAATTCATCATATTATCAGGCTAAAAAGGAAATAATGACATGATCATAGCGACCAATGTAGAAAAAGCATTTGATAAACTTTAAAAGCCATGAATAATTAAAAAAATTTTTAAATTGTTTTTAAATTTAATTTTTTAAAAATAGGAAATAAGGTGAACTTCCTCAACTCGATTAAAGTGCACCTATAGGGCTTCCCCAGAGAAGGCAATGGCACCCCACTTCAGTACTCTTGCCTGGAGAATCCCATGGGCAGAGGAGCCTGGTAGGCTGCAGTCCATGGGGTCGCTAAGAGTCGGACCCGACTGAGTGACTTCACGTTCACTTTTCACTTTCATGCACTGGAGAAGGAAATGGCAACCCACTCCAGTGTTCTTGCCTGGAGAATCCCAGGGACGGGGGAGCCTGGTGGGCTGCCGTCTCTGGGGTCACACAGAGTCAGACATGACTGAAGTGACTTAGCAGCAGCATAGGGCTTCCCTGGTGGCTCAGTGACAAAGGATCCACCTGCCAATACGGAAGACACGGGTTGGATCCCTGATGTGGGGAGATCCCACATCCTGCGGAGCAACTGAACCCGTGCACCTCAACTACTGAAGCCTGTGTGCTTCACAAGAGAAGCCACTGCACCGAGAAGCCCGAGCGCCGCTGCTAGAGAGCAGCCCCACTCGCTGCAACTAGAGAAAGTCCACACACAGCAATGAAGACCCAGCACAGCCAAAAATAAAGTTAAGTACTTAATTAAAACACAAAGGCACAAAATGACAAATGCAAAACAAACAAATTTTGCTTTGCAAAAACCGTGTTAAAAAGGATGAAAAGACAAGCTATAGAGTGGGAGAAAACTACAAACTACTTCTACAACAAAGGGACTAGCATCTAGAATATATTTTAAAACTCAAAACTCCACAATAAAAAGGAAGCAATCCAATTAGAATATGGGCTAAAGACACAAAGAGACATTTCACAGCAAAAAAAACTAGAGAGAGAGCAAGAGAGCCCATGGAAAGGTGTTCAATATTATTAGCTATTGGGAAATGCAAATTAAGACCACCATGAGACCTCACTACACACCTATCAGGATAGTGAAAACTTAAAAATCAAGAACACGAAATGCTGAAGATGCAGAAAAACTGGATCATTCATAAGTATTTGATGGGAATGTTACAGTCTTTCTGAAAAAGAGTTTGTTAATTTTCTTTAAAAAACTAAATATGCACCTACTATATGATCCAACAGTTACATTTCTGGGCACTTATCCCAGAGAAATGAAAACTTATTTTCACACAAAAACTTATATCAAATTTTATTTTAAAATATTTAATTGCCCTCTTGTGGGTTACACGGAAGTATATAAGCGGACACAGGACCAGATTTCTGTCCGGTCCCCTGCCTTGTCACTACATCTCTGCTCACTGTATCTGGAACGGCATGTAAGTTTTGTCTTCATCTGATGGATAGTGGATGCTTGAAATTCTGTGATAAAAGGATTCTGAGGCCTTAGAATTCCAAGGTTGGCAGGAAAAGTTCTCACAGTTAATTAGTGGAGTCTGCCATGACTATAACCAGTAAGATAGCAATATGCAAGTTTAATATTTGCCATTTCTAAATGGAAATATGCTGCCTCACCAATCATAGCATACTGAAACCAAAAGAGGCATTAACAATTACCAGGTGCATAACTCTTTTATTTTACTGATAGAAGAAGTAAGAGACAGCCAGACCCCAGGTTTACTGTCTGACTTCTCCATTTTACTAAGTCCAGCCTTGCTCTCAGTAGTAACTGACCAGGTATTTCAAGTCCATGAGTTTTCTCTTTGTGAGGAAGGGATTTTACTTGTGTACTTATTTCTCACAAACAGCAGCTTTCTTGATGCTGGAACTGTCCTAGGGAAAAGGCGAGAGCATTCTAGAAAAGAAAATACTCAACTTCAAAAATGTGGAACAGAATCTCTTTCATATTCATCATTTTGCTCATCAGGCTAAAGCTTTCAGACACTCTCTGGCCTTATTTTAAGAAGTACAGGTGTTCTTCACTAATATTTTGCGAAGCGGTAGAGAGATGTAAAAATGTGATGCTGGTACCTTCGAGTACTTCGCCTACACAAATCAGCCTCCCCCCATGGTGTTGTGAATTTACAGGCGTCCTCTCAGGTTTCCAGAAATAACCAGTTCCATCTTCCTTGTTAGTTCTTTTGCCCTGCTAATATTGAAGAGATCACTAGGGACTTCCCTGGTAGTTCAGGGATTGAGAATCCGCCTGCCAATTCAGGAGACACCGGTTCAGTCCCTGGTCCAGGAAGATCCCACATGCTGTGAGGCGACTAAGCACACGCAGTGCAACTCCTGAAGCCCACACGCCCTGCAGCCTGCCTTCTGCAACGAGAAGCCCCCAGAAGGAGAAGCCCGCACGCAGCAACAAGGACCAACTGCAGCCAGAAATACATAATAAAAATAAAATTAAAAACAATAAAATAGAACTTTAGGATCAGTAAATGCTCTCCAATTAAAAAAAAAAAAAGAGATCACTAAACTCCATGAATGGTGGTGGTGGTTTAGTCAGTAAGTTGGGTCTGACTCTTTTGCAACGCTATGGACTATAGCCCGCCAGGCTCCTCCGTCCATGGGATTTCGCAGGCAAGACTACTGGAGTAGGTTGCCATTCCCTCCTGCAGGAGATCTTCCCGAGCCAGGGATCAAACCCACGTTTCCTGCATTGGCAGGTGGATTCTTTACTACTGAGCCACCAGGGGAGCCTAAACTCCAGGAATAAAGGGTCAAATTGAGATTTTCAGATTTTGAGACTTTCATGTTTTTAAAAGGGAAAGAAGACTGCTGCTTAAACACTTGGCCCTAAGAACACGCTGGGCTAAGACATTTGAACTCATCACTGGCTCCTCTGGTTCCATGTGCCTTGAGACTTTCAGAAACTGTCTGAAGCCTCACTATAACCTCCCCGAGTAACCACATGGTGATGGTTAATGAATAAGCAAGGGTTTGAGGATGGGGTGAGCAAGCCTGACACTTGATCTTTTGAGTGAAACTCATGATAACAGTTCTCAGTGTGCCTTCTGAGAGCATCCCAGGACCCTTGTCACTGCCAGTCTCCCATCTTATCGGCAGGCACCGAAAGCTTCACATTACAGCAGCTAATCAGATGAAAACTGAAATACATCCTTCTAATGGAGGGAGAGATGAATGCCCTGATCTTCCCCCTTCACTCGCGGAGGCAAAACAAAAACACAGATGAAGGTGGTGATGCAGAAAAGCAAATGAGCTCTTCTGTTTCAGAGTCACAAGAGTGGATGTTCCAACTAAAATCACAGATGTTTCAGAGACTACAGACACACATCAAAAAGACAGAAAACAACCCAAGATAGCAGTTACTAAATTATCCTAGAGACAATCTGCAAACCCCTTGCTCAGTAACAGTGATCAGTACAATTTACTTTCTTATATAGATAAGTTAGTTCGTAGCTAAAGGTAATTTCATTTATGGCCTGTTTTTATGATATTTTTATATCCTTGATATGCTATGTGGTCCCCAGAAATAAACAGAGCTGAAAACTAAGAGGATTCAAAATAAATATTTAATGTGAAACTGTCTAAGGCAATTGGTGCTCATAATTTAGCCAAAAAGAGTATCTTTTTCATGAGTATTCTATTGCACCAACAGATTTCTTAGGGACTACTATAGTTTGTATTAAAAACATATTTGCAGTTGATTCAGGAAAGAAAACTCTTCTGACATTAACCTATTTTATCGAAAGGGGTGCAATATACTGGGTAATTTCATCTTTTTATTAAATTACCCTGAAGAAGAGAGCAATCTTACCATAGGGTGATTGAGACACTAAAATTCAAAGAAGCTTGAGCGTGAGATAAATTTGATTTATAGCATTTGAAAAAAATAAGTCTGAGATCAAGGGTCTGGGTGATTTTCTTCTGACAATTAATCACCGCGTGTGGTATATTTTAATACGTTTTTATATTCCATTTTCAAGGGATGAAATTTTGAGTGCCTGAAGGAAATGTCAACCTCATGTCAGGGAAGCAGTGGGGAGCGAAAAGAGGAAAGATGATAGTAATCAGGCAATTACAGAACTTGGTATTTAATTCATTTAAAAATAATAACCTGTTACTCAGTGAGAGGGAAAGAAAACGATAAAAACTCCGAGAAGCATTCAAAATGCCTACTAGTGAGCTAAATTTCCTCTCTGGAATACTTACCTTATTGTTTTGAATAAACTTCTAGATCAACAGATGTCCATCATCTTCTGTCATCTGAGAATTTGGTTTCAACAAACCCATCTCTCTTAATCACCAATTAAAAGCAGAGCCTTGGATTATATACTCCATGCATGACCAACATGAAATAGACATAATATTTAGACAACATGAATACAACAATCCCATGACCCCCAAAAATGCTGCCTGTCCATCTTGTCAGCTAAAGGATCTCTAAGTACATCCTCTGGAATAATTCTGTTTCTTTAAAAGCATACTGCAGAATGATCATGAACTCTGATCTATTAACGTATCTGGACTCAGCCGCTTAACTTGCTGTGTGCCTTTGGATAAGTTACTCAACACTCTGCATCTGTCTTTCCATCTGCAAAAATCAGAGCTAATACTATGTTCACTTTACAAAGTTGTTCTGAGAATCGAATCACAAGACAGCCATAGGAAAAATGTTTGAAACATAGATTTATACCGAGCTATAGACAATGCAAAGACATGAACCCCTACGATAAGATAATCTAGTAGATGAGCTACAATGTGGGAATATCCTAAGGAAATATGGGCTTCCCTGGTGGCTCAGATGGTAAAGATTCCGCCTGCAATGTGGGAGACCTGGGTTCAATCCCTGAGTTGGGAATATCCCCTGAGAAGGCATGGCAACCCAGTCCAGTATTCTTGCCTGGAAAATCCCCATGGACAGAGGAGCCTGGTGGGCTACAGTCTGTGGGGTCACAAAGAGTTGGTCATGACTGGGCAACCAAGCACATCAATAAGGAAACATATAGACATATATTATATAAAAGCAGAGAAGAGACAGCCCATGTGAATGTTAGTCACTCAAAGCAAGCAAAGGTCATCATAAGAAAAGTTGGTTAGAGAAAACTTCCAAGACATTTTTTTAAAATAACTACTTTGGCCACCTGATGTGAAAAGCTGACTCATTTGAAAAGACCCTGATGCTGGGAAAGATTGAAGGCAGGAGAAGGGGACGACAGAGGATGAGATGGTTGGATGGCATCACTGACTCAATGGACATGAGTCTGAGTAAACTCCGGGAGTTGGTGATGGACAGGGAGGCCTGGGATGGCTGCAATTCATGGGGTCACAAAGAGTCAGACATGACTGAGCAACTGAACTGAGCTGAACTGAATTTATTTATATTGGAGGTTAATTACTTTACAATAGTGTAGTGGTTTTTGCCATACATTGACATGAATCAGCCATGGATGTACATGTGTCTCCCCATCCTGAACCCCCCTCCTACCTCCCTCCATCCCATCCCTCTGGGTTGTCCCAGTGCACCAGCTTTGAGTGCTCTGTTTTATGCATCAAACTTGCACTGGTCATCTATTTCATATACAGTAATATACATGTTTCAACACTATTCTCTCAAATCATCCCACCCTCGCCTTCTCCCACAGAGTCCAAAAGTCTGTTCTTTACATATGTGTCTCTTTTGCTGTCTTGCATATAGGGTCGTTGTTACTATCTTTCTAAATTCCACATATATGCGTTAATATATTGTATTGGTGTTTCTCTTTATGAGTTACTTCACTCTGTATAATAGGTTCGTTTCATCCACCTCATTACGACTGACTCAAATGAATTCTTTTATATAGCTGAGTAATATTCCATTGTGTATATGTACCACAGCTTTCTTATCCATTTGTCTGCCAATGGACATCTAGGTTGCTTCCATGTCCTGGCTATTGTACACAGTGCTGTGATGAACATTGGGGTACACGTGTCTCTTTCAGTTCTGGTTTCCTGGGTGTGTATGCCCAGCAATGGGATTGCTGGGTCGTATGGCAGTTCTATTTCCAGTTTTTTAAGGAATCTCCACACTGTTCTCCCTAGTGGCTGTACTAGTTTGCATTCCCCCCAACAGTGTTAAGAGGGTTCCCTTTTCTCCACACCCTCTCCAGCATTTGCTGTTTGTAGACTTTTTGATGGCAGCCATTCTGACCAGAGTGAGATGGTCCCTCATTGTGGTTTTGATTTGCATTTCTCTGATAATGAGTGATGTTGAGCATCTTTTCATGTGTTTGTTTGCCATCTGTATGTCTTTGAAGAAATGTCTGTTTAGTTTTTTGGCCCATTTTTTCATTGGGTCATTTATTTTTCTGGCATTGAGCTGCATGAGCTGCTTGTATATTTTGGAGATTAATTGTCAGTTGCTTAATTTTCTATTGTTTTCTCCCATTCTGAAGGCTGTCTTTTCACCTTGCTTATAGTTTCCTTCATTGTGCAAAGGCTTTTAAGTTTAATTGGGTTCCATTTGTTTATTTTTGCTTTTATTTCCATTACTCTGGGAGGTGGGTCAGAGGATCTTGCTGTCAGAGTCAGAGATTTATGTCAGAGAGTGTTCTGCCTAGGTTTTCTTCTAGGAGTTTTGTAGTTTCTGGTCTTACATTTAGAACTTTGATGCATTTTGAGTTTATTTTTGTGTATGGTGTTAGAAAGTGTTCTAGTTTCATTCTTTTACAGGTGGTTGACGAGTTTTCCCAGCACCACTTATTAGATTGTCTTTTCTCCAATGTATATCTTGCCTCCTTTGTCAAAGATGAGTGTCCATAGGCGCGTGGATTTATCTCTGGGCTTTCTATTTTGTTCTACTGATCTATATTTCTGCCAAGACATTTTGACCCCTGATAAAGGAGTGCAATCTCTCCATAAAATATAAAATTACGCTACACTATCTTCATTTAAAAGGCACGTATGTCTTCAAAGGATTTCTTGAATACTTTACCCAACTTTCTGACACCTAGCAATACAATCAATTCTTCAACAAACGTTTATCAAAAGCCAGATGATTTTCAGGTGTCCCTTCCCCTGGACTGTCACCATCTGTACAGAAACAAGAGGACCCATCCAGGTTTTTCCACCACCTGAGAACAAGGTTGATCTCTGCAACCAGCACTCTGAACTGACACCCAACTTCCTTTTTCAAATGTGCTAAAGAAAACAGTGGATACTATTTGGTTGCATTTTCTGTGATTGGTTATTCTGTGATTGGTCTTTTTAATGTTCCCTTGATTCTCCAAATATTGCCTACCTCTATATGATATATATATATTATATATATGTTCACCAGCAGCAATAAGACTTGGCAGATTAATTATTCAAATAAATTATCTCGGCTTGCCTTTAATTTCTATTTTAAAGGCTAATGCCTTGAATTAGAAGTATCAGCACATGAAAATATTGCCAATGTTTATTGCAAATTTTAAATGGAAAATGTTTTAAATTCAAACATATTTGTAGATGTTCATAATTTAACTCACTCATGAGCAAGTTTTAAATGAAGGAAGAACATGCTACTTATAAATCATTAACTTTGCCAATATGTGTGTATAAACAGTATTCAAATTCATAAATGAGATTCATTCATTGAGTTTTCCTAGGTACTAGGGATATATACAAAAAAGAAAAACACCATTTGATCTTAGAGATACTTAGTCTGCAGGAGACAAACATGTAAACAGATCACTAAAATGATTATACAGGAAGTCCTTTTATAGACATTGGAGGATAGGTTTTTCCCATCTGACTTTTCTCCTTCTGATGTCAGATGCCTATCAGACTAGGATGAGAGAAGGGAACAGGAGGCAGATGATATTTTAGCAGGACAATCTACAGAACATGCCTATGGGGTTGCAGATGCTACTTAGTCCAGAACATCAGGGAAGCCTCTTTTCCTCCAGCTGGGATGGCATCCAGCCGATGGCTTGGCAGTGCAAGGACACTCACCTGCAGAGAAGAAGCAGGACCCTGAGTGCGGAACAAAAAGTAAAGATGCTAAGTCTCAGACCAGTTGAGAGAAACCAGAGAGGAAGATGCTAGTGAAATGTGGCAGGAGAGACTCGCATAGCTCACCTCCTCACTGAAACTCTTAAAGGAGCTGGAAGGTAGACCCAAAGGTCAAAGACTCTTCAGTGTGTTCTTCCTCATTCCCTGTGGGTATGGGAATGGGCATAACATGTAGTATGAGCTTAACCTGTCAACTGTTAAGACCAGCTGGGGAATGGGTTGTACTGTTCCCTCCTTTTCTACATTGGAGGGTAATCTTGGTGATTACAAGGAGAAATGTACAATGTGCAAT
Organism: Bos indicus; assembly: GCF_029378745.1. NCBI lineage: Eukaryota > Metazoa > Chordata > Mammalia > Artiodactyla > Bovidae > Bos > Bos indicus. The sequence goes on from NC_091786.1 coordinate 29,180,976, forward strand.
GAAGGGAAAGAAGCGACAATAATAGTAATCTTTGAGGGTATTAGGGAAGGCTTCATGAGGAAGTCATTTGAGCTGAGTCTTGAAGCGTAAGTAGGGATTCATCAAATTGATATTGGAGCAGAGGAAACAAAACAGTGTATACAAAGATGCAGGGGTGAGAAGAAAGCATGGAGTGTTTAGACAACATGCAGTTAGTTTGGTACAACAGAGCACAGGGGCATATTAACAGATGAGACATTAAGAGGTGAGCTAGGAAAGTCAAGTAAGGGCTGTATCAGAAGAGTCTGTATCCCAAAGGAAATGAGGGGCTAGAAAGGATATTAAGCTACAGGGTTAGATTTACAAGAAAAAAGTTTTTCTTGAGAGAAAGGCCCCAAAGTGAGCAGACTACAAAGTTGACACCATCTAAATAAACTGGGGAAAGGTTATGCAAGTGTCATCTGGGCTTCCGGATGGAAGGATGTGGGGCATGACTTTGGAAGAGATCCGTGGGGTGCCTGAATTTGGGGGGAGTAGACTGTGGTCGGTGGGGTGCTCCACAAAACAGTGGCAGAAGGAAGGGACGGATGCGAATATGATAAAGGAATAGGTCACTAAGTGGGATGTGTTGCCATGGAGAGAGGGGGGCAAGGAAGAGAGAGGATGCTCAGATGTGTAGTTTCGGTGATCCCACAGACAGGTTTATGAGGACAGATCTCGATTTCCATTTCATTAAGATCAAGGGGCCGGAGCCGCAGCATGCAGGCAAAAACTGTACTGAACGAGCAGGAGAGGAAAACTCACAAAGTCATCAAACAGCATTGAGTGCTCAGCCATGAAACAGAATCGTGCCATTCTGAAGCTCTTTGGGGGTTTGTATGTCATCTAGCTTTGCTTCATTTTACATATGAAGGAACTGGGGTTCGTATGAGGTAAAATGCTTTGCTCAGGGTCACAAAGGTAGTTAATAGTGAAGGGAACGCTAGATACAAGCCAGGACCCCTGACCTAGGATGGCTCTGGGCTATCCCATCAGTGGGACTCAAATATAAAAGGCATCCTACACCACAAAAAAAGGACCCCACAGATGTCCTACTGGAGTGAAGCCATATATCTCTTCCTCTTAGTTACTGTCTTCCTGTGCGGGGCTCATCAAAGAGCTTTCTAAGAGCTTGTAGAAGCTTTAGAAGTAAAAACCACCTGCCATCCTCTGCGATTTTGGAAGTGAAAGAAATATGCTTAGATCTAGAGGTGTGCCACTGTGACTGAAAACCGAGGAGGCATTTATTTTCATCAACAAGACATATACCTACAAAGCAGGTTTTTTCGGTATCTCTGCACACCGCAAAGGCACCTTCTGACAAATCAAATGAACATGTCACAAGTCAGTGAAAATTAAGAAAGAGGAGGTGTAGAGAAGGTATCGAACAATTTATCAAAGCCACACACCACTTTTCCATTTTTATTTTCCTCTATATTTCTTACAAAATAAACTCATATAAGCATACTTTTATTTATAATGAGAAAAGAGGCCAAATGTTGACTTCCTTGGTGAGTACTGAACAGATGGAACCAGAAGCATCGAGGGGAGAGGAAATAGAGACAAATATGGTTGTCATGGTTTCCTTGAGCTGCAGTAAACACAGGGACCCCGGTGGACAATGAAAGCCCCCACTGGGAAAAACCACATGTCGCTCTTTTCTTCCTTAGATAATTGCCAGGCTCACTTGGAAGATCTGAAGTCCACAGGAGATGAGAAAACAAGCAATGCTGTCTCTCATCCCTGGCTATTCTCACAATACATCTACACTGAAACCACCCTCCCATCCCATATAACAGGCATGAAACAATTAATGACGATCTCAGATTAATCAGTTATCCCACTGGGCAATGCCCTGCAGAAATCTGTGACACATTAAACCCAAGACGTGAGGGGAGCTGGGCACTGCCCGAGACCACGCTCTCTGTTTCACTGGGAAGCAGTGAGCCCTGACGCAGAGAACAGCATCGTGAAAGTTCTGCAAGTCCTGGTGACATGGTCAAGGTCCCAGACTTAGTGCCACTTCCCAGTCATCTCCAAATTATCCTAAACCCACCTCCACTGTATGCTAGCAATATGTGAATCGTATGAGAGCTTGCTATATCTGCATGGCCCAACTACACTCCCATAGTTTGTTTACAGGGCTGCTGGAAAAGGGGAGAATGGGAGTGGAGAGGGACCCCTTCTCAACTGCTTTCTGTGAGGTTCAAATCAAAGTCTAGCGCCATGAAGACTGTCTCCATGTGATGGCAAACAGTCAAACGTCGGAAACATTCAAATGTTTGGCTGAACTCACGCATTTTGTCTGGAAGTTCAGATCAAGTTGACATGAGGTCTTTTCCAAGGTCATCGCAGAGGCTGCCAGCGCTGAGGTCAGACTGCTTCAGCCCTGAGTTCTACAGCAGCCCCTCTCCCGTGCCTGCCAAGACAGACTCTTCCCAGTCCACACGAGATTAGGGGTTGTTTTCTCCTAAAGATGCCCACGAATGACCAGTTTGTTCCAGGCTCGTGCAAGGTAAGCAGATTCCTGCATCAAGGGGAGGAACGTGGGCTGTGTAGGGAACACTGGTTCTGGGGTGATGGGTGCCGAGATAGAACCCAGGCGCTCGAGCCAGTGACATGGACAGGAGGAGGAAGCGGGGTTCACCTTGGTCAGCTGCATGTCCTCAGAAGTCAAGAAGAACAGTTTTTAGGCTGCTGAAATTTATCTCTCTCGTGAGTCTGTCCCCAAAGCCCAAAGCCTGCAACATCTCATTTCCTGTTTGGGGATTTCCTGAAATCGAAACGGAGATGCTGGCCTCTGTAAAGAAACCTGTAGAAAGGCTTTTTCTCTGGAACCAGGACCATGTGCGGCAGCCTGTCACATGCAGCAGCCTCAGCATACAATTTGGTCTCACCAGCGTGATGCTCTTTTGCCATCTCCTCTGAAACTGCATGTACCACCTCTCCTTCATTGTCCATACCCTCTGTTCCTGGTCATCTGCATTCCCCTTCACTTTTTGAAAATGTGAAAGCATCTTATAAAATTTAGTTAGAGGTACTGCTTTTCTAAAAGATGGGGGTAGAATTTAGGGGAAGCCACATTATCCCCTAAAATTGCAAAACTAAAGGAAATTTTGGATAAGCCTCAAATTAGAAAGAGCACAGCCTTGATGAATGGTACATTTGTTTCTTAGATGGGTGACTTGTATGGGCAGAGTGGAACTGGGCATAATAAGCAGGACACAGGAAAGGACATTATAAGCTCTTTTCTTTCTCCCTTAAAGCTGGTTTTCCATTCCCATGATCGTGGTTTACTATGGTGTCATTTACAAGATCCAAACTATTTTGTTTTGAGTTTTTGATGTTCGCATAAACACGTCATTATTTTGGTGAGCTTTGCTCTGTTAGTTCTCACAACAGGAAAGAGAAAAGACTCATGTCGACAGAGTTGCATGAGCCTCTTCTAACAAATCAGGCACAATACCAGCAAACCGAGGCCTTCCGAAAAATGGGAGTAAGTTTTGAGGCCAACATATGAGCTTTCCTGCGGACTTCCCAGGTGGCTCAGTGGTAAAGAATCCACCTGCCAATGCAGGAGACGTGGGTTTGATCCCTGGGCCAGGAAGATCCCCTAGAGAAAGAAATGGCAACCCACTCCAGTATTCTTGCCTGGGAAACCCCATGGTCAGATAAGCCTGGCAGGCTACATCCATGGCGTGGCAAAGAGTCAGACATGACTTAGTGACTGAACAACAATACAACAACAGTGAGATTTCCCAAGTGTTTCACCTCCCAATACATACAAAGCAAAGCAATTATAATCCCAATATCACAAGAACATTTCTGAAGAGGAAACAGATTGACTTACAAGAATGACGCAAGCTCCCCTCCACTAGTAAAGAATTCCATACCTATTTTAAAGGCTATAAGGGTAGAACTAGATTTTTCCATATCAGTGGGGAAAGGGACGTTTTCTTTTTTTCAAAGCCACTGAAAAGAATTGCAGTGAAGGACAGTAAAGGACAAAGAACCTCTTTGTCCTGCCATGGGAGAAGACAGAGTATGGCAAAAAGAATATGAACAAACAATCTTGGGTTTGAAGTTGGATCTGTCATTTCTTAGGGACACAGTATTAATAAGCTATGTATATAATTACTATGTTCTGCCTCACTAGCTTAGATGAAGTAAAAGCACATGTCTTTTAAAATTAGCTTCCACCTTCCTTATCTCAAAAATGTTTTTTTCTCAAGGGAACCCTCCTACATTGCTGATGTAGCCACTACTACTGAAACCAGTATGGGGGTTCCTCAAACAACAAATAGAGGTACCATATGATCTCGCAATCCCACTTCTGGACATATATTCAGATAAAAACCATAATTTGAAAAGACACATGTACTCTTATATCCACAGCAGCGCTATTGACAATAGCCAAGACATGGAAACAACATAAATGTCCACTAACAGTTGAAGAGATAAAGAAGATGTAAGATATTTTATATATATATGCATACATATATATACACACACACACACACACATATATATATATACACATGGAATATTACTCAGCCATGAAAAAGAATAAAATACTACCATTTGCAGGACCATGGGTGGACCTAGAGATTATTAAGCAAAAAGTCAGAGAAAGACAAATACCATATGATATAAGTTATATGTGGAATTTAAATACAACACAGATGAACTTATTCAGAAGACAGAAACAGACTCACAGACATAGAGAACAGACTTTGTTGCCACGAAGGAGGGGATGGAGGAGACATGGATTCAGAGTTTGGGATAAGCAGATGCAAGCTATTATATATAGAATGGATAAACCACAAGGTCCTGCTGTAGAGCACAGAGAACTACATTCAACATCCTGTAATAAACCATAATGGAAAAGAATATGAAAAAGAATATATATGTATAACTGAATCACTCGGTTATATAGCAGAAATTAACATAAATTGTAGACCAACTATAGTTCAATTAAAGAAAAAAGATTATCAAAATATATTTCCAATGGCATCCCTAGAGTTACTGCAAAAACCAACAAACAAACCAGGGAGGGGCTGTCAGAGAAGACGTGTTTCATTTTCTTCTTTCCACTTCCATCACCTCCAGGCTAAAGACATACCGAAGCTGAGAGGTTAGACCATGAAAACAGGAAGTAGAATCTGTGATTTATATATACTACTCAAAGATGTTCATCTAAGTGACCTGCATTCTTTCAGACTAGCAGATATTATTATTTCAGTGGTGAAATGAGTCTTCTTATGAATGGTGTATGAGTTACATACGCAATGACTGAAGGCCGCTTGGAAGGTAAAACTCTGTCAGGCGCTGCAACTAAGTAAATATTGACTTGCCCCAGCCCCTGTCCTGAAGGTGAACAGATGGAGTTTAGCCTCACCACAGGACCGCTTGCCCAGTGAGCTCACTCCTGTTAACGGCCATTCCCAAGTCGGTTCTTACTCTTGCCGGAAATCACACAATGTGAACAGGACAAATGCCTCTTCTAGGAAACAGGAATAAAACAATGGAGAAAAAAATGAAAAGAACAGAGAAAGGATTTGCTTCCAGACTTCCCAACTCACTCCAAAGTCGAACCTTCAGTACTTTGAATCATCTTGTCAATACAGCACATTTAATACACTCCTATCCATATAATCTGTTTATATCACATCTCATGTTTCAAATAGAGTAGCAGAAATTCAGGAAGTAAACTCCATCTCATGGGGCTGTAACAGAATAAACAAACAAAAACTCCCTGGAAGTGACTTGTATTTTCTTAAGGCATTTCTATTTTTATCCACTTCTAGAATTAGCAGGTAAGCTCTAATGGTAGCAAGGGTTTTATCAGTTTCACTCACTGCTGTAGACTCTTGGCCCAGAATAATTTCTGGCACATATTAGGTGCACAATAAAAAAAATATTGAGTAAAGTAATAAATTCCAGGCAGCCTGACATTCTGAGTGACCCAAATAATGATAATTTCCTCAATATATTTTAAAAATATTTTTCTTGTTTTTTTAAACATTTTTTTTCTGATTTCCCAATTGAAAAAAAAAAAACCCAAAGGCTTTATTTCCCACATGGAAAGCTCTGATTACCTTTTATCTCACCTCAATTTTTAAGTGACAGTTATTTTTTAAAAATATCCATTGTAAACTCCATTTTCACTGATGGAACTCTTCAACCAAAAAAAATTATTTAAAACAAATGCCTATCTCTCTAGTATATGATACTATTGTTTTCTTCCTTTGAGTCATAAAAACAAAGAAATAAACTAAAAACACCTTTACACACCATCATCTCTGTTGCCATTCAATGTCAGAAGTAACATCTGTTAGCCTCCTAAGCAAAGTCTCCAACATCAGGAAGCTGTCAAGTTCAAAACGGTGGAAATTCATTCTCCAAAATTTGAATGTGGTATAAATCACTACAGATGGTGACTGCAGCCATGAAATTAAAAGACGCTTACTCCTTGGAAGGAAAGTTATGACCAACCTAGATAGCATATTCAAAAGCAGAGACATTACTTTGCCAACAAAGCTTCGTCTAGTCAAGGCTATGGTTTTTCCTGTGGTCATGTATGGATGTGAGAGTTGGACTATGAAGAAGGCTGAGCGCCAAAGAATTGATGCTTTTGAACTGTGGTGTTGGAGAAGACTCTTGAGAGTCCCTTGGACTGCAAGGAGATCCAACCAGTCCATTCTGAAGGAGATCAGCCCTGGGATTTCTTTGGAAGGAATGATGCTAAAGCTGAAACTCCAGTACTTTGGCCACCTCATGTGAAGAGTTGACTCATTGGAAAAGACTCTGATGCTGGGAGGGATTGGGGGCAGGAGGAGAAGGGGATGACAGAGGATGAGATAGCTGGATGGCATCACTGACTCGATGGACGTGAGTCTGAGTGAACTCCGGGAGTTGGTGATGGACAGGGAGGCCTGGCGTGCTGCAGTTCATGGGGTCGCAAAGAGTCAGACACGACTGAGCGACTGATCTGATCTGATCTGATCTGATATATATGCAAGGGGATATTTCTCAGCCATTAAAAAGAAAGAAATCATGCCATCTGCAGCACTGAGGATGGACCTAGAGATTGTCAAACTGAGAGAAGCAAATCAGACAGAGAAAGAGAAACATCATATGCTATCTCTTATATGAGGCATCTAAAAAGAACTTTTACAAATGAAGTTGTTTCATTTGAAAGCTGAAGTTTTATTGTTGGCAACAAAGTCTATCAAGCCTCTTAAAGTGACAGGCTCACTACATTCCCCTGAAGATGACTGACAAAATCCATCACTGAACAACCACAGCTTGCCAGACGTTCTTTTAAGCAAAAACGGTTTTCCATGGAAAAGTTCAGTTCACAATTCGAACAATCACACAAGTGCTTCTCTTTGAGATTCCTGTTGTGTGTGTTGGTGCACAGCAAATATGTATAAACATACGCCCCATTTTGTCACACAGAATATTAAAAAGACATATACTCAAAGGTCAAGGTTTTATAAAATTAGTCAGTTTTATTACTTCATCAAGAACACCATTAAGAAACTTGCTCTATCGTAGTTTACTCTGTATATATGAGAAGCGATTTATGTAAGGCTCCTGGGATAATGCCCTTGCTTTAAAACCATTAATGTCACTTGCTACCTACATTGATGGTCTCTGAAATCTTTAACTACCTACTCAATCAGTTTTGTTTTTTTTTAAATTAAGGATTTTATAACAGTAAAGTTCTAAGTATTCCTAATGGCCTATCGGGGCTGGCTATATAACCTCCCAAGCTTATTTACTGATTTATTTATTTGTCTGTTTTAAAGTATCTATTTATTTATTTTTACTTTTTGGCTGCGTGGCACATAGGACCAGGGATTGAGCCTGCACCCTTTGCATTGGAAGTGCGGAGCTGAACCACTGGGCCACCAGGGAAGTTCAAGAACACAAGCTTATTTAATTATCACAACTGCACAGACAGCAAACATGAGATGTGAGCAAACCCAAGCTATAAAAGACCAAGTAACTTGGCCAAGGTAATAAAGATGGCACATCGAAGAGGGGGGACTATAACCAGGTTTTTATTCCTCTAGAGTCACAGCTCATCATTCCATATTCCCTCTGAGTTTCTCAAGCATTTTCATTTCTGTAATTAGAAGGAACTAAAGATCTATGATGTTAGAATTATGTGTTCTTAGGCACAAAAATGAAAGCCCAGGGTGGTCAAGAGCTTTGTTCAAAATCATATTTAGTTAATGGCAGAGCTGGGATGGAAAGAAAAAGCTGGGCAGTCCTAGGTGAGAAGCCCTGTAACGCCTCTTGCCTCTAAAAGAATGTTCTGGTTTCATCCTTATTTCTCTGGCATAGCCAGAGACAGACCTGCGAACAGGAGATGCCCTTGGCAGGCACCAAAAGACACCGGCCTGCGATAAATGGGCAGCTGGTGCCAAGGGTGCCTTCCTCAGCTTCCTCCTCGTACCACGTCAGGCACGTGAGTACCAGGACCCTTCCTGTCCTCTGCAGCTTACGTCTTTCCACTACAAAGCCAGCACACGGCAAGTGGCAACAGGCTCAAGAGTCATCTAGAAGACTTCCCAGGCTCCCAAGAAAAGAGAAGGGGAGCTTGTGTTTTCTTCTGCAGAAGCTCCAGACAAGACAGTTGAAACTCCTCTGTGACAGGGTCAGAAATGAAGGGGGATGCTCCCAAAACGAAGGGCTGCGCATCAGCTTCCACACCACAGGAGTTCTAGCAGGCACGCGCTCTCACCACGATCCAAACACACAGACCATCCAGCCCAGCTCATAGGATTCGAGGTACTATTCTGCTCAGTGGAACATGGGACCTCAGGGAACAACTCATCGCTCAAAACATCCAAGGAGGAGGCATGACTTCACGAGAGGAACAGGGGAGGATACGGGGCAAAGTGATGATAAGAAAGGCGGGAGGGGTGGCTGAGAGCATGGGGGAGACAGAGACGCACTACGTACTGCAGACTTGAAGCAACGGCGGATCAATGTCACGCAGCCTTCATGACACACTCACGCCCCTGGCAATCAACAGATGGCACCTCTCACTGCCAAGTTCTAATGCATTTCCTGTTCAGGCTCAGCGTCAGGACACCGGGCTTGCCAAATACCCACTAATGCAGACAGCGAGGGGAGTGGAAGAACCCGCGGCTATACACCTCTCCCTTCTTTGCAGGACCTCGTTCCTCGCAGCAAGGAAAACATTCACTCTGCAGCGGGTGAATTTCCACACAGGACGGCAAGGACACGCGTCTAGACGTGCGCTCTGAAGGTGACTAGTATTTGGTAAGAAATGTTAAGCTCATTCAGGTTTTTCCATAAGATGGTATGGAAAAACCTAAAGAAACTTTTTGGCTAACCCAATACTTGCTTTTTTTTTTAGTATAAAAAATAGAGAAGCGACCTCTAAGGGTAATTCATATCTATCATTGGACAGAGCTCACTTGAGTACTGCAGCCATTTATTCTCATCCTAATGGATCGTCAACAGAGCAGCTATTATATTCAAACAGCAAGGCAACCTAGAAAGTAAAACCCTACTACTTTTTGGATATTAGTCCTTGAATACTAGGGCCCAAAACTCTTGAGTTGAAAAGTTTTGATTCCTATCGACCAGCCACCTGAGTGCCCGGGCTTCTTTCTTGGATTGCTGGAAGCTTGGTATCCACATCTCTCGCAAAGAGCGCCGACGTGGGACCAGGGGTGAGAAAGCGAACACTGTAGGCTCTGGACAGCTCAGGTGGGTAACGTCTGCCTGCCATCTTTTGGGTGGTAAGCCCTGCATTGAGAGAAAGAGGGAAAAATGAAAAATGTAAGTTAGCACAAGTCTCATGCTCCGTAAGTGCCTAAAGCAAGTACCTTCACTCCATGGAGTCTCCATAGTCACACTCCTGAAGAGTTAAAAGGAGAAAGAAAGTATCTAACATTTATTGAGAATATCCTGTGCACCAGATGGGCTTCCCAGGTGGCTCAGTGGTAAAGAATTAGCCTGCCAATGCAGGAGATTCAGGAGGCGTGGGTTCAATCCGTGGGTTGGGAAGATCCCCCGGAAGAAGAAATGGTAACCCACTCCAGTACTCTTGCCTGAGAAATCCCATGGACAGAGAGGCCTGGGGGGCTACAGTCTATGGAGTCTCAAAGAGTCAGACACGACAGTGACTGAGTGCACAGAACACACATGCATTAGATACTCTGCTCAGTGGGCTTCACAGACTGTCTCATTCAATCCTTCAATCCATTCACGCCAAAGTACATCCTTATGGAATTTTAGAACACAGAAGAAAAGGAAGAGACTTTACAAACTCCCTAAGAGGAAAAGATCAATTCGGAAGGTCAGAAGTTAGGATGGTTTTGGATTTCTGGACAGTAACACTAGAAGTTAAAAAGCAGTGGTGAAATTCATTGATGAGTATTAACACTAGGAAGTACAACTTCAAGGAGAAAAAGAAAAGTTGCATAGCCTCAAAATATCTCCACCCATATGTTTACTAATTATTGTGGTGGTTTCAACATATGTCGAGGGACTTCCCTGGTGGTCCAGCGGCTAAGACTCCATTCTCCCAATGCAAGAGACTTGGGTTCAATTCCTGGTCAGGGAACTAGATCCCACTTGCCATAACTAAAAATCCTGCATGCTGCAATGAAGATCAAAGACCCCACATGCAGCAACTACGACCCAGTGCAGCCAAATAATTAATTAATTAAAAAAAAATATATATATATCCTCAAATTAGTTTATATTCCTCCCACAAGGAGGCGAAGCTTAATTCCCTTCTCTTTGACTGTGGGCTGGATTTACTGACTCGCTCAGTGGAAAAAGAAAATTAGTAACTTCACAGAGGGAAAACCTAGCAGACAGCACCTTAGGCAGGTGATCAAAGAGAGCATCACCAGTAACACATCATGCTGATATCACTCATCCCCTGATATGATGCAATGAGAAGGTCCTTTTCACCTCTGTGCTCTTATTCCGCCAAATCCAAAACCCAAGTCTCAACATGAGAAAACATCAGAGAAACTCTACAGAGGAACATTCTGCAGAATACTGACCGATCTTCTTCAAAAATGTCAGTTATTAAAAAACAAGAAAGATGGCACAACTGTCACAACTGAAGGCATCTGAGGCGACATGAGGAGCAACTACAATCTGGCATCCTGGATCCGATCCTGAACAGACAAGGGATGTGAGTGGAGAAGCTGGAGAAATAGGACTCAAGTCTGTATTGCAGCTCATTGCAGTATTAACAGTCAACATTGGTTTCTCAGTGCTGACAAATGTGCATGGTTAGATAAAATATTAACATTAGAACAGAATTCTGGCACTCTGCACTATCTTTGCAACCCTTCTATCAACCCGTAATCCTTTCAAAAGTTGACAAAAAAAATTTAAAGAAAGCCAATAACAAACTGCCTTCAAAATTCTGAACAAAAAAAACAAAAACAAAACTAATGTCCATTTTAGTAGTTTACATTCAGCTAAACTATAGTTTAAATGTTAGAATCAAATAAAGACATTTCAGACATCCCCCATACACCCTTTGTCAAGAAGCTATATGAGGGTCAGTTCAGTTCAGTTGCTCAGTCGTGTCCGACTCTTTGTGACCCCATGGACTGCAGCACACCAGGCTTCCCAGTCCATCACCAACTCCCGGAGCTTGCTCAAACTCATGTCCATCAAATCGGTGATGCCATCCAAACATCTCATCCTCTGTCATCCCCTTCTCCTCCTGCCTTCAATCTTTCCCAGCATCACAGTCTCTTCCAATAAGTCAGTTCTACACATCAGGTGGCCAAAGTATTGGCACTTCAGCTTCAGCATCAGTCCTTCCAATGAATATTCAGGACTGATTTCCTTTACAATTGACTGGTTCGATCTCCTTGCAGTCCAAGGAACTGTCAAGAGTCTTCTCCAACACCACAGTTTAAAAGCATCAATTCTTCGTCACTCAGCTTTCTTTATAGTCCAACTCACACATCCATGCATGACTACTGGAAAAACCATAGCTTTGACTAGATGGATTTTTGTTAACAAAGTAATGTCTCTGCTTTTTAATATGCTGTCTAGGTTGGTCATAGCTTTTCTTCCAAGGAGCAAGAGTCTTTTAATTCATGGCTGCAGTCACCATCTGCAGTGATTTTGGAGCCCCCAAAAATAAAGTCTCTGTTTCCATTGTTCCCCATCTATTTGCCATGAAGTGATGGGACCGGATGCCATGATCTTCGTTTTTTGAATGTTGACTTGTAAGCCAGATTTTTCACTCTCCTCTTTCACTTTCATCAAGAGGCTCTTTAGTTTTTCTTCACTTTCTGCCATAAGAGTGGTGTCATCTACATATCTGTGGTTACTGATATTTCTTCCAGCGATCTTGATTCCAGCTTGTGCTTCATCCAGCCCGGCATTTTGCACGATATACTCTGCATATCAGTTAAATAAGCAGGGTGACAATATACAGCCTTGACGTACTCCTTTCCCTATTTCCAGTCTGTTGTTCCATGTCCAGTTCTAACCGTTGTTTCTTGACTTGCATACAGATTTCTCAGGAGGCAGGTCAGGTGGTCTAGTATTCCCATCTCTTTCAGAATTTTCCACAGTTTGTTATGATCCACACAGTCAGAGGCTTTGGTGTAATCAGTAAAGCAGAAGTAGATGTTTTTCTGGAATTCTCTTGCTTTTTCGAAGATCCAACAGATGTTGGCAATTTGATCTCTGGTTCTTCTGCCTTTTCTAAATCCAGCTTGAACACCTGGAAGTTCACGGTTCATGTACTATGGAAGTCTGGCTTGGAGAATTTTGAGCATTATTTTGCTTGTGTGTGAGATCAGTGCAATTGTGCGGTAGTTTGAACATTCTTTGGCATTCCCTTTCTTTGGAATTGAAACGAAAATTACCTTTTCCAGTCCTGTGGCCACTGCTGAATTTTCCAAATTTGCTGGCATATTGAGTGCAGCACTTTGAAGCATCATCTTTTTGGATGAGGGTACAATCAACCAAATAAAAAGAAAGTTAAGAGAAAAGGATAAAAACATACAAGAAGCAGAGGTGTCAACATAAAAGAAAAAGACAGGAAAGGCAATTCCCAAAATGCTAGGGAAGGGAGATCTCAGAGTGGTCTCTACACAGTGTAGAGGGCAACCAGATGTACCTAATGTATGTCACAAGGCTCCAGGAGAGATTTATTCAACAAGATGAAATGACTTGAATGCCTGGTATAGCTGAACATCTTCAAAGGAGGTTTAAACAATCAACAAGGATTGAATTAGTTATGTAAAAGTATAAAATAAACAAACAAGAAATAAGACAGTTATTAACTCGAGGGAAACCAAAAGCTGTACAGGTAAGGAAAATAAATCATAGTATATACTACATGGTTCATTTCTACATAAGTTACATGATCATATAAACAGTGGATGTTAAAAAAATTATGTATAAGAGCATGTTAGTTAGAAACATTGAGTAATAATCAAAACAATTTGTTAAGTATGGTGGTAAGTGGCTTCCCAGGAGGCGCCAGTGGTAAAGAACCTGCCCGCCAATGCAGGAGATGCAGAAGATGTGGGGTTCGATCCCAGAGTTGGGAAAATCCCTTGGAGGAGGGCATGGTAGCCCACTCCAGTATTCTTGCCTGGGAAATCCCATGGACAGCCAGCCTGGTGGGCTTCAGTCCGTGGGGCTTCAGGGAGTCGGACACGATTGAGTACAGCACATGGCTGGTGATAAGTGGCTGCCTTCTAGGGAAGGAGAAAAGAAAAAAGAAGTAGAAGATAGTTTTCTTTTACTAACTTTGCAGAACTAATTGATACTTTAACCTATGTACCTGTATGTCTCTTTCTTAAAATTTTTTTTTTATCTTTTGGCCACACCACATGGCATGTGGGATCTTAGTTCCTCAACCAGGGAAAAAACCCACGCCCTCTACATTGGAAGCACAGTCTTAACAACTGAACCACCCGTGAAGTCCTAAAAAAAATTTTAATGTGAAGATATTAGAGTTGATAATAGTCAGGTTTGCAATGATTACTCTTCATCCATACCAAATTTAGAAAGCAGAGCAGAAAAACCAATCTGAAATATACTAGAGATGTTTAGCCTGTAAAAGAGATGACTTTGAGTGAGCATAAAGCTTGTTTTGAAGCATCTAAAGAGATTACAAACGGAAGAGTGAACTAACTTGTTTGGTAGAGTGTGAAGGATAGGGTTGCCTAAATTCTTTCTTCTCGGTAACTACTCACAGATGGTCATGGAGTTTGGCTTCCAAGAGCCTGGAACAAGCGTAAGGATTCTTTACCAAGACAAAATTGAGCACAGAAAACCAGAACAGGAATCCAAATGGCCAACCACAAGAAAATGCTAAGACGTACAATCTGGGGAGTCTAAATACCCATCCAGGGACGCCCCTGATGGACCAGCGGCTAAGACTCTATGCTCCTGGGTTTGATCCCGGATCAAGGACTAGATGCCACGTGCCACAATTAACGGTGCCACATGCCACAGTGAAGATCCTTCTTGCATGCTGCAACTAAGACCCGGCATGGCCAAATAAACACCAACTCAAAGTTCAAAGGATTAGATGCAGGCTCAAACTTCGGGTTACTACAGCCAGAGTTCATGATTGGGGAGAGCCTGTATTTGGAGCAAAACCAGAATCAAATAAGGAGGACCCCAATCGATTACTACAAAACAGCTTTGGAAAGGCCATTTTTCATCTTTCCTGACTGATGGTCACATAATCAAAGCTGTATCTCACCGCATTAGAGTTTGAAGTGGGTAGCTAAGAAAGAACCACAGAAGGGGAAGTCTTGGTTCAATACAAAGACCGGTATAACTGTAGAAATTTAACAAAAGATAAGATTTGCTACCCTAAAAAATGGTGAAATCACCAGCCCTGGAAATGTAACATAAATTAGCAGATGACTTGGTTGTGATATTTGAAACACCAGTTTCATCTGTACTGACCACACAATCTTTAGTGGCCTTCCCAACCCTAACCTTGCGTAACTGTCTACATGAGAAAGTCAGTAGTAATACCCTCTTTCCCTGCCTGCCCACTTGAGAGTTCTTCCAATGGTGTAGAATAAAGTCCCATTTAAGATGACATCATAGAGAAAAGAATCTTGTGAAATGGACTCTTTTAGCTCTAGTGTTCTTCCAGAAATGTCTCACAGAGTGACCTGAAGAAAGTGTGTCCGATGAAATGGTTATGACACGTTTAGTAGTAACTAACTTTCAGCATCCCAAATTGCCTTTCCAGCTGAAGTCCTGGTTAGAAAAACAAGCTGTTCCTAAACTACAATTAATAAATAGTTTGCTTCCAAGGAGAATATGGCTCCTACTTTAACAATAAGGAAAAAGTCAGATTATCTACAAATTCATAACTCTTCTTGAGTTCGTCAGGGAACTGAGATCAAACAACAACCAAGTGAACTGAACCCCAAAGTGACGTGTTCATCTCAGGAAAGACGGACACAGGCTCAATTTCACCTTTTGCAGAACACAGGTGAAGGAGGAGGCTACCACAAAGTAGGTAACAAGAAATCAACTAAAATTTTAACAAATCCTTATAGGTATGGGCTATCATGTTAGTTTAGAATAGCTCAGTTCAGTTCAGTCGCTGAGTCATGTCCAACTCTTTGCGACCCCATGAATCGCAGCACGCCAGGCCTCCCTGTCCATCACCAACTCCCGGAGTTCACTCAGACTCACGTCCATCGAGTCAGTGATGCCATCCAGCCATCTCATCCTCTGTCGTCCCCTTCTCCTCCTGCCTCCAATCCCTCCCAGCATCAGAGTCTTTTCCAATGAGTCAACTCTTCGCATGAGGTGGCCAAAGTACTGGAGTTTCAGCTTTAGCATCATTCCTTCCAAAGAAATCCCAGGGCTGATCTCCTTCAGAATGGACTGGCTGGATCTCCTTGCAGTCCAAGGGATTCTCAAGAGTCTTCTCCAACACCACAGTTCAAAAGCATCAATTCTGCAGTGCTCAGCCTTCTTCACAGTCCAACTCTCACATCCATACATGACCACAGGAAAAACCATAGTCTTGACTAGACTGACCTTTGTTGGCAAAGTAATGTCTCTGCTTTTCAATATGCTATCTAGGTGGGTTACACCAAAAAAGAGGTCAAACTCACTCAAAAGCTCTTCTTTTTTAAAAAAATATTTATTATTTATTTGGCAACATTGGGTCTTAGTTGCATGCAGGCTCAGTAATTGGGGCACATAGGCTTAGTTGCTCCACAGAATGTGAGATCTTAGTTCCCAGACCAGGGATTGAACCCACATCCTTGGCATTGCAAGGCAGATTTTTAACCACTGAACCACCAGGGAAGTCCCCAAAGCTTTTTCCATGTACCTCCATCAGATGCCCAGGAAGAAGACTGGGGCCAGGGTAGAACACTGGAAACAGCCTCCTTCTTTGGCCCGGGGCAGAGAAGGAAATGTCAGGAAGCCCCTTCCATCTCCCCAGAACCTTCCCTTACAGAGAGAAAAAGTCTTACAACACTGAAGAAGCTGGAGCAAACCTTTTATCTTCAGATCCAAGGGATGAAAAATCTACCCCTCCCCCATGCAAAATTCACCTGTCTCATGGTCTGGGTGGAGGCTGGAAATGAATCCGGACCTAGGATCCCACCAGGATACCAGAGGTCACCCACCCCTGAAGGGACACAGAACTCTCTTCCATCCAAACCAACCACAGATACAAGGCAGAGTCTGGCTTGAAGGAGAGGCAAGAACACTGAGAAAGCTTCACTCCTGAGTTCCGGGAATGCAAAAACCTGCCTAAGCCTGACGCTGCCAAGAAAACAAAGAACCCACCCTGCCCACACCGCGAGCCTGTCGCTGAGCAACAAGCCATAGCAGTTTACTGCCGATGGAGGGGCAAGAGCAGGGAGACCTCCTCTGTGACCCGGCAATACAGGACCTGCCAAAAGCTGAGGGTGGGGCAGAAAGGCTGAGGAAAGCAACTAGTGCCAGGTGCCACTGTAAGCACAAGTAACTTTCATAGTTAATACTGATAATATTTAATTATTGATTATTGTAATTATAAATACTGGAATAATTTGAAGCTGTAGAGCACTAAACATAACAGTAACAACACAAACCTCTCTTTTTTTTTGGCCACACCCCGTGGCATGTGGGGTCTCAGTTCCCTGACCAGGGATGGGATTTTTACCTCTGTAATGGAAGGCAGAGTCTTAAACACTGGACTACCAGAGAAGTTCTGCAAACCCAAATTTAGGTCAGCTCTTGAGGTGGCGCTAGTGGTAAAGAACCTGCTTGCCAATGCAGGAGACACGGGTTTGATCCGTGGGTCAGAAAGATCCCCTGGAGGCAGGCACAGCAACCCACTCCAGTAATCTTGCCTGGAGAATCCCATGGACAGGGGAGCCTGGCCTATGGCCCACAGGGTCACAAAGGGCTGGACACAACTGAAGCGATTCGGCACCGGACTAGACCAACTCAACTGGCGTGAGATTCTCATAGGAGCACGAACCCTACTGAGAACTGCACCTGCGAGGGATCTAGGCTGGGTGCTCCTTATAAGAATCTAATGCTGATGATCTGAGGTGGAGCTGAAGCAGCGCTGCTAGCCCTGCGGAGTGGCTGCCACTGTCTCCTGTCACCCTGAGATGTTTTCCAGTTGCAGGAAAACAAGCTCATGGCTCCCCCTGGTTCTGCATTATGCTGAGTCATATGATTATTTCATTATATATTACAATGCAATAATAATTGCAATAAAGTGCACGATAAATATAATGCACTTGAGTCTTCCCAAAACATTCCCCTCACTGTCCCCTGGTCCATGGAAAAATTGTCTTCCATGAAACTGGTCTCTGGTGCAAAAAGGCTGGGGACCACTGGGCTGAAGGACTGAAAATGTGGATGAGATTCAGAACTTGCCATTTTTTAAATTTTTTTGGCCTTCATGCCTCCCCTGCAGCTTCCGTGCATCACTGCCCAGCACCTGTAGTGTGGTAACCTCCAGAAGAAACAATAAAGAAGAATTTAAAGCCTTCAGGACAGACTAGTAAACTTCATGGCAGTCCTCAAATAGAAATGAAATATCCATCCTTCCTGCAGAGCCTGGCCTCTCTGATAAGAGTGAGGACCAGTGATGGGGCAGCTGCAACAGAAGAACGGGGAGCTGCAGAGAACGTCAAGACGGCCAGCCCAGCACCTCTCTGCCAAACCTGGACCTGCTTACCTTCTCCTGGAGCCTAATGTTATCCCACACCTTGGTGCACACCATACACTCAAACGCGTCGATGTAGTTGTCCTGCTTAACGTCCTGCACCCCCCACTTCCGTTCCCTGAGCGCGGTGAGAAGTCGCTGATTCGAGATCTCGCCCTTCAGCTTCCATTCTATGTAGGCCTGGTAGCGTCTGTCATCCCGATCCAGCGCTCTGATGTAGCTCGCCAGCTCTCTAGGGTGAGAAAATTCTGATACCAAGATAGCACTTCTATTGCTTGGAAGCCAGTCTGCGATGCTGGGGGATCCATAATACACAGGGACGACCCCCAGCTTCAGAGGTCTCCAGAGCTTCTCAGTGATGTAGTCGTCGCACACCGCATTCTCAAAAGCAAGGATAAACTTATACTGGGCGAGGATCCTGAAAAAGCCATCGGCGTCCATCGAGGCTGGGTTGCTCAACTGTGGAGGGAGAGCTTTGTTTCGCAGACACTCGCCGTAGGAATCGACCTCAATGTATGTCATCAGCTCTCGAACGTAACTGTCCCTGTCTGAGGGCGGGTCACAGTCGGACTGTACGTACACCAGCGGGGCGAGGCTCTTCCGGAGGTGGTTTTTGGACCGCAAGGGGACCAGGTATCGGAGTGACGTCAGGACTTCCGTGCCCTCCAAGTACTGGGTGGTTAGTGGCAGGTGGGAGTGCCGGCTGAAGGTGGCGGTGTAGTTGAACAAGGTGATGACTGGCTGGTGAAAGAGCTTATAATTATTTTTTGGAGACTCTTCGTGAAAAAGGGCCCAGTCATGATGGGCTTTCCGAGGCAGAGGTAAGCTATCTATGCTAAAGTCAGTACCTAGGAGAAAAAAAGACAATGTTAGTATGTCCAAAAGAACTCTGGTGTTTCAGTTTGAGTCCACCTGGGAAGAGCTTGAGGCTATAAATAAGAAGCCTGTTACAGTGCCTGCAAAATGCCTGGCAGTTAGACTTCCCTAGTGGTGCAGTGGATAAGAATCCCCACCTGCCCATGCATGGGACATGGGATCCATCCCTGGTCCGGAAAGATCCCACATGGCGTGAAGCATGTAACCCACACGTCACAAATACTGAGCCTGAGCTCTAGAACCTGGGAGCCACAACTCCTGAAGCCCCAGTGCCCCAGAGCCTGTGCACCCCGACAAGAGAAGCCACTGCAATGAGAAGCCCACACATCCCAACTACAGAGTAGCCTATGCTCACTGCAACCAGAGAAAAGCCCACACATAGCAACAAAGACCCAGAGCAGCCAAAAATAAATACATAAATAAACAGTTTTTTAAATGCCCAACAGTCAAAATCATGAAGCTTTCAACCTCAGTTCAGTTAAGTCACTCAGTAGTGTCCAACTCTTTGGGACCCCATGAATCGTAGCACACCAGGCCTCCCTGTCCATCACCATCTCCCGGAGTTCACTCAAACTCATGTCCATTGAGTCAGTGATGCCATCCAGCCATCTCATCCTCTGCCTTCCCCTTTTCCTCCTGCCCCCAATCTCTCCCAGCGTCAGAGTCTTTTCCTAGAAACTGCTTATAGGGAGGGTCACCAAGGAAAGGGACCCTCCCTCTCATTTTATGAAAAGAGAAATGGGAGTAAGTGTCTAGCCTGGTTCTAAAGCATTTATTCCACTGCCTCCTGCAACTGGCTTTTTCTTTCCAGAGGCATTACCCAAAGAGGGAAAGAGAAATGAAGAGAGAGACCATTCTTAGAAAAGAAAAAGGAAGCCAAAAAGGGGAAAGCAAACCAGTTTGGCAGATTGATTAAATGGAAAAGAAAAAAAAGGAAATTATGCAAAAGTAGCCAGAACAAATACACGGGATAGGTTTTTTTTAAATCCAAAATGATCGATTTTCAACAAAGTGCAGTGAATCAGTCTTAGTCAAAATGGTAGATAAGAGGCTTTTAAAGACTAAAGAGCTGATAATAGCACTATGTTACAGATTGCTGAAGGATGGACGTGAAATAACAAGCACATCATGAAATAAAGAAGGCATAACAGGATTATAACTGTGAGTGATTCTAGCTTCCAGAGGATTAATTGGGGGAAAACTTTGAAACATGATAATGTGCAGACAGAAATGATGGATGTGGTAAACCATTGTTTCCTGACTGTGGGTGGAGACCCAATCAGGAAGAAGTAACTTCCATAACTGAGAAAGAAGAATTAAGACAATATCACAATACATAACAAAATTTCTAAGGTGTTCCAGACACTGGTGATGTTTTGGCCCAGTGACTTGATTTTTTTTTAATGCAAGAAAATGGTATACACACACACACACAAAAAATCCATCTTCTAGCATCCACTGGGGAAAAAACACACCAAATAAATTCTTCCAGAAAAATGAGACCTATTCTCTGGTAGAATTCATAAAAATAAATTATGTAATGCCAGTGCACACCCTCTCAAATAAACACATACTCTTTGGTACAAACAGTACATCAGTGAGAAATCAATTAATCAAGAGAGGCTTTTAAACAATTAAAGATCAAAGAAGTTTATGCTGGACAACATATACTGAGCCCCAGAGAAACTGCTGAGGGTTATGTGTTACTGTCTTGATAACAGGCTTTTATTCTCAATGAGGAGGAATGAAAGACCACCATCGAAAAATGGTCATATCTTGGTTTTCTTGGCATTTACTACACAAGTCCTTTAGAAGCAAAAAGAATACTCAGGGGACTTCCCTGGTGGTCCAGTGGTTAAGAATCCACCTTCCAGTGCAGGGCACTCAGATCCATCCCTGGTTGGGGAAGTAAGATCCCACAGGCAGCAGGGCAACTGAGCCCTTGCTGCAACTACTGAGCCCAAGCACCGCAACTAGAGAGGAGTCCACGTGACATGACTAAGACCCGATGCAAATAAATAAATAAAGAGAATACTCACACACGCCTGAACCGTAATGGCACGTAAAGCCGGATGGTCAGCAATGGGTAACAGACAAACATCGGACACGAAAGAGAGCTTGAGAAGAAAGGCAATTTACTGCATTGAACTGGCAGCTGCTCACAAAGGTTCTAAGTCGGTCAAGTGGCCAATGATGGGCACTAAGCCCATAAATTTGAGTTAGAACATAAAGCTTCCACAGAAGGCAGAGCAGAAAATCAAGGGCATTTTCCTGGGAGAGGAAGATCCAGACTCTAATCCATAGGCACAGAGGGCAGGGATCCAGATGTACAATTAGAGGCTGGAGGCGATATGGTTAAGATGAAAGCGGGTCTAGAGTTAATGATCAGGCACAAGTGCTCTGAGTGAGGGACTCAGACACCAGGGACCGTCCGCTGCTGGGACCTGGCACACGGGTGACTCTTAATCGCCTCACCCTGCAGTCACCATGGCAAAGATCCAAACTGCAGAGCGAGGAAGCAGAGGGCACAAGGAGTGCTTCAGAGCATGGAGGGGCCTGACTCTCATCACTGCTTGTGGCATCTGTAAAGTACAAGAGGAAGGAAACACGTTGAGACCTCGTCACAGCCAATATCGAAGTCTGTGTGTTGGTAATAAGAATGAGACTTATTCTTATGAAACCGGAACCGGTTATAATGAGCTTTTCATTCATTTTAACTAGGAGGTGAGGGCTTCCAGGCTCATTATACCTTGCATTATACCACACACACACACACACACACCACATTGAGATAAGTTTTTTTTTTTTTTATCAGATTCTTCCTAACTACAATTCTCTGAGGAAGATTAAAAAATATATGTCATCTTGCCCAGCAAGCTCCTCCCCTAAACTTACAGCTTATCGTTGTAAACACTCTAGAATTCTTAAGTTACAACCATAACAAACCTAAAATACTTCTCTGAGGATATTACAACCGACGATGCGAGTGACGGTATTGAGCAATTTCTAAAAAGTACTTGGATGTGGGTTCGGCTCCCCAGGTGGCGATAGTGGTAAAGAACCTGCCTGCCAATGCAGGAAACCTAAGAGACTCAGGTTCGATCCCTGGGTAGGGAAGATCCGCTGCAGGAGGGCATGGCAACCCACTCCAGTACTCTTTCCTGGAGAATCCTATGGACAGAGGAGCCTGGCAGGCTACAGTCCATGGAGTCACAAGAGTCAGATATGACTGAAGCAACTTAGCAGGCACACATGTACTGGATGTGGGTCAGGAAACAGCTGAGTTATTTAGCTCTCTCTGATGCCAGGGCAACGCCCACTGTAACAAGAGTCAGAACTGGGGTATTTAAAGAAAAGAAAATCAATTGATCCATGATAAATCTATACAAATGTGACTAACTTGCATGTGACTGGTTCAGTTTTGTACAGCCATGTTCACTGGCTCTTACAGGTAACAACTTCGGATTCAAACTTCCTTTTCTCTGGGTTATTTTGTGTTTCCTGAATACTGACTAATTCATTCATCCCTTTATTAGCTGACAAACAGATCTTCAGCACTAAAGTGCCCCTTGTAAAGGAAATCACAATGAGAAGCACAAAAGGAATACAATTCTTGCTGGCAAATGGTGCTTCAGCCTCAGACAGGAAGGGGAGGCAGACACCCGCCACAGCACGGACGAACCTTGGGGACATTGTGCTGAGTTCAGTGATGTAAGTCAGTTACCAAAAAAAAAAAAAAAAAAATACTGTGTGATTCCTCTTATCTGAGGTCCCTAGAATAGTCAAATCCATAGTCAAATCCAAATGGTGCTAGGATGCTGATGATGGGAACTGAATCTGCAAAGGCAGAGAAGCCAAGTGACCATCCTTTATGAAATGTTTATGTGCTCTCTTTCTTCTTCAGGGCCATATACTCTTATTATTCCCACACAAACTGGGAAAAGCAGGAGGCAACACATGTTACTAACCCCACTCTATGAAGAAAGTTTGGTTTGAGTTGTGTATCTGAAGTTAAAGATCCCTGGTGGGGACCAGAATTTTCAGACTGGCTAATGGCAAAGGACCAGAGAGACCACTGGCCCCACTACAATGCTGATGCTGTTGAATAACCGACTCTTGGCAGTCCCAAGACACTCACAGAAATATGACCCAGCTTACACCCAGTCCGCTTGGGAAGAGGCATGCCTTAACTCAGAAAAAACAAATGTTCCCACACAATGTCCCCCAAAGGTCACCTGTTTTTAAAAAAAGGACCTCTACTGTAAAATGGTATGGCCCGTAAAATGTGATCCTGCAAAAAACTCCAATAGAAGGATCTAAAATTGCAGAGGAAAACAATTTAGGCCAAGGGGCTCTTTGATAATATTATCTGCATAGTCCATGGCTAATTCATGTCACATGAATTTTCTAGACTTACCCACATGGCCCATCAGATTGTTTATTTTCTGTAAGTTTCTGAGGGTTACCTAAAAATACCGCACACGCACTTCTGCAGACAGCCTGGCTCTCACCACTTCAGAGGGACTCTGGGAGAGGTCCTGACTTCCAGACCCATATTCTCCTCTCTTCTCCTGCCATCTCTCTTTATGAGTCTGCTTACCTGACCGTTACATCAATTCTACATCATGTAGCCCAGCAGTCCCCAATCTTTTTGACACTGGGCAAAACTGGTTTCCTGGAAGATACTGACCGCTGGGCAGGGACTAGTTTTCTGGAAGACAATTTCTCCATGGATTGGGGAAGGGGGGTGGTTTGGGGATGATCCTGTTCAGGAGTGCATGACCTAGGGCCCTCACATGCGCAGTTCACAGTAGCTGAGCAGACAGGAGGTGATAATGCAAATGATGGGGAGTGGCTGTAAATACAGAGGAAGCTTCACTCGCCAGCCTGCTGTTCACCTCCTGCTGCCCAGCCCAGTTCCTAACACGCCCAGGGCTTAGGGACCTCTCTTGATGATACACGTTCAGCTAGGCATCTGTGCATTCTACCTCTAAGCATGGAAATCTCTCAGACCACCCTGAACAGAACCGGTGCTGCAGGCCAGTCAATAAGTTTGCAGTCCCCTTCCTAACAGCGCAGGGCCAGAGGTAAGAGTGCAGAGTCCCACCCGCCATATGCCTGAGTATTTCAAGGCTATAAATCAATCTAACAGGCTGTTAAATGTTTTGTCTTCTACCTTTACCATACACACACAACTCATGGTTTTCGTTTAAATCAAGCAAAGCCATAGTTCACACCAAACATGGATAATATCTATTCAAAATGAACATCTTTCTCTACTACAAACCACGATTCTCTTTGGGGCTTGGCAGGACATGACAAGAGGAGAAGGGAGACAACTCTTTCTCACTTGCTGACTCACCCTCACCTACTCGCTCAGACCTTGCCCTCCATTCACTCAGTTCAGTTCAGTTCAGTCGCTCAGTCGTGTCCGACTCTTTGTGACCCCATGAATCGCAGCACGCCAGGCCACCCTGTCCATCACCAACTCCCAGAGTTCACCCAGATTCACGTCCATCGAGTCAGTGATGCCATCCAGCCATCTCATCCTCTGTCGTCCCCTTCTCCTCCTGCCCCCAATCCCTCCCAGCATCAGAGTCTTTTCCAATGAGTCAACTCTTCGCATGAGGTGGCCAAAGTACTGGAGTTTCAGCTTTAGCATCAGTCCTTCCAAAGAAATCCCAGGGCTGATCTCCTTCAGAATGGACTGGTTGGATCTCCCTGCAGTCCAAGGGACTCTCAAGAGTCTTCTCCAACACCACAGTTCAAAAGCATCAATTCTTCGGTGCTCAGCCTTCTTCACAGTCCAACTCTCACATCCATACATGACCACTGGAAAAACCATAGCCTTGACTAGATGGACCTTTGTTGGCAAAGTAATGTCTCTGCTTTTGAATATGCTATCTAGGTTGGTCATAACTTTCCTTCCAAGGAGTAAGCATCTTTTAATTTCATGGCTGCAGTCACCATCTGCAGTGATTTTGGAGCCCAAAAAAATAAAGTCTGACACTGTTTCCCCATCTATTTCCCATGAAGTGATGGGACCAGATGTCATGATCTTCGTTTTCTGAATCTTGAGCTTTAAACCAACTTTTTCACTCTCCACTTTCACTTTCATCAAGAGGCTTTTTAGTTCTTCTTCACTTTCTGCCATAAGGGTGGTGTCATCTGCATAACTGAGGTGATCGGTATTTCTCCCGGCAATCTTGATTCCAGCTTGTGCTTCTTCCAGTCCACCGTTTCTCATGATGTACTCGGCATATAAGTTAAATAAGCAGGGTGACAATATACAGCCTTGATGCACTCTTTTTCCTATTTGGAACCAGTCTGTTGTTCCATGTCCAGGTCTAACTGTTGCTTCCTGACCTGCATATAGGTTTCTCAAGAGGCCGGTCAGGTGGTCTGGTATTCCCATCTCTTTCAGAATTTTCCACAGTTTATTGTGATCCACACAGTCAAAGGCTTTGGCATAGTCAATAAAGCAGAAACAGATGTTTTTCTGGAACTCTCTTGCTTTTTCGATGATCCAGAGGATGTTGGCAATTTTATCTCTGGTTCCTCTGCCTTTTCTAAAACCAGCTTGAACATCTGGAAGTTCACGGCTCACGTATTGCTGAAGCCTGGCTTGGAGAATTCAGGACACCACAAAGGAAACACCCATTTGCTCTCCCTCCTCAGGGTCTCTCCCTCTCTGTCCTCCACTGACCAGCCCCCTCAGAAAGCACCTGAGTGTGTCGTCTGTAAGGTTTTTCCCCGGTTGAAAGAGCCCCCACCAAAACACCTCTGCCCCACCTTTCAAGTCCCTCAAAGGAAATTGCAGCCGAAGGCCAGGTTCAAGTTCAGGACTCTCAGGCTCCTCCGAGTTTCAGACTAGCAAGCAGTGGTGCCTGGACCCCTTTCCTTCCACCCTGGCTCTGTCCCACACTCTGGGGATCTTGCAAACATCGACACCGAAAATTGACCTCAACCTGCAAGGCCAAGTTCCACCACGAGCGCTCTTTTCATCACTCTTCAAGCTTGGCCAGCAGCCCCCCTTGGCCCACAGAACCCAGTTTCAGCAAAGAATCCTGCTTGTTGGTTTAGTGAGACACACCCCCCACCCCGACCCTCGACCCTCAATGTCTGAACAAGTTTCTCAATCCAAGGGCTAGTCTGCCTTTAGCAAGAATCCTGTTATGCCAGTTTAGCAAGAACCTTCCTGCCTTTGATGTCCTCTTAGTCATTTGCTCTCCGCTGACTCCTCATTCTTGCTGGCTCTCAGTCCCCAGCTGTCTTTGCTGGACTTGGAGTTGAGCTCAGTTCTATATCGAAGTCTCTCTCTTCTACTACAGTAACTCCAGTAAAATCTTCCTTGCTGTTTTTAACAAATGTCTAGTGTAGAATTTTTCTTTTTCTTTTTGGCTGTGCTGTCCAGCATGTGGGATGTTAGTTCCCAAACCTGGGGATCAAACCCTCTGCATTGGAAGCAGGGAGTCTTAACTGCTGGACCGCCAGGGAAGTCTCTGAAATTTTTCTTTTACACTCCACACGTTTGCAGTCACCCCCGGCCATCTATCAAGCCCAGGAGTGCATACTAGCAGCCCAGTTTGATCTTGGAAGGATAAAGCAGAGAACTGCCCAGTGCAAGGTCTGGAAGTGGGCTCCACCTTGGCCTTGGGGGCAAGGAATTCTGGGATTCTGGTGTGTGTAGTGTGATGCCTCAGCCAGGAAGCATGGGCTCTGTGGGCACAGGTGAGCAAGTGACCTTGGTCTGTGGACTCTTCTCCCCACATGAAGGGGAACAGCTGAAGGAAGACCACACAGACTCTTCCTGAGCAAGTATAAACATTCCAGTATCCAAATTCACGGTGCATATGATCCTCTTCAAACATGGTTACTGGGAGGTCGGAGTTCAAGCTCTGAACTACACAGATGCCTGATGTACCTTTTCTATTCCTTAAACCAAAGATACAAAGTGAAAGTGAAAGTCGTTCAGTGGCGTCCGACTCTTTGCTACCCCATGGACTACACCATCCATGGAATTCTCCAGGCCAGAATACTGGAGTGGGTAGCCTTTCCCTTCTCCAGGGGATCTTCCCAACCCAGGGACTGAACCCAGTCTTCCGCAAGGATACAAAGTCGGACTGAAAACTTGTGAACAGTGATGCCCAATACGGTCGGGGAGGAAGAGGAGCGACTGGAGGGGTGATCACTTCCCTTTAGCACTTTTCCTTAAAAATGACTCCTTTTTCAATGATTTATTCTAAAACAGGCCTACATAACTACTGTTGTTCTATCTCCACTGAGGTTTTTAACTCAATCTAGTTACTGATGGATCCTAAATTTATACTGTATCCAGACTGTTCCCCTAAGCTTCGACCAGATATCTAGCAGCATTCAGAAAAATTCTGCTTGGGGAGTCCAGAGACAATCACAAAGTACGGGGCTCTGACTAAATTAGCCATCTTGCTCTGAAACCTGTTCCTTTATGGGTCTTCTTTTTATCCATCAACGTCATCAACAAGGTTGGTTTAAAGCTCTTACAGTAAGCCAGGAGTTCTACCTCTGAGCATAACGCTTTATTTTTTTAAAAATAGATCTCAGGTGCACAGAATTGGAGTTATCATAACCTTTGGCACATGACACACTTTAAAAGGCCAAGGATAAAGCTACAGAAATGACATCACAGATATTTGGAATCTTAGCTCCAACACAGGACTCCAGAATACCCAGGAGCTACTGCCCAGTGTACAGCCCCAGAGATCTGAGCAGTTCCTCAAGCTTTGACAAGATGGACCAATAAATAGCTTTTTATGCTCATTTTTCCTTGGAATCCCTATGAGGAACAAAACATCATGTACGTGGAAGATTTTGCCATTTTTTAAACAATTTCCACCCAAAATGGACCCAAGGTTCTGTGCAGTTACACAGGTTACAGTCTTCCTCTCTCTTCTTGTACTCTACTGATCCTTCAACCCCTCTGTAATCAACTCCTGTAATAAATTCCTATGGTTTGAAATACCTAAGATAATCTTTATTCCTTTCAGACTATGATTAATACATAAGCCCGTTTCCAAAACTTGAGATTTCTATCTGATTACAATTTTTATTCCAAGTTTTGTCCTGAGTTTTCTCTTGGTTTCTTTCTCTTGATTTTTCTAAAAATGCTATCTTTCTTCATAATTCTACCCCCTTGTTACCACTTCCCAGGCTTCCGCTTTCCATTTTCTAAGAAAACAACCTTTCTGTTTACTCTCTTATTCCATCCGGTGAGGACGTGGAGGCAGAAAAAATGCAAGTCTTCTATTTAAGGAGAGAAAATATAAAATCAGAAGATGAGACTCCCTTTAAGAAAGGAACCCTCAAATTACTGGAAATCAAAAGCACATTCTTCATCCAGGTATGTTGAAAAGTGTCTCTCTGAGTTGCTAATAAAAATATACAGAATACTGATGACCTCAGGTCAGTTCAGTCACTCAGTCGTGTCCGACTCTTTGCAACCCCATGGACGGCAGCACTCCAGGCTTACTGATGACCTAGGTAGTACAAAGAATGATGAGGTAGAAGTGAAGGTCTTCCAGGAAACTCTACCTGACCATATTCTGTTTTATCACAAATTACAAATCATCTTTGCTGTATTTCTGGCACAATCTAAAAAAAGATAAAGACTTTCGTGTTGCTTTAATAAAATAAAAGATTTTATTAAAGAGCCTTTACCCATCAGAAATGATCACTTGTATGGCCAAAAGATATAAAAGCTAATGAAACAATGAGCAAAATATGGTTATTGTGGGAGACAGCAATAGCTCATAAATCACACCTACTGTTAATCATCTCAGCTGTAGCTAAACTTCCAGTGACCTCACTGAGTTTGTTCTCATTTCCTGCCTTGGATTAAATCATAAAGCTCAAACAACTTTTAGTTTTTGAGATAAACTATTACAATCGCTACCTCCCTGCCCCAGCTGTCTGCAATAAGCTTAACAGCCAATTTAAGTACTGGACAGTTTCTAAATCTAAGTGAAAAAAAGAAATTCAGTGTCTTTCCCAGTAATAATTAGAAGAAGTGAGGATTAAGTGCTGTGAAGACCAAGGAGAAGCCGGAGCAGAAATAACACTGTGCAGTGCAGCCAAAGCACTGCCCTCCGCCTGGGGAGACAGGAGCTGGTGTCACCAGGGCTTGTTAGCACAGCCACTTTGACAAGTTCCAGAAAGTTCTGCTCAACAGGAAACTTTCACGGCCCTAATTAGGGTTTGCCGTCTCTCTCAAGGCACGTGAGCATTTACTCTCTAATATTAAACCCACATTCAGATGTTTCTTTGCCCTACATTCTGAACCCCACTATTGAAGGCAATATACCTGGGGACAGGAGACACCACCACTAACTCAGAGAAACCCAGCCACTCCTAAAAGAGCAAGGTTTCACTGAACCCTCCTACTTGGAAGACATTAAGTTAGAAACTCTGTGGCTTCAAACATGAACCAAATAGGTCTCAGGTATCTTATGATTATAAATGTAAGTATTAAACCATTAGCTCTAATTCAACATTTCTTGTTGCTTAGTCATTCAGTTGTGTCTGACTCTTCTGTGACCCCATGGACTGCAACACGCCAGGCTCCTCTGTCCATGGGATTTCCAGGCAAGTACACTGGAGTAAATTGCCATTTCCTACTTCAGGGGACCTTCCTAATCCAGGATTGGCAGACGGGTCTCCTGCATTGGCAGATGGATTCTTTACCACTGAGCCACCAGGGAAGGCATAATTCAACATTCAGTTCAGTTCAGTCGCTCAGTTGTGTATGACTCTTTGCCACCGCATGGACTGCAGCATGCCAGACTTGCCTGTCCATCACCAACTCCCATAGCTTGCTCAAAGTCATGTCCATCGAGTCGGTGATGCCATCCAAATTCAACATAGAATAATATAAAGGCAAACAGCTAGGGCAGGAGAAAAAAAGGAATATTTACTTCTGACCGGTCAGACAGTTGAAAGCTGAATTTCTGCTAATTAACATTTTTTAAAAAATCAAGCAGGGCAGCGGCGGCGGCGTTGGTTGCTATTCGGAGCCGTTGAGACGCCTCTGCGGCAGCCGGTGGCACAGGTGGCTTGCGTGGACGCAGGCAGGCGCGGCCGGCACCCCGAGGCATCCTCCCCGCATTCTGCCGCCGGAGCCCCGGACCCCGTCCGCTCTCCGGGATCTCCTCGCTGTCCGCGCCGCCGCACCTCCTGGGCTTCGGACCCTCGGCCTCGCCGCTGAAACATGACTCGCGACTTCAAACCTGGGGACCTCATCTTCGCCAAGGTGAAAGGTTATCCTCACTGGCCAGCTCGAGTAGATGAAGTTCCCTACTGAGCTGTAAAACCACCCTACAAACAAACTACCGATTTTCTTTTTTGCAACTCATGAGACTGCTTTTTTAGGCCCAAAGGATGTATTCCCTTACTCAGGAAATAAGGCAAAGTACAGCAAACCAAATGAATGAAAAGGCTTTAATGAAGAGTTTATGAGAGATGGATAACAATCTGAAAGTGAAATTTTCAAGTCAACAGGCATCAGCTAAAGTGTCAAATCCGTCATCTGATGTTGAAGAAAAAGAAACAAGTGTTTTCACAGGAAGACACTGAACATGAACAAAAAGCCAGCAATGAATGTTACGAAAGCAACTGACATAACCACTGCAAAAGCTGCGGGGTGAGGGAGGAAGAGAAAGCCAGAAAATCAAGTAGAAACTGAGGCCGGAGTAGGGACTACAGAAACAGCATCTGCTGATCTAAAAGTGAGTCAAAGAGGACAACCTCCAGCTACAGAGGTCGAGATTCCAAAACCAAGACGCAGACCCCAAGTGGCAAAACAGCCCTGTCCTTCAGAGAGCGACATGATAACTGAAGAAGACAAAAGCAAGAAAAAGGGGCAAGAGGAAAAACAACCTAAAATACAGCTTAAAAAGGATGAAGAAGGCCAGAAGGAAGAAGAAAAGCCAAGAAAAGAGATTAAAAAAAGAGGGGGAAAAGCAAGTTGAATCAAAAAGGAAAGATTTAGCCAAAACAGGGGGTTACATCAACCTCTGATTCTGAAGAGGAAGATGATCAAGAAGGTGAAGAGAAAAGGTGGAAGAAACTTTGAAACTGCTCATAGAGGGAATATGTTCAAAGGACAACAGGAGGAAGAAGCCCCAGATAGAAAAGGCAAGCAAGAATAGCAAATGGAAACTGAGTAACATAAAAGAGATGAAGGAAAGAAGCCAGAAGTTAAGAAAGTAGAGAAGAAGCGAGAAACATCAATGGATTCTCCACTTCAAAGGATACATGCTGAAATTAACAATTCCCTCAAAATTGATAATCTTGATGTCAACAGATGTACGGAGGCCTTGGATGAACTGGCTTCACTTCAGATCACACAATGCAACAAGCTCAAAAACACAGAGATGATAATGCCTTTTTCAAAGTACGGCAATTCAAAGTTAGGTTATCATGGAAAAGTCTACAATGTTGTATAACAAGTTTAAGAACATGTTTTTGGTTGGTGAAGAAGATTCTGTGATCACACAAGTGCTGAACAGATCTCTTGCCGCACAAAGACAGCATGAGGAAGCAAATAAAACCGAGGATCAGGGGAAGAAAGGGCCAAATAAAAAGCTAGAAAAGGAACAAACAGGTTCAAAGGGTCTAAATGGAGGATCGGATGCTCAAGACAGTAATCAGCCACAACACGATGGAGCTAACAATGAAGAAAGCAAAGACAACCGAGGCCGGCAGGAAGAAAAAGCCATCCAGGGAAGAGAGAGACTGCAATATCTCTGAAAGTCTCTAAACCAGAAAACTAGGTTGACATACCTGGAATATAG
Source organism: Bos indicus (assembly GCF_029378745.1). Lineage (NCBI taxonomy): Eukaryota > Metazoa > Chordata > Mammalia > Artiodactyla > Bovidae > Bos > Bos indicus. The sequence goes on from NC_091786.1 coordinate 29,212,902, forward strand.
AGAATATTTGAGAAGTTTGCAATGGTTTTCATTTGAAATATTTAGACTGCTGAAAGTTTTAAATTTTTATAAGCATAGGTTTTGATGTTTGAAACTTGTTTTGAGGGAGTAATCTCCTTATCTTTGTTTAAAAGTGACTAAACATTGCTAATTGTACGTGTGCAATATTAACAGCTACATTATACAGTGAATGTGAGGGGAAGTTCATTTAGGAAATGTTAAACTGCTCTTCCAGACATTGGTTGTAGTATATTTTCATTTAGTGTGTGTATGTTAATGTGTAATTGATAGTAGAAAAAAGTTACATTTTTAAAACTGCTACTTGTATAAACCTTTCCTCTTTTCTCAGATACTATGGGTTTTGTGCATAGTTTTTACAAATCTTAGATTTACCAGGCTGTCTTTTCACTGTTGTGGGTTTTGTATAATTTAAGCATTTTTATGGTTGATAAAATGTTACTTCTATACAAGTACTCACACCCTCCTTTCTTTTATCCAAAGTTGATTTCAATCTCAGTCTACCTTGTGCTACATTATCCTGCTGCTTTCTAACAATGTGCAGTCTGTATGTCTTTTTGTATGACAGCTAGATACCCAACTGACATTGAACTGACAGTTCTAGGAGGTGCAAAACTCATGTTAACTTCTGAAGGTGATTTAGTTTCGTGCCTGAGAATTCAGTGAAAGTCACATGAGTTTCCTGCAGTAAGCAGTGGTGTATGTAGGAATGAATTTGGCTTTTAGGGTTCAACCATTTAAGATCCTTTACAGGTAGTAGGAGCTGAAACTGAAAACTAGATGATAAAAGTTTATTTTTGAGAAATGTCTCAAGTTTCTGAATTTTTTAAAAAGTCCCACTCATTAAAGAAGTCATTAAGTATTTTTTAAATTGGAAAAAATGCAATCCATAATGCTTTTTGCAGTAAATAAATATAAATACTATATAAGGAAACTAACGTATTTGAAAACATGGCTGTATGGGAAGGGAATTTTTATTTCTAACACATACATGTGACAGGATTGCAAAAAGCTAGTTACTCCGAGGCAGTAGACTAAAGAAGTTGTCTGTATATTCATGTATATGGACTAAATGAGAGTGAACCAAGGTTAACACAAAATTTAAGAACAACCTTAACAAACAGCATTTCTAAGATATTCTGAATACTAGGTCAGCTGCTGGTTTGCAGTAGCTTAAAAGATGCTTCTCATGTTTGAAAACTAGGAATACAGGGGAAAAGGCTTAATACCAGTGTTTGCGTGTGACATGCATTGCATGCTTTGACCTCTGGGGTAATTGTTTTTCACCTTTATGAAAACTTGGAATCATTTCAGTAATTGGAATTTTGCTTTTGAGAGGTCTTACAATGGAACTAGGACCCACTGTTTTGAGGGAACTCTGTTTGATTCTAACATAATTTAAACTTGGACAAATTTATTCTAGTTAAGCCATAAGTTGTCAACATGAAAACTTGTTTTGATTAAAGAATTTTTCTATCAAAAAAAATCAAGCAATTAAAAAAAATCTAATTATTAACTCGGGGTAAACAAGAAAAGTAATCAGTGTACTGATTCATCCATGAATATCATTTGGGTGGCCATATAATGCATGGTGAGTGTTGATCTATCAAATACAATAATAAAAGTGGAAGGCAAGGATTCTAAAAGGGGAGTGAGTGTGTATGTGTGTGTTGAGCAAAAAAAGGTAAAAGAATAAATCCTGATCTTCCAAGATAGAGTCAGAAGTTAATGCCTAACGCTGAAAAATTATGAAATAGTAATATTCCTGTGTTACTTAGGCTTCTCACTTGGCTCAGTGGTAAAGAATCTGCCTGCCAATGCAGGAGGTCTGAGAGATGCAGGTTCCATCCCTGGGCCAGGAAGATCCCCTGGAGGAGGAAATGGCAACCTACTCCAGTATTTTTGCCTGGAAAATTCCATGGACAGAGGAACATGGGGTCTCAAAGAGCCAGACACAACTGAGTGACTGAGCATGCATGCACTATATTATAATACTTAGAGATCTGGCGATAGCAACCAAAGGAGTCAGATAAAAGTCTTAAGTGGTAACATCAGGAGATAGCTATTCGCTGTCTAAATTTGGAGTATGTATGGCACCCCACTCCAGTACTCTTGCCTGGAAAATCCCATGGACAGAGGAGCCTGGTGGGCTGCAGTTCATGGGGTCGCTAGAAGTCGGACACGACTGAGCGACTTCACTTTCACTTTCACTTCCATGCATTGGAGAAGGAAATGGTAACCCACTCCAGTGTTCTTGCCTGGAGAATCCCAGGGATGGGGGAGCCTGGTGGGCTGCAGTTCATGGGGTCGCACAGAGTCGGACACAACTGAAGCAACTTAGCAGCAGCAGCAGCATGGCTTTCATAAAAATTAAAATGAAGTGAACAAAAGATTATGTAAGAAAGAGTATCTTCCTCCTCATCCCTTAGGCACCTAGATCCCTCTCCTGTGTTTCTTTTATGTTCCACATTTTTTAAAAAGGGCTCCCCAGGTGGCACTAGCAGTAAAGAATCTGCCTGCCAATGCAGGAGACGTGGGTTTGATCTCTGTCTCGGGAAGATCCTCTAGAGAAGGAAATGGCAACCCACTCATTATTCTTGCCTGGAGAAATGCACGGACAGAGGAACATGGCAGGCTACAGTCCATGGGGTCGAAAAGAATTGGACACAACTGAGCACACACGCACACACATACACACACATACTCACATGTGCGCACATGTGCGTTTTTTTTTAAATGGAAGGATGGATGGGAGGAACCAGGGAAGGAAGGAAGGCAGTCACATTTAATTGAATCGAATCCAGGAAAAATAAATTATATGATGTACTATTATTTTTTGTGTCACTAAGAAAAATATTTCGGGACTTTTCCACAGGGCCAATGGTTAAGACTCTGCTCTTCCACTGCAGGGAGGCATGGGTTTGATCCCTGATCCGCCTGCCACAAGGTGTGCCAAAAATAAAGAAAAGAAAAATATTTCCAATTAAACTGTTGATACAATGCTTCCACATACTGAGAATTTTTATTTATACTTACTGAAAGAACTCTTTCAGATTTTCTCATACATTTTTTATCACTTATCACTCCTGTTAATATTGTGAGAAATATAGAGGAGAAAATTTGTTTAAGTATCTAACACACTTTTACAGAGTCCAGCTCTTCTGAATCACTTTCCAATCTCTGATGTCTCTTTTTGAACACACTATTTTGTTCTGTGCTGTTAAGACTGCTGGCAATCCTAATACAACACTGTAAGTCAAATACAACTCCATTAAAAAGAAAAAAAGGTTGCTGGCAATACAGACTGCTTAAAAAAGTGCTCCAGTACTGTCTCCAAGATTTTTCTCCCAAACCACTGACACCCATTCCCAACTTTTGATGCTGATGCTTTCTCGGTGTGACAAGAAGCCGTCAAAGAAAGGTTTCTGACACCACCTTGACTCATATTTTCCTCAAATGGCCCTTCACTGGTTTGGGGATGGAAACATCCCCCAGCTGCAGTGGTCCCCTCGTGCCAGACAGAAGGACAGCCCAATTCATGCCCACACAGAGAGTCTCAGCTGCATCACTGGTGATCCTCCATGGACAGTGACTGAAGGAAGACTAGAAATGCACATGGCCACCTGATGCGCAGAGCTGACTCACTGGGAAAAACCCTGATGCTGGGAAAGACTGAAGGCAGGGAGAGAACAGGGTGACAGAGGATGAGATGGTCGGATGGCGCCACCAATTCAATGGGCATGAGTTTGAGCAGACTCCGGGAGATGGTGAAGCACAGGGACATCTGGTGTGCTGCAGTCTGTGGGGCCGCAAAGAGTCGGACACGACTGAGCGACTGAACCACAGAAAGGCAAAATACATGCTGATTTCAGAGATGTTAAATTTGAAAAAGAACAATGCTCCTTCTGTTCTTTTTCTAAAAAAGGCTAAATTGCTACTGCCAGCGGACCTGAGGAGGAGGACACATCTGAAAGATGAGTTTTCCAAACTGCCCTGCTCCTCATTTCATCGTTCCATATTCAGTTATCTCGTGGTCTTCTGCATAAGCCTGAACTACAGCATTTCTCACACTCAACTATAATTATGTGGGCACCTGTACAGACCCCCAGCAGACAGAGGGGCTTTCGAGGACCCGTGTCTTATTTCATCTTTGCTATGGAACCTAACATAGTATCTTGGATATAGCAGGTACTCAACGATATTTGGGAAATAAATATAAATACATTTTGGTCTTATTTTGCAAAAGCTTATTTGGGCAAGAAGAGGCAGTGAAAGAGAAAGAAGTAAAAGTAAAAATGGGATGTTGGGACTTTGCTGGTGGTCCAGTGGTTAAGAATCTGTTTGCCGTGCTCGCTTCGGCAGCACATATACTAAAAAAAAAAAAAAAAAAGAATCTGTTTGCCAATGCAGGGGACAGGGGTTCGATCCCTGGTCCAGGAAAATCCCACGTGCTGCAAGGCAACTGAGCCTGTGCACTACAACTACTGAAGGCCAAACTTGAGAGCCTGTGCTCGGCAACGAAAGAAGCCACCACAATGAGAAACCCACACACTGCAACTATAGAGCAGCCCCCGCTCGCTGCAACTAGAGAAAACCCGCACAAAGACTCAGCACAGCCAAAAATAAATAAATAAGTGATTTTATTTTTAAAAAAGAAACAGGGTGTTAACAACAAGCATGTGTCAAGAGAATAGAGCTCAAATGTGGAACCACTGAGAATTCTAAAAAAGAAATCTTTCCTACAAGTGTCATTGGCAAATTATTAACATATCAGTGCCATCACAAGCAAACAAGAATTTCAGTTCACAATCCTAGATGTCTGATTTCATGACCTGCATCTCCACCCAAAGAGGTCAACAGGTTTCTTTAAGCATAAACGGATATATTAAGTTAGGGAGAAAGAGATGAAATGATGAGAAAAATCACTACATCATCTTAGGACTTTTCTGCCGCCTCATTTGCTCTGACAAGTAGAGCAATTTTATTTTAATTACTTACGACAATACTTCATGGTAGAGTAGTGATACTACTGCTCATTTAAAAAAAAATAATAATAACGAAGTCTTCATGCCACTTTAGCATCCAGTTATTAACTCTTTGCAAAAAGCAAAAAACTGACAGAGCCAATGACGTGAGAAAGGATTAGTGAGTTATAAAAATTAAGCATGGAATAGTGGACTTCCCTAGTCTGGTACAGTGGATGGCGGTCTGCCTGCCAGTGCCGGGGACACAGGTTCAACCCCTGGTCCGGGAAGATTCCACATGCCTCATGTAACTAAGCACGTGCACCCCAACTACTGAGCCCCAGCTCTAGAGCCCATAAGCGGCAACTGCCTGGTCTGTATGCCTCAAGCCAGTGCTCCACAGGAGAAACCACCACAATTATTAGAGAGTACCCCACTCACCACAACTGGGGAAAGCCCTCCAAGCAACAAAGACCCAGCACAGCCAAAAATAAACACATTGGGATCGTAAGGAAATACTAAAGAACCAGACTCTTAGCTGAGTTTCCATACAGGAGATCTTTCAGGCGGAGGTCATGCGTGCATGTCCAGTGGCTCAGTGGTGTGCGACTCTCTGTGACCCCATGGACTGTAGCACCAGGCTATGACACAAGGCTCCTCTGTCCATGGGATTATCCTGGCAAGCATACATGAGTGGGTTGCCATTTCCTTCTCCACAGGTAGAGTTTAGAGAATTCCATGCTGACCACATTTTCATTAGTGTTTATTCTAATGAAACATCTTAGCAGTCAGTCATGGAAAATCATTAAAACTCATTCTAATTCTGAGCTCATGCAAAGTCCATGAAATTATAACTGGCAAGTTAAATCAATAAACCAAGTGTCTAAAGTCTTTTCTGAGCTTTATACAAATCAGATGTATAAGTAAGCAATAAAAAAGATTTTATTGAAAACAGAGCAAATTCTCAATTTGCTGTTTGAGCTTGCAAAATTTAATTATCCATTTTCATTTTGTTTCAAAATTTTCACATGTTAAAAGAATTTAAACTTTGAGGGGAAATTGGTGCAGCCTTGTTGAGGCCCATTTGGCAGTGTGTACCAAAATTCAATTTAATTTATCCATTGACACAATAACTCCATTATCAAATATCTAGAGAAGTAAGAGTACATATAGGCAAAGACAGATGTATGTTCGTGGTAATGTAACAGAAAAACAGCAACCTAAATAACCATGGACAGGAGAATGATTAAGTAAATGTAGGTACTGCCATACTACTGAATCAACATAACTTTAGACATAATGAAGTAAACTGATATAGTCTAATATGAAAAAAAATCTTTAAAACACATGTTTAAATGGAAAAAAAACCAATATATATCTATGGTATGATTCAGTTTAAGAAAAAAAAACAGACAAAACTACAGGCTGAATTCAAAAATTCTAGAAGGAAAATCTAACTGGAGAAGGGATTGAGAAAGTAAGGTTGAATGTTTTCACTCACTATATTTATTGTTTAAATTGCATCAGTGATTTGTTCATGCCTTAATTGTGTACATTTTAAAAACCAAAACAATTAAAGGCAGGACTTTTCTGGTGGTCCAGCAGTTAAGACTCTGAGCTTCCAAGGCAGGGAACAAGGGTTTGATCCCTGGTCAGGGAAATAAGATCCCACATGCTGCACAGCAGAGCCAAAAGGGTTCTTTTCTTTCTTTCCTTTTTTTTTAAGGCAAAAAATGAGACACCTCTCTGAAGAGAAGCATTAAAAAGCCTCACAAATTCTGTATAGCACATAAAGGCTCCCAAATCACAGCCCAGAACCGCCACCTCACCCCAGTGCTACTTTCGAAAGATTTCCGTTGGAATCCAGCATGCTTACAAGAGCATTATGTTTCAGAATTTATGTTGGAAATTATGTGACTCAGTCAACTGCCAGGAATTTCATCTGCCCCAAAAGGAAAGCAGGCAGATTACAGCTTCCTTGACCATCAACAAGTGAACAGCTAACATCCAGTGAATGAATTACTTCAGATATAAACGAGAGATTGGCACACATCCTCAGAGAAGCCACCTTAGGGCAGAGCCTTGTAACTCAGTCGAAAAAGTGGTTGGATTTTTAAAATTAAACACATCAAAATAATCAAGCTGGAGCTCATCACACCAAGCACCTTGAAATAATAATAATAATTATTATTTTAATGTTAATCTTCATGCTTTCAATAGGGCTTCACAATTTTTGATTACATTGAAAAGTATTAAATGCTGGCAGTGCTGGAGTTCTTAAAGGAGTATTCTGGAAAGTAGAAAAGTAATGAAACATAACACGTCCTTAATAAAATAAGGAACTAAACTATAAAAAATATTTTTTTACAAAAATCAGTTGAGTTCAGGGCTCTGTGATGACCTAGAGGGGTGGGATGGGGGTGGGGGTGGGGGGGGAGGCTCAAGAGGGAGGGGATATATGTATATACTTACGGCTGATTCATGTTGTTGTATGGCAGAAACTAACACAACATTGTAAAGCAATTATCCTCCAACGAAAAATTTTTAAAATAAACAAAATTTTAAAAAATCAGTTGAAACCGGGTAAGTGACACAAAGCCAGCAAACCCTCCAACTGCAAGGCTCGCAGAGGGTCCTTCGGGAGCCGGGTCCTTGGAGCTGAGACTCAAGGTGAAGAAACCTAACATGTCCCTTTTTCTTGTCCTCCGTCTGTTGTTTAGACGCTCACTCCCCTGGCAGCCTAACGTTCTTCACCGTCTCTAGTACAGAAGCTAGGGTGAGCCAATCATCCCAGCTTGCCTGGGGTATCTCCAGTTTTACCAGTGAAAATCCAGTACCCTAAGAACTACCTGAGCCCCGGGCAACTCGGGACAGTCAGTCACCCCCCAGGCCATACCCCATCAAAGAAAACAATGTCCAGGCCCTCAATAGCCGCAGGCAGGAGTCTTATTGCCAGTCAGATACGTCTACAGTGTGGGCTACAAATCACAGTCTCATTGCTTCAAGTCTTGACTGAATTTGTTACAAGACTGCTTCTGTTTCTGTTTTGGTTCTTGGGTGCAAGGCACGTGGGATCTTAGCTCTGCGGCCAGGGATCGAACCCGCACCCCGTATGTTGGAAGGCAAAGTCTTTATCACTGGACCGCCAGGAGAGTCCCAAGTTTCATCTCTTTTTGATTGGAAGCGAGAGGAGTCTCAGATATATGCTTTGAGACAGAAGCCAGACAAAAGACAGTCCACAGTCTCTAAATGAGCAAAACCAGAATCGATGGTGCTAGAAATCAGACCAGAGGGATAGAAGAGAAGAGGGAGTAGGGCAGACTGGCTTACAGAAGGCACAGGGGAATTTTCTGGAGTGGGTAAATGGTCTATATCTTAACTATAAGTTGCAACCAACTGCTGACTTAAAATGTGTGCATTTGTTATATGTAAACTTAACCTTCCAAGAGTTTATTTTATTTCTACTTTATTATTGGAGTATAACTGCTATACAATGTAGTGTTGGTTTCTGCTGTACAATCAAGCTACTCAGCTCTGTGGATACATAAATCCCCTCCCTCTTGGACCTCTCTCCTAACCACCCCCATCCCCCCAACCCAGGCCATCACGGAGCTATATATAGCAGCTTCCCACCAGCTACTTGTTTTACACACGGTAGTGTATAATGACATGAGTTGATTTTAAAAATAAGAGTGAGGGACTTCCTGGCAGTCCAGCAGTTAAGACCCCGCGCTTCCGCTGCAGAGGGTGCAAGTACGCTCCCTGGTGGGGGAACTAAGATCCCACATGCTGCGTGGTGGAGCCAAAAAAAAAAAAAAGGAAGAGCCAGATCTTCCATCTGGATGCAGGACAGACTGGAGCAACATCTTTTAGGGATGCTGTTGGAGAGCTCCCTGAAGCTTGAGGAAGGTCGAAGATCCATGGTCACTCTCAACTCTGCACTTACAGGAAGCTAAGGCAGCAGCCTGTTGCCCCAATCCCTGTGAAAAATAAACTCAAAATTCACTCAGAGCTTGTGCAGCCCTCCATTACAGGAAATAGTACAGATTCCTTCTCTGGAAATATCGAAAGAAAAGCATGGCCACCGTTCTCCCCTTCTGCAGTGTTTTGCTGTTGTTATAACCATGAACTCATCAGAAGACTAGAAGACCCGGGGCACGACAGCAAAGGAGGCGGGGTAGTGCCTTCTGAACAATGCGTTAGGGCAGCCCAACATAAACAGAGACAATTCCGACCATGGGAACCTAATCTAATGAAAATGCACGAGGTGGCTTTTGCTCAGGAGGTGGTCTCCATTCTGACCCTGACGTCTTATCTACTCACTTCGAGGAAACATCTGAGAGTTGGCGAGATACTAGGGAATGGAGGCACAGGCCTTCAGGATGGAGGGATGGGGTACCTCAGAGGGGACCAGAGAAGTCAAGCCGGTGCCCTTCAGCCAATCATGAAGTGATCCTACCCTTCACAACCTCGAGTATTTGGTTTTTTAGAATGTTATCTTGCCCTGCTCCCAGGAAACCATCACTTCTCAGTTCTCTGTTCTTCCTTGAATCTAATGCTGCCCAGAGATCTGGGAGGCACCACGAGTTGTTGGCATCCGAGGCTGGAATGGATGGACTCTGCCTTATTGCTGGGCAGCCCTGAGACGGCCGTGACCTTGCAAGGCCCACAGGAGGGGAGGCTCTGCCTCCTGGTGGTGAACGGGGAAGCAGAGAGCAGTCCGGCCAGCTGGCGCTTCCATGAACTTGCACTGGAAACTTCTCAAGCGAAAAGCCAGAAGTTCTCCCACTTGCTACATACCTGGCGAGGGATAAGAGACGCCTGAGCCTCGGGTGTGTGCATGCGTGTACACTGCCATGTGCCAGATGTCTGCTGGTTCCTGCTAGCCAGTAAAGCGCCTCCTCGCGCTGCACCCGCAGAGCCAAACGTCTTCCCAGAATTATTTCCCGATTGGGAAATGGAAAGTAACTGGGTTGCCTCTCCCATCTGCTGGTATGTAATGAAGTCTGGTCCATAGCCGAGATCCTGGCCCCGGGGAAACATGAGAGACAGTCCTGGAGCTGAGTGGGCATGCAGGGGCCCCGGTGCAGCGCCATCTGCCCAGGCAGACCCCTCGGGCCAGCCGCCTGGCGCTGATGACCACCCCAGACCCCATTTCACTCAGGTTTCCTACTGTATCATCAGGTCCCCTCCCGTCTAATAACGAGCCGTGGATAGCGGTTGGGTTTTACGGTCCAGGCCATTCAGGTGCCAAGCCTTGAAAATAAATCCTCCCCCAGTAACTTGGAGCTAGTGCTCAGGAAAAATAATGGCACCAGAGAGATATCTTTGAGCTCGCATGAAAGGAGTGAGAGGATTAGAATCGGTGAATGACGTTATGAGAAAAATAGCACTTTCACTGATCCAAGGTACATAAGAAAATTAAGACGGGATAACACAAAATCAGGATGAAGGAGAGAGACAGGGAAATGCCGAAGTAGTGTCTAATCTACAGCACAGCTGGAACGAGGCCAAGATGAACCATGGAGTAGTATTTCTACTAATCTGCTCCCTCGCAGATACACTGAAGAGGATGCGTTTACAGAATGGCTCTGTCTGAGAATGAAAAACTGCACGGTGCCATTAGTTAATCAGAAAAGCAGTCTTTAGACAATCTTCATTTGGGATTTAAAATAATAACAGGCCAAACGAAGAGGGAGCAATGTAGAAAAGCCGTCCCCAACCTTTTCAGCATCAGGAACCGACTTCATGAAAGACGATTTTTCCACAGACTGTTGGGAGGGGGGGATGATTTCGGGGTGATTCAAACACACTACACTTATTGTGAGCTTTATTTCTATTATTATTACATCAGTTCCACCTCAGATCATCAAGCCTTAGGTCCCAGAGGTTGGGGACCCTTTATCTAGAGGACCATGCCATGACCAGCTCTAAATAAAGCACGTGTATACTTCACTAAGCACATCAGAGAGTCCTGAAGCTCAAAACTCTTAATTGTACTTGAACAGCATTCGCCGTTCACAGCTCAAAACAGGCACTTCCAACCAATTCTGGATGGACATCGGGTCACACCTCCTCATGGACATCACATAGGCCAAGGGAACCATTTTGACAGTTAACATTCGAGCAATGATTAAATAACAATTGTTGTTGTTCACTAGCTCAGTCATGTCCAACACTTACGCCTCCATGGACTATAGCCCGCCAGCCTCCTCTCCTCTATCCATGGGATTTCCCAGGCAAGAATGCTGGAGTGGGTTGCCATTTCCTTCTCTAGGGGATCTTCCCAACCCAGGGATCGAACGAGTGTCTCCTGCATTGGCAGGCAGATTCTTTAACACTGAGCCACCAGGGAAGCCCTAAATAACAATGTATCATACTTAAAATCCATCCTTACTGACCATACATTTTCATTATCTTTAAAGATCTGAGATGGTAAAATCCTCCAACAGCAGTGAAACTCTTGACCTTTAAAATCAACATTACCAAGCTACTTTCTTGAAGAAGCCTTCAACATATCTTCAAAGACATAGAAGAACCAAGGAAAGCAAAAGTGAAGCCCTGGGAATAAAGAGTACACCAGCATGAAGTTTAAAAAGGCCTCAAAAACACAGCAATGACTGTACCACTGGAACGGCAATTTGATCCAGTCAATTCACTCTCCAACCTCAGAGCCACACAAAGCAAGATAGAAAATATTGGCCAGTCAATCACAGGCCTAAGAGTCCATCCCAATGGGAAAAAAAAAACATCACTATGAATTTTTAGAACACTGGTTATTTACAAAGGAATGGGAAGAAAAATACTACCAGATACAGATAGGTAATAACCTAATATGAAGGTGAACCCAATTCCAGAGTGTTCTTAGTACAATACTTACGGTATCTTTCCTTCAAAGATAGAAAACTGTACCAAAATCAGAAATCTAATGTCCCTTAATTAAACGAGCCTGTGTGACTGGTCACAAAGTTCACTTACAAAGGAAAAAGGATCAGAATGACAGTGGACTTCTAGAACCCACTGGTGCAAATTTTCCAAGATTCTGAAGGAGGATAAACTCACCCTACACAGACCCTTTAATGTTAAACTTTATTTATGTACCTAAAATTCATTTGTTTTATACATACAAACATTCTACCTACATAGATAGGTATATATGGAATATATATATATCTATGGGATATATATATATATCAAATGGAAAACTGCTAAAATAAAGTAAATGATAATTAATAAAAATTAAGCAATCATTTGAAGACAATTATTAGCTCCAGGTAAAAATATCCAAAAGGGAAATGTAAGATGATATAGTGCTTAGAAATTATTTAAAATAATTAGGAAGACAAGGAGAAATGTGGGGTTGGTCAAATACAAATTAGAGAAGATTGATGACTATTAAAGCTGAATGAAAAGTGCAAAGATGAAAACTTAAAATTCTAACAATTATATAGTAAACAATGATTTCCAATGTCATTAAAAATAAACTAAATAACTATCTCAAGAAATATAAGTATGCACATATTATTTAGAAATATGAACACAAATTCCAGGAAAGCTACAGGAAACAGAAGTATTGGGGAGAGGGAAAGAGAACTTTCTCTTAATTAGAAAAAAAAAAAGTTTAGAAGATATACAATGGGATATTACTCAGCCATAAAAAGGAATGAACAATGCCATTTGCAGCAACATGGATGGATCTAGAGACTGTCATACTTAAGTGAAGCTAATTCATAGAAAGACAAATATCATACAATAGCAGTCAGTGTGAAATCTAAAAAAGGGAACAAATGAACTCACCTACAAAACAGAAACTGAGTTACAGATGTAGAAAATAAACTTATGGTACCAGGGGGTCAGGCAGGGGGAGGATAAATTGGGAGACTGGGACTGACATACACACACTATCATACGTAAAATAAATAACTAATAAGGACCTACTGTACAGCACAGGGGAGAAGGCAATGACACCCCACTCCAGTACTCTTGCCTGGAAAATCCCATGGGCGGAGGAGCCTGGTGGGCTGCAGTCCATGGGGTCGCTAAGAGTTGGACACGACTGAGCGACTTCACTTTCACTTTTCACTTTCCTGCATTGGAGAAGGAAATGGCAACCCTGTATATGTGCTATACTGCTGCTGCTGCTGCTAAGTCGCTTCAGTCGTGTCCGACTCTGCGACCCCATAGACAGCAGCCCAGCAGGCTCCCTCATCCCTGGGATTCTCCAGGCAAGAACACTGGAGTGGGTTGCCATTGGAGAAGGCTCCAGTGCATGAGAAGTGAAAAGCGAAAGTGAAGTCGCTCAGTCGTGTCTGACTCTTCGCGATCCCATGGACTGCAGCCTACCAGGCTCCTTCGTCCATGAGATTTTCCAGGCAAGAGTACTGGAGTGGGGTACCATAGCACAGGCATATACCCTCAAAGTATTGAGGAAATGGCAAACATATAGATTCATCTCCCCAGTTGAATAAATAGTTGTTAAGAAGAACTCAACTCAATACTCTGTAATGGCCCATATGGGAAAAAAAAAAACTAAAAAAGAAGAGATCTATGTACATGTATAACTGGCTCACTTTGCTGTGCTGTACACCTGAAACCAACAAAACATTGTAAATAAATCACACTCCAATAAAACATTTTTAAACATCTTTTAATACTATCTCATTTTTAAAATTGTTTATGCATTACTTTGGTAAAAGGAAATGGCAACCCACTCCAGTACTCTTGCCTAGAAAATTCCATGGATGGAAGAGCCTGGTGGGCTACAGTCCATGGGGTCACAAAGAGTCAGACACAACTGAGTGACTTCACTTTCACTTTGGTAAAAACAAAATTCTTTATCTTCCTAAGTTGCTTTTTGTTATAGTTGTATATAATTTCAATGTCTTCTTCCCATTATTTATGTAATTCAAATTAAAAATTAAGGGGTGACATTTGAACATAAAAAAGCATAATTAGAAATGATAAGAAGGCAATAGCTGTTTCCATTATGAGGTTTCACTGCACATACTGCCCTCTAGTGGCAAGTCACTGGAAATCAGTCAGTCAGTTCAGCTGCTCAGTCGTGTCCGTCTCTTTGCGACCCCAAGGACTGCAGCACGCCAGGCTTCCCTGTCCATCACCAACTCCCGGAGCTTGCTCAAACTCGTGTCCAAGTCAGTGATGCCATCCAACCTTCTCATCCTCTGCCGTCCCTTCTCTTGCCTTCAATCTTTCCCAGCATCAGGGTCTTTTCCAATGAGTCAGTTCTTTGCATCAGGTGGCCAAAGTATTGGAACTTCAGCTTCAACATCAGTCCTTCCATTCAGGACTGATTTCTTAAATTTACTTAAATCTTCAAATGTCATATGCTCTCTTAATCTTAGATCTTCTATCCTCTCCATGGAGTAAGTCTCCTATTTCTAGGACCCCAAAATCAGGTTTGGACTATTAGTTTTATGGTCTGGCTTCATTACGGATTCAATAGGTTTTGATAGACAGGTCTTGGAACCTAGTCATGATTAACAGGGAAACGTGTCCTGAATTCTTAACAACTATTTATTCAACTGGGGAAATGAATCTATATGTTTGCCATTTCCTCAATATTTTGAGGGTATATGCCTACAAAATCAAATATAGTGCTGACAGAAGTCTAACACATAGATGCTCAAAAAGTAATGCGTAGGTCCAGCAAGTGACTGATTTCAGAACTCATTTTGCTATTTGTGGGCGATTTGGAGGGATGAAGTATCTCATATGAAAGTGTTCATTGTTGTCATGAATAACTGCTTTAAACCAAATATTTAAGGAATATGGACAAAGCAACACAGAGAATATGATCAAAATCATTTCTGGAGAGAAAATGGAGAGATTAAACGATGGAAGGTCCCCCTTGACACCCTCCATCCCCTCTCAAAAGAAAAAAAAACAAAACCCAAGAATACCCACTTTTCACCATACTTTCGCAATGAAAAGAATGCACTTTCTTCCTAAACTTTTATTTACTCCTAGATAAAATCACCCACCTTTCCTTGCCAAAACACTGACACACCGTGTGTCAGTATCTCGACACATATTCAGCTCCAAGATTTGTTCCTCTGCCCTTAGATGAGGGAGGGAGCCCTGTGGTTCCCCCAACTCCAACAGTTTTCTGTCTCCAGAGTGGCTGCCCTCTCCTGTCCCACCCTCGCTCTGCTGATCACAAAAACATGCACTTGGACCTGAGTGTTCGATCCTGCTGTGTCGATACTACAGCAGCGTGCGCTGGGTTCTCCAGAGGAGCACCCTCTTCTAATCTTCCTCCTCCAACAGTTCTACTCAAGGTCAGAAGTTCTTTACCTGGCTCAAGGTCATTCTGATATTAGCTTCTAACCCATAAGCAGAGACCTTATTTCCTGCATCCATATTCCCTTTTTGAGGGGGTGGGGGCACTCGCAGCCGCATGCAGGATCTTAGGTCCCCAGCCAGGGATTGAACCTGCACCCCTTGCAGTAGAAGGGCAGAGTCTTAACCAAGGGATGTTCCCCATCAGTACTCCCTTGATAAACATTTTGACCAAAAGCACCGTATGATGAGTCTGTACACACCCACAGAAAATCAGAATGATAATCCTTGCAAAACTTCTGCCCCTCGCAAACATGCCGTACAGAACTTGGACATTTCAGATTCTGAGTTCTTTGTTGGAAATCGTAGATCATAACCTGTCAGTTACATTGCAAATAATTTTTTGGTTTTTCTTTTTCTTCTTCCAGTTTAATGAGATACGATAGATACACCGTGCTGTATAAGTTTATAGCATAATGATTTGACTTATGTACATCATGGAATGATTACCCCAAGCTGAGGGGAGCTCCATCATTTCAGAGATTAAATTGCAGTATTTTATATTTATGGCACACTTGCTTTCCTGAAAGTCAACAAGTTCATAAACAGGGATAATAGTTTCTAGTATAAACGCTGACTCTACCAACATGGCACATAATCAAAAAGGCTCTGTCTGCTTCTCTTTAGGCACAATAAGTTTTTTTTTAAAGGCCATTGCCAAAGTCTTTAAGAAGTCACCAGAGTATCTGAGAGAGAATGTGGGTTTCTGAGCCAAGGGAGTTAGGAATAAAAAAAAAAAAAAAAAAAACTCAGTTTAGCTGTACGAATGTGACTTGGAGCATATTATCATAACTTTGAGTCACAGCACCCTCAGCGTTCAAATGAGGACAAGACAGACCTTCTAGGTCTATTTTGTGCCTGTAACGCAGAGAGTACTTGGGAAATGTTAGTTTCCCCCCTTTCCTCTTGCCATGTCCTGAGACACCCCTAGGTTCCTCCCCCTTCCCCCAGTCAGTCCCATCTCCCACTCAAGGGACAGAACGACCACCATGTATCACAAGCTTCTAAACAAAGCCACGCCAGCAAGAAGAAACTGGCCTCACCCCTTGCTTTAGGCCTCCACCTGCATAACCAACAGCTTTTCGGTTTCTTGGAGCAGGAATCTTTCCAACCCCAGAGAGGCCTCCTGACGAGCAAATAAGCCACAGACCTGCCCAAGTCACATCAGAGCTCCCCTCCCCACTCCAGCCCCGCCCCAGGCTCCTCTACTGAACACCAGCTACAGGTTTCTCCCTGTGGCTCCACTTGTCTTCTGTATAATCTGTTCCTGTTTTCTTACCTGTTTCCACTCATGTGTTCTCCCCTTCTTTTCCCCTGTACTCCCGATTAAAACAGCCTGACAAAGGGCATCTTCTAACCTAAAAGACAAACCAGAGGCCGCTCCTCCGGCAGCTCTCTGCTGCCCCCTCTTGTCACAGAACGGAACTGGTCACCACTCAGGCCACAGTCTCATTGCAAGTTTCAGGAACGCTCAGTATTTATTGAGGGCCTATTGTGTGCGAGGCACTGTGGCCGGTATCAGAGATACAATGATGTGCAAAATCAGAAATGCCTCTGTGTTCCTGGAGCCTACATTATACAGTGGAAGAGGCTGGCATGTATCAGCCACTCACGTAAGTCAATGGAAGACCAGAACTCAACTTGATATGAAATGCTGTGAGAGCCCATAAGAGGGGATTGAGCTTGTAGGTAGTGACCCAGGCTAAGATGGAAAGATGGGTGGAATAAACAAAGAAGGAGAAGGAATATTCCAGAGGGGAGTCAGAACATTCCAGTTCTAAGGGGAGTTAGAACATTCCAGTCAGGTGTTCTAAGGTCTGTGGTAAGAGGGATCACAAGAAAAATCAGTGTAGCCAGAGAAGGTGGGGTGGGGAACGCAGCTGGGTGGGCTGGAGGCCACTGTGGGGGGACCAGGTAAGAGTTACAGTGGATTAGGGTAAAGCTGTGACGATGGAACCTGGGAGGATGAAGAGATTTGAGAAAACATTCAGGAACTACTTTCCATGTTTAGGAAATGGAATCAAAAGAATTTTATGATGGATTGGATTCCCACACAGGGTAAAGGGAACGGGGCTCCAAGGACCCCTACTTCCCTGCCCTGCGTAAACGGATGGACACCGCACCGACTATCTGAGTCTGGAGGTGAGTCTCTGACCCATAAAATGGATACAAGCAGACAATCGGTTATTCAGATATGGAGTCCAGAAGAGAGGTCTGGAGTGAAGGCGTAAGGGCCTGTGTGCTATCTGAACATGGGCTGCAGTCCCGGAGGTGACTGCCCAGGCCAGTAGTTCTCAACTACTGAGCAAGACCCCCGAGGGGGGTAGGAATTTTCCAGGGAAGGGGAGGTAGGGGCGGGCATCTCACAGTGACTGAGGGGTTGCGAACTGCCAATCACAGCGGGAAACCTGGGATGCCAGACAACTTGCAAAGCACAGCGCAGTTCACAGAGAAGAAATGTCCGGTGTCGCACGTGCCATGGAGGTTAAAACCCTGTTTTTAATTATGTGAGCCTAGAATCCAACTTTATCTTCCATATACACACCAAAGCTTGTATGTCGCGCCTAGTTTCAATTTACACTGAGTTTCCAGGCATGTAAGAACCACGTAAATTAAGGGGAAATCGTACTACTGTTTAGTCTTTACCCAGACCTACTCACCATTTCAGAAAACCGCATCACTGCTCGAGGCAACTGAGCGCCAGTTAAACAGCCCTTTGTCCGTCCACAGAGTCTCCATAAGGAACACCCATGTTTACAACTAATGATTCTACACAGAGGCTTAGCATGTGGCTACATCGTGATGCCTTCATATGGCCAAGCACACATACTAAATACCTATTACATACAAATTTCTTTTCTTTATATTACAGAGAAGGCATGATATTTTTAAAATTAAATATTGTTATAAGAAGCAGGCACTTAGGCTGATGGGATTGGGGACCACCAGACCAGGGAGAAAGTCTACAGTCACGAACAGAGAGGGCCTTGGATGAGTCTTGATTGCTGTTCAGTCACTCAGTCATGTCTGACTCTTTGTGACCCCATGGACTGCAGCATGCCAGGCTTCCCTGTCCTTCTCCATCTCCCGGAGCCTGCTCAAACTCATGTCCATTGAGTCGGTGATGCCATCCAACCAGCTCATCCTCTGTCGTCCCCTTCTGCTCCTGTCTTCGATCTTTCCCAGTATCAGGGTCTTTTCCAATCAGTTGGCTCTCGGCATCAGGTGACCAAAGTATTGGAGCTTCACCTTCAGCATCAGTCCTTCCAATAAATATTCAAGACTGATTTCCTTTAGGACTGACTAGTTTGATCTCCTTGCAGTCAAAGGGACTCTCAACAGTCTTCTCCAGCACGACAATTGGAAAGCATTAATTTTTCAGCTCTCAGCCTTCTTTATGGTCCAACTCTCACATCCATAACATGACTACTGGAAAAACTATAGCTTTGACTATAAGGACCTTTGTCAGCAAAGTGATGTCTCTGCCTTTAAATATGTTGTCTAAGTTTGTCACTGCTTTTCTTTCAAGGAGCAAGCGTCTTTTCAGTTCATGGCTGCAGTCACTGTCCGTAATGATTTTAGAGCCCAAAAAACAAAATCTGGATTCCAACATTGTTTTTTATTATATCAGTAGCTTTCTTATTATCAAGGTCCAACCTTCATTGATGGATTCTAATGTTTAATGGCTACCTAGAAAAGGGTCTTGCAAGGGCGCACAAAGCAGAAAAGAAACAGAAATGCTGGGTTGGAAAAGCACAAGAAAGAGAATATTTCAAAAAGGAAGACATAGTTAATGACATCCAATGTTGCTGAGAAGTACGACAAGGACTAGAAAAGGCCTCCGTCTTACTTAGCAATCTGGAGGCTCTGACAAGAGAAATGTCACTGACAAGTCAGCAAGAGCTGTTTCAGTGGAAAGGAAGTAGTTATCACCATAACGGAATTCTTGAGTATAATTCCACTATGTTGAATATGATTCTCTGTGCTATTCAGTAGGACCTTGCTATTTATCCATTCAATATCATTCTTTATATAATAGTTAAGACCTTGTTATTTGTCCGTTCAATATCATTCTTTATGTAATAGTTAGGACCTTGCTATTTATTCATTCAATATCACTCTTTATATAATAGTTAGGACCTTGCTATTTATCCATTCAATATCATTCTTTATATAATAGTTAGGACCTTGCTATTTATCCGTTTAAGATCATTCTTTATATAAATAGCTTGCATCTGCTAACCCAAACTCCCAATGCCTCCCTCTCTCACCCCCTGCTTGGCGACCACAGCTCTGCTCTCTGTCTGGGAGTCTGTGTCTGTTTTGTGGATAAGTTCGTTTGTGTCATATTTTACCACATGCAAGTGCTATCACGTATTTGTCTTTGTCTGACTTCACTTAGTATAAGACCATCTCTAGATCCAGCCGTGGAGTGCAAATGGCATTATGTCATTCTTCTTTATGACTGAGTAGCATTTCACTGTATATATGTACCACATCTTTATCCACTTCTCCATCGAGGGACATTCGGGCTGTTCCCATGTACCACTGTGAACAGTGCTGCTATGGACATGGGGGTGCATGCTGAAGGTCTTCCTAAAGGGGCTGCAGATAGAGGTGAACTCCAATCACACAAGAAGCACTGCCGACGTCTGTGGACAGTGTTGAATGAGCATTGAATGGAAAGCAGTGAAAAATGTGAACTGCATCTCTTCCATTTTGGTGCTAAATTATTTTTAGGAAACTTCGAGCACTAGCTACGAGGCTTACAATCATCTTGTCTAAAGACCTTTAGAGACATTGGGCAAGAAAACACAGCCTGGATGCAAAGAAGCTGTAGGAAAAGGTTCAGTGACCAGGTCGCAAACTGCACACACTCTGTAGTTCAGATGTTGCAGAGAAAATGGAGTGTATCTCTTGTGCAGCTAATCCAGGTTTGCGCCTAAATCCCCAGCCATTGGGCATAAAGGGAAAACAGTGGATTCGGTCCAAACGAATGAAGAAACTTAAAACAGTCCTCTGAAGTACCCCCCATTCTCTCCAGGTAAAAAGCCCTGTTGATTTCTCAGATTCTACCTCCCTCTTCTCCAGGACCATGTCTGCCAGGGGAAAAGATGCCCTGGAACCTGTGTGGTGTCCTCTGATTTCTCTGACCTTGAAGTGGACATTCTGCTGCTGGGGCAGCCAACCTCGGCATCTGGTGTAGCCTGTGATCTGGTCCTGAGGAGCCCCGCCCAGGCCGGGGATGCTCCGCTGATGACTCAGCCCATCCTCTCTGCTCTCCAGGGGCACATCTCTCTGAAGATAACCACATCTTTGATGGTACATTTAGGACATTTTTAAACCGAAGGCACTGATCGGAGAGGATGCTGGCCCTGCAGGTGGAAAGAAGACTGTCCCGGACAAACTGGGGCATCTGGTCACCCTGCACCGGCGTCTCCACTACACACTCTACAAGGCCTTGGCTAAGCATCCACCTGCAGCCTTTCCTGGCATGCACTTCGCAGCTCCCCGTTAGGAGACATCCACCACGAGAACACAGAGGCCCCCTGCCTTGCCCAGTGAACAACTCCACATTTTAGCTTGAGACCTGCTGGTCACTGTGGTTTCCTCAACTTATCAAGATATTTCTAAAGGTTCCTCTTCACAATCTGACCCCAGGGCACGATTTGAGGGTGGTAAGGACAATTTAAAACCTGCCTCCATCTTCCTCCTCTCCTCTCTGTTCTTTTCCCACCAACTCCCTTCCTCCCACCAAGGAGCAGCAGGACTTGTGACCAAGCTGTCGCAGCTGGAAGGATGATCTTCTCAACAGGAGAAATGTGAGCTGAGTCCTCTAGTCTTAGTTCCTGCTATGTTAAAGCAGGAGCTAAAAACAATTTAGAAAACTGTCCTCAAGAGAACAGTCTGACTTCAGAAGGCTGTTTGCTCTCTTACAGGAAATATCCTGTTTTGAAAGTCAACACTGAACATGAATGTCGAGCTTTCTTTCTGTATCCCTTCTATTCTCCCCCAGAACAGATACATGATTTGGACCAGCAAGAGACACAGTGAACTACTCTAAAGAAAAGAAATCTTCTTTACCCCAAAACCTCTATTAGTTTAATCTGTTACAATCGTATTACGGTTGCTCTTTAGCTTTATGTTTGCTTATCTGAATGTAAACATGATAATGATCATAAAAGCGTATACACTTAGCAACAGACTGCCAAACTTGATGAAGCAAAAACTGATAGAACTGCAAGGAGAAATATACAAGTCCGTAGTTATCCCCTGGAGACTCCAACACCCCTCTATTGGAAATGGAGAGATCCAGCAGGCAGAAAATCAGTAAAGACGTAGTTGAACAAAGCAACGCCATCAGTCAACTGAACATAACTGACGTCTATACGCTATTTCATGCAACAACCAGAGAATACACACTCTTCTCCGAGGTCACATGGGACATTCGTCAAGAAAGACCAAATTCTGGCCACAAAACACATCTTAACCAACGTAAAAGAACAGAAATCATACCACATCTGCTCTCAGACGCAATGGAATTCAACTAGAAGTCAAGCACAGAAAGTAACAAAAATCCCCAAATATGTGGAGATTAAACATCACCCTTCTAAATAACACATCAAAGAAGAAACTTTAAAATGTAAAAAAAAAATTAAAACACATGTAAATGAAAACACAACTTACCAAAATCCGTGGGATACAGAGGAAGAAGTGCTTAGAGGTAATTTCATAGCGTTAAATGTATGTAATAGAAATGAAGAAACATCTAAAATCAATAGCATTAAGGCTCCACCCTAAGAAAGTACAAAAAAGAAGAGCAAATTAAATCCAAAGTAAGTAAACATCAGAGCAGAAATCAATGAACTTGAAAACAGAAAATCAATAGAAAAAAATCAATAAAATCAAAAGCCAGATCTTTGAAAAGATCAATAACACCAATAAACCCTAGTCAGGCTAAAAAAAGAGAGAGGGGATATAAATTAGCAATATCAGGAATGAGAAAGGGAACATCCCTGCAGAAACCATAGATCTCAAAAGGATAATAAAAGAATATTTTAAATATTACAGTAACTCTCAGGTTGTATTGATAATTTGTCATTATTATTGAGCAACTACCATGCCCCAGGCAACACGGTACGCAATTTACATGAATTATCTTAAAACTTCACAAAAACCTTAAAGAAATTGGACTTACTCTCATATTACAAACAAGAAAAGAAGCTTAAAGAGATTGTAACAGTTGTAACATCACAGATCTCACAAGTAGTGGAGATGAATTCTGCCCAGCTCATACTGACCATCAAATCCCAGGCTTTCCCATTCCACCACAGAGTTTCTCAAGCAATGTGGGGTACATAGTTTGGTTATAGTATAGCTCACCCTACCTCCTCCCTGCCAGAAAAAAAAAAAAAGAAGCCACATCATCTCTGCAAAATAAGGAAATATATAAAACTGACCTGCCTTTGGTCATGAAGAGAGAAGTTCTTCCTGTCGGTCTGTGTTTTTCATAATAGTTTGGCTAGTGTAAGACAACTTTCAGCTTCTTTCTCCCAAAGAACAAAGTTGATACAAAGTAGAGCATGGTGGGGTATTACAAAGAGATTATTTCTATAGTTCATGCCAGAAATGAAGGAAGCAACTGAGGAAGAAGAGGAGACGAGGGCAAAAATGCTGGCCAGTAAATAAGTCAGAAGAGGTATGAGGGCAGAGGAAAAGAAGGTGAAACACTTGATCCCCACTAAAATGAAAGAGATAATCTAGGGACTTCCCTGATGGTTCTGTGGTTAAGATGCCACGCGTCCACTGTAGGGGGCACAGGTTCCAACCCTGGTTGGGTAACTAAGATCCTGCATGCCACATGGGGTGAAAAAAGAAAGAAAGAAAGAATCTGGTTTATATCTAAGCCTAGCAACTCTTTTCCATGTGCTGAAACACACCACCCCTTCTATCACCAGCACCATTACCAACCATCATTTGATATACTGAAGCTGAAACGGAGAAAACCATCTACTTGTGTGGGCACCATGGTGTCCTGGTACCAGATGTCAATTAAGACAGAGCATTGGCTAAAGTGATCAAAGTTATAGGATGAATAAAAGCCAAGCAGTCACTTGGTTGCCATAAAAAAATAAAATGCTCGTTTCTTTATGCTTTCAACTCCTCTCCAGATATTGGCCACCCAACCAGGGAGTGTTTGGAAAACTGAATTTAGAGGCTGAAAGTAGGCGACTTCAGAAATTAAGAGTATTCACCTTCACTTTAAACTACAAGACAACTAGGAAGCCTGCAAGCTGCTTGATGCCACGTGTGAAAATTAAAACTAGAGTTTAGTGGACTTGAGAATAAAGAGAATATGGGCCACGCTAGTCCCAAGACTTAGTCACAAGAGTCTCTGAAATTAGGAGCTTTACAGGCATTGATCAATGAAGAATGTAAAGCGATCGTTTTAAAGGAACCTAGGAATACATGCACTGCAGCAGACGGCTAAGCCAAATGACCTTGAACACCTTTCCCCTCTTCCCCAGCCAGCCTTACTCAATAGCTTTACAGAAACGCCCAGAAGCCTCTCCTCTCTCCCCAAGAGGCTGTGCATTCTGGGTCTGTGCACTGCTGGCTGGAGACAATCGAGAAAAACTTCTATCTCAGCCCTCCAGGATGCATGCTTTTGCTCAGCATCAGCTAAATAATAAGAATCAGATTCTAAGCAGAAGCCCCTGGTTCTAACATTTTCAGGCAGCATCAGATGCTGTCTTGGTCCAGCAACTAAGTGCTTCCAAAAGACTAACTTGTGCCCATGTGACTAAAAGAATACCCTAACTGCATAATTCCCTTGAAAGAACCATCAAAATCCACATTTTCCATTACAAACGCTTTTCCAGTCTCAACATAAAACATTCTTGAAAACTCTGTCACTAGGCAGATGTCTTTAAAGAGGAGCTTATTTTCCCAAAGGCACGGAGTTATAATTGGATATTCTGTTACCAAAGACTAAGCATCAAATAAATCATAGGCATACAGAAGTGACAATGGGATATAAAAGCAAGGACATCTACAAATTCCCATGATGGAACTTAGAGACTTTATATTAAGTCATAAAATGGTAGTGGTGGAAGCCACCTAGGGGATCAGCTGTCCCAAATACCCATCCACCTGGTCTGGCCCCATCATGACGTCCTGGGAAGCTGGTAAAGAGCACAGGTTCCCAGATCTCATCTCCAGAGACACTGAATTGCTACGCTGTGGAAAACAAAATGCTGTATTTTCTTCTTAACTCTTCCAGATGATTCAAGACACTAAAGGGCGGGGCATGACTCATATAAGTAACACTACATGTTTTTTTCCTACATTTACTGATCAAATGCTGATGGCTTCATCAGTAAACGAATGAGCCTGATGAATCTGTATTCACATTTTTAGACATTAAAGTTTTTGGCTGTGAATTATATGACGACGGCAATGGCACCCCACTCCAGTACTCTTGCCTGGAAAATCCCATGGATGGAGGAGCCTGGTAGGCTGCAGTCCATGGGGTCACTGAGAGTCGGACACAACTGAGTGACTTCCCTTTTGCTTTTCACTTTCACGCATTGGAGAAGGAAATGGCAACCCACTCCAGTGTTCTTGCCTGGAGAATCCCAGGGACGGGGGAGCCTGGTGGGCTTCCATCTATGGAGTCGCACAGAGATGGACACGACTGTAGTCACTTAGCAGTAGCAGTTGCACAACTTAGATTTTAATCACTGCGCCTCGCATGTAACTGATATATATAGTCGCTAATGATTTGGCTTCCCTGGTGGCTCAGGCAATGCAGGAGACCTGGGTTCAATTCCTGGGTTGGAAAGATCCCCTGGAGGAGGGCATGGCAACCCACTCCAGTATTCTTACCTGGAGAATCCCATGGACAGAGGAGCCTGGCGGGCTCCCGTCCATAAGGACACAACTGAGCTACTAAGGACAGCGTGGTGATTTGAATGTCAAATTCAGACGTCAGTACTTTCCTGTACTCAGGAAAGTAAAGTATCCAGATGTCAATAACCTTAAGGATTAAATATTTACATGCTTATGGAAGCAAAATATTTAGTGATCAATAATTTACTTATTTTTTTTTCATTGCATCAGGAAGGAAATGAAGAGCATTTTTTATGCATCACAGTTGTGGTAAGTTGGTAACAAAAGATTGAACTGAGAGGCTGAGAAGTTAAATGAATGTGTACAGTGAATTTTGCTCCTTGGACACCTACATAAATGAAAATAGGTACCACTAAGACATCAGGATGTCAAGTCTATCTTGAAATCACATTTCAGATCTACCCATTTCTTTCTCCCCTGCCTCCCACCCTAATGCACTTCAGTTCAGTTCAGTTGTTGTTCAATCGTGTCCGACTCTTTGTGACCCCATGAATCGCAGCACACCAGGCCTCCCTGTCCATCACCAACTCCCGGAGTTCACCCAAACCCATGTCCATGGAGTCGGTGATGCCATCCAGCCTTCTCATCCTCTGTTGTCCCCTTCTCCTGCCCCCAATCCTTCCCAGCATTAGGGTCTTTTCCAATGAGTCAACTCGTCACATGAGGTGGCCAAAGTATTGGAGTTTCAGCTTCAACATCAGTCCTTCCAATGAACACCCAGGACTGATCTCCTTTAGGATGGACTGGTTGGATCTTCTTGTAGTCCAAGGGACTCTCAAGAGTCTTCTCCAACACCACAGTTCAAAAGCATCAATTCTTCGGCACTCAGCTTTCTTCACCGTCTAACTCTCACATCCATACATGACTACTGGAAAAACCATTGCCTTGACTAGATAGACCTTTGTTGGCAAAGTAATGTCTCTGCTTTTAAATATGCTATCTAGGTTGGTCATAACTTTCCTTCCAAGGAGTAAGCATCTTTTAATTTCATGGCGGCAATCACCATCTAAGTGATTTTGGAGCCCCAAAATATAAAGTCTGCCACTGTTTCTACTGTTTCCCCATCTATTCCCCATGAAGTGATGGGACCGGATGCCATGATCTTAGTTTTATGAATGTTGAGCTTTAAGCCAACTTTTTCACTCTCCTCCTTCACTTTCATCAAGAGGCTTTTTAGTTCCTCTTCACTTTCTGCCGTAAGGGTGGTGTCGTCTGCATATCTGAGGTTATTGATATTTCTCCCGGCAATCTTGATTCCAGCTTGTGCTTCTTCCAGCCCAGCATTTCTCATGATGTACTCTGCATATAAGTTAAATAAGCAGGGTGACAATATACAGCCTTGACGTACTCCTTTTCCTATTTGGAACCAGTCTGTTGTTCCATGTCCAGTTCTAACTGTTGCTTCCTGACCTGCAGACAGGTTTCTCAAGAGACAGGTCAGATAATCTGGTATTCCCTTCTTTTTCAGTATTTTCCACAGTTTATTGTGAACCACACAGTCAAAGGCTTTAGCATATTCAATAAAGCAGAAATAGATGTTTTTCTGGAACCCTCTTGCTTTTTCTGTGATCCAGCGGATGTTGGCAATTTGACCTCTGGTTCCTCTGCCTTTCCTAAACCAGCTTGAACATCTGGAAGCTCACAGTTCACGTATTGCTGAAGCCTGGCTTGGAGAATTTTGACCCTAATACAGAGCTGCAGCATTTCCACTTATTTCACAGAAACTGTGTCCTGCTTCTACTTCCACAATCCAATCCCTTCTCCAAGGAGAATCCAAAGGGCTCTTTTCAAAGCACATCTCAGAACAGAGCAAAATAAAAATCAGAGCACAGCACCCCTGCTTAAAACCTTCTGCTATTTCCCCATTGCCCTTACAACAAACCCAGCCCTCTCACTCTATGTTGGGGAGCCCTTTCACCTGGCCCCCATCTCCCATTCCAATCTCATCTCGTACTATCCTCCTTCACACACACACTGACTCCAGCACAGTGACCTTCCTTCTGACCTTCCATCATATCAAACTCCTTCCCCTCTGCAGTTCCCCCTTCCTGAAATGAATTCCCTCCATTTCACAGGAATGATTCCTCTCATCTTTCAAGATTCAACCTCAAACGTTACCTCTTCAGAGAGGCTTCCCTGATCACTCCATCTCAAGCCAACATGCTTATCCGGGCCTGGCAGCATCCTATTTACCAAACTCATAAGCTCCATGAGGCTTCACTCTTGGCTCAGTGGTAAAGAATCCTTCTGTCAATGCAGGAGACTCGTCTTCAATTCCTAGGTCGAGAAAGATCCTCTGGAGAAGGAAATGGCAACCCACTCCATATTCTTGCCTGAGAACCTCATGGACAGAGGCACCTGGTGGGCTACAGTCCATAGGCGTCACAAAGAATCAGACACGACTTAGCAACTAAACAACAGCTACCAACTAAGCCCCATGAGGGCAGACCCTGCTGCAGACAAGCTTATAGAACCAGGTTATGGAACCACTATAACCTCAGCACCTAGCACAGCGCCACACATAAAAAAATGGTTCTTCCATCCCAGCTGTACATCAGGAAGGAATATATCCTGAGATATTCTCAAATTCTCCCAAATTACACGTAGCGCACGATTTCCTGAAAAAATGGAGTTCCGTGGCCTATTCATACACATCCAAACCTTAAGTTAGTCCAGTGTTCTACTCCTTATCTAAATATCTAACAATTCCATGGACAGCCCATGGGGTTGCAAAGAGCCGGACATGACTGAAGCGACTTGGCACACACGACTTGATGACCTTTTATTTCTTAAAATACATCTTTGTCCTCATTTCCATTATCAGCCCTAGTGGATTACTTTCTTCCTTCAGAGAGGTTACTTTTTCACTAATAAAGAAAATGCTGACTATTTCAGGAGATTTCCAGCTTACTCAACAATATAACACAGAGCCAGCTAAGAGATGGACAGACACTGGTGGTTCTTTTTTCCTTCTTCTCTTTTCTCCTTTTTTTAAATTTTTATTTTATTTTGGACTATATTTGACTTACAATGTTGTGTTAGTTTCAGGTCTACAGCAAAGTGATTCAGTCATACATGTATTTATTCTTTTTCAGATTCTTTTCCCATATAGGTTATTACAGAGTATCAAGTAGAGTTCCCTGTGCTATCCAGTACGTCCCTATTGATGATCTATTTTATATACAGTAGTGGCACATGAATCTCCCCACAATGCACTTCTCCAAGGCTAGAACTCTAATCTGTGCCCTAGAACTTATTGAGATGGGGTGGATCAAACTGTGAATGTAAACTCTGTGAAAAGAAATTTTCTGCTGCACTTCCTCTCCAGCTGAAGCTGTTTTGGGTTTGTTCTGTCTTTTAATTTTTAAGAGCAAGAAAACTTATCCATTAAAGCTGCCTGGTTTTATTTTGGGGGCCCACTAGAGATGTGACTGCCTGCTCTGAAGAACAAGCTGCCAGATTGGTCTCACAGGATTTCTGGGTGTCAGAGAATCAGCCCAGAACTGGATGGGCACCAGCATATCCAGTGGCCCAAATTGCTGAAACTGCAGTAATGCAGTCTGTCCGCTGCCTCCGGCAGGACAACGCCTGGCTCTTGGCACTTGTCACTTCCATGCTTCCTTTCAGATTTGTAACTCGAACCTGAGAAGTGCTTTCCGATTTTCAGTCCCTTCTGTTCTATTCATCTTTATACCATCACACACTCTCAAAGACCAGACAGGGTCAAAAAGGCTCAGTCAGAAACAAGGGGGAGAGAGCTCCCAGTCCTGACCAGAGAACTCTTACAACTAAACATTATCACGCTCATGACAGCCTTTGTCCTTAGACCAGACTAACTCCAGCAAAACTCGGCTGATTTATTTAACTGGAAAGACTGAAAATCAGATAATACGAAAAGGCAATTTCTTGATGGAAGGAAATGAGTACCTTAGCTGTAAAATATTAATGCCTTTGCATAATGAACACTCTTCCTGAAAGGTATCTTAATAAAGCAAAAAAAAGTCTAGGATTTGGATAATTTATTAATAGCTGTTCTTCCTATCTTTGTGCTTCACTATCTCCTAGGACAAAATGTCCTTGTTAACTCACTTCTTATTGATATCAAATTAATACCTGCATATGGCTTTCAGTGTGAGATAGTTTCAACAAGACAGTAACACAGGAGAGCAGGGTGCTACCCCCTCATTCCCTATTTCCACGTGCCAGAAGTCACCACCTCGATTTTTCCAGGTGTTTCTTCTGTATTTGCATTTCAAAAATACCTAAATAACACATTCACTGGGCTACTTCTTGATTTTTCAGTTTTAGATAATACCTATTGTCTCGTTACTATGGAAGGTATAGATTTAATTCTCCCATCCCATCACACACACACTTGTTTTCCCTCTTCATCCATTTCTGATTAAGTGTCTATCAAGTGCTTTCATTATTACAAGTATAAACACTGTATGGCTGTGCCAAATCTGTGCATTACTGCTAAGTTTTCTTTCTTCAAAATCTGTTTTGTTTTAATTTGGTCTGGTTTCAAAATCTCTGGGCCAACCCTCCCCACACCTTCCAACACCTCCCCACAACCTGCAAAATCCTTCTCAAGCCAATCTCCCTTGTGGACAAATTGATATATAGCTGACAGATCATAAATCTTCAACACTGGAGATTCTGAGTAAGTTTGCAGTGGGGGCCAGAGACAGGGGTTTGTTTGTTACTCTGTTCATCTATGATCTTAAGATGAGCTAGGTTTGGGAACCACTCACCCACAGCAAAACAACTAAGATCAAAAACTCTCAAGCTTTAGAAATTTAAGTGGCAGAGAATTTAATTTTGGTTCAGTTCTCCCCCATTCTCGTATCACTTGCAGCAACTTCCTAGAGATAGTAATGAATGTGAAAGAACTATTATGTGAATGATCAATAAAACTTTAACAACTCCTACCGAAAGGACTGAAGTTTTGGCCAAGGTTTTGGTTTCCTTGCTTTCCAACCATGGACAGTGACACCACAACACTGAGGATTTTATAGTAAGATTGATAACCCATCACCTCCCACTGATGTGACAACGGTTACAAGAGAGCTGTCGGCAGGGCCCGCAGAGTCAGAGGCCATGGTGAGGATCTGGAATTTCAACGAGATGGGAGGTCACTGCAGGTGTCTGAGCAGAGCTCTGAGAATGGGTTTACCTTCTGGAAAGATTATGCGATAATTATTTGCTCAAGCAAAAATGAAAAGTCAATTATTTTAATTGAGACATAGTTGATTTACACTATCATGTTAGTTTCAGGTATACAACAGAGTGATTCACAAGTTTCATACATTATAGTTCATTTATAGTTATTATGAAATATTGGCCTTATTCCCTGTGCTGGACAGTATATCCTTGTAGCTTATTTTTTTTATACATAGCAGTTTGGACATGGGGCTTGATTACTGCAAAGATACACCTATACATATCCATACATACATCGTACATCACATATGATCTATCACTCAGTTACGAGCTTCTTTTCCATGTTCGATGTTGCTGCTGTCCACACAGTCCAAAATAAGTCCATTTCTTCCTCCACCTCCTAAGTAAATATTAATCTGGCAAAGGCAGTTACCTATTACCTGCATTCAATAGGCAGGGCCCAGAAAAGTCAGGTGGCGCAGAGGCAAAAATGCAGGAGACCTGGGTTCAACCCCTGGGTGGGGAAGATCCCCTGGCGGAGGAAATGGCAACCCACTCCAGTATTCTTGCCTGGAGAATTCCCATGGACAGAGGAGCTTGGTAGGCTACAGTCCATGGGGTCGCAAAGAGTCCAACATGACTGAGCACGCGCACATGTGTGTGTGTGTGCACACACACACACACACCACACAGGAAAATCAACCTCCAGAGAAAAACCACTAATAAGGATTGACTCATAATGGCTGATATCAGCAGAAATTACCCCTGAGAACGGTTCACAGATGCATTACTCATGAAGTCTCAGGGACACTCTGCATAGTGCAGACATCCCCACTGGCAGAATCACGGAGGGAATGAAGGACAGCTTGTTCTACAACTCATGGATTCCTCAGCGAGGTCAAGAATACAGAAAGGGATGAGAGAAGAGCCTGTGAGGAGATGAATAAAGCGCTTCCATGAAGAGGGCTGTTGCCCTGCTCTGAAAATCCTGCTCCAACAGAGCTACCTAAAGAAATCTGAAATATGTCCGTGAAATTTAGAGACACAGAAGACGAGTGCCTACCTGAGGAACTCAGGAGGGTGAGGATCAGGTCCGACTGCCCTCCCTGATACGTCTCACCCGGGTATGGTGATCTGCCTGCATGACAGAGGAAAGGGTCTGTGTTGTGGTCTGCCTACACCCCCGAAGCTCCTCCCACCGACACATGTGAGCACATGGGGAGTCTTGGGTCCTCAAAGAGCCCTAGGGAGACACAGCTCAGCAGAAAGAAGCTGGACATGCTGCGGGATCCAGGAGCTAGGAAGCCATCCCACATGAGTACCCTAAGCAGAGATGCAACTTCCTGGAAAAGGACACTGAAAACGCCAGGATTCCAGCAGGAAAACTAGAAATGCCACAAAAAGGCCCCAGAATAGAAAAAGTATACTTTAATCATCTGCCACACACCGTCAAGGCCATCCTCTCTAACCACCTGTTGAGTTCACAGGACATAAAGCCACACGGCCAAGTAAGAAATATCCTGTCTGCTTAATTCTCCTCGCTGTCTTCTTGGCATCTCTGCAAGGCTCCACAAAGCAGGTGGTGCAGGACGGAGGAGGTGAGGAGAGGTCAGAGGGGGGAAAGACCTGCCCTGCAGAAGGAGAAGCATCGCAGGGTTGTGGCAGCGTGAGAGAGGTCCCTTGAACAGCAAGAAGATCAAACCAGTCCATCCTAAAGGAAATCAGTCCTGAATATTCATTGAAAGAACTGATGCTGAAGCTGAAACTCCAATACTTTGGTCACCTGATGCGAAGAACTAACTCACTGGAAAAGACTCTGATACTGGGAAAGATTGAAGGCAGGAAGAGAAGGGGACAACAGAGGATAAGAAGGTTGGGTGGCATCACTGACTCGATGGACATGAGTTTGAGCAAGCTCTGCCAGTTGGTGATGGACAGGGAAGCCTGGCAAGCTGCAGTCCATGGGGTCGCAAAGAGTTGGACACCACTGAGCAACTAAACTGAACTGAACTAAGAGAGGTCCGAGCTGGGGACGCAAAAATATGTAACCCTAGGCATGGCCATGGGGCTCAATGCTCCATTTACTAAGTTTGAAACTGTATTTGCAACTGAAAGTGACCACACAATTATCCATTCCCTGAGAGTGAGTACAGAAGTCAGAGTTCTGCCACAGTTTCCAGTTAGGGGATGGTGAAAACCCCCTGAATGAGGTCTTACAGGATCAGCAAGAAACATAAAGAAAGAATGTGTGCTCCCAAACATAAACTTAAAATGGCTTCAAGACTTACATGTAAGACACGGCACCATAAAACTCCTAGAAGAGAGCACAGACAAAACATTCCCTGACATAAATCCTAGGAACGTTTTCTTAGGTCAGTCTCCCAAGGCAATAGAAATAAAACCTTTCCAAAAAAAAAAAAAAAAAATTCTGGTTCACAAAATCTTCGAGGTCACAAAACCCTTCGAGTTTCCATTTCCATTAATTAGGTCAGCCTTTGATACCTGAATCATTTTCCTGCCTTTTCTTCTTCAATCCTGCTGAACCAGAGTCCCATCTGCAGTTTTCGGTGACCTACTTAATTAGAATTCAGGAGCCTCAGACAGAAAAAGCGTGCTGTATTCACTCCAGTTTGCTCAACAGACCCTATTAAAGAACTGAATCTCTAATTCAACCTGTTAAAACCATATACTGTAAGCAATCCCCAAGTCCAAACATCCAAGTTTTAGTAAGTCACAAGTGCACATTCACATACGGTTTGGGGGAGGGAGCCCTGGATCGGGTCAGGGCACCTTGGTTCTCCACCCAACTCCTGGCTGCTAACCTCTGTGTCTTCTTGACACATCCCTACCCTTCCCGAACCTCAGTCTATCCGCCTGTACAAAGAGGAGGTTATACTCCTGGGTCCTTTCGGGCTCTAAGTCTCTGTGACTATTTCCTGAGTGTCAAATGTGCCCGAGGCATTGTGCCCGAACAGAGGGAAGGGGAGACACAAAGATGTGACAGTGCTGCCCTGTCATCATAAAAAAAGAAAGAAAGAAAGAACTTCACACTCTAACATGCAAGAAATGATATAGGACAGAAGCAAATATCATCGTTACCTTATTTATCTTCTTTATTCCCCATTACTGGTGCTGTGCCTGACATGTTGTCGAGGCTCAATGAAACAACATTAAAAAAAGATACAAAATGCCTATGGACATTTAGAGAAGAGAAGCTACATCTAATAGAGGGGAATTATAAATACAGGTGCTATATGTGAGTTGGGTTTTTAAAATAATTTTTATTATTTGGGGGGTGCATTGCATAGCATCCAGGAATTTTGTTCCCCAATCAGGGATTGAACCCGTACTCCCTATAGTGGGAGCACAGAGTCAGGCACTGGGCCACCAGGGAAGTCTCCTTGAGCTGGTTTCTAAAAGGCCATTCAATTTCACTGGCTCCATAACACTGTCCTCTAATTTGATGCAAAATCTTAAGCCAAAGTTCAAGAGTCTCCCATGCTCTGGTTTCAGTATATCCTTCAATCTTAATCTCTCTCTTACATGAAACTAGGCTATAGCCATCCGATCTCCTTGCTGTAACCTCAGATATTACCCATAATTTTCTAACTCTATGTTCCCATTCATGCTGATTTTCATACTGAAATGTCCTCCATTCCCAAAATAATCCAATTCCATTCTCCTTCAAGTCCCACTTCAAATTCCCCCTATTTTATGAAGATCTTATGCAGCCTTTCCTGATCCTCCCAATCATATGTGCTCTCTCCCGTCTTTGAAATCCCACGAGACTTGTTGACATTTCTCTTATGGTATATACAAAGGTGGTTCAGTGGTAAAGAATCCGCCTGCAGGAATAAGCATTCAGTCCCTGGGTGGGGAAGATCCCCTGGAGGAGGAAATGGTAACCCACTCCAGTATTCTTGTCTGGAGAATCCCATGAACAGAGGAGCCTGGTGGGCTACAGTCCATGGGGTCTCAAAGAGTCAGACACAACTGAGCATGCACGCAGGCCAGGCTTCCCGGCAACCAGATATGTGAGTGCTCACCTCAACGGAAGGAAATACACAAACAGCAAGGCAACCATTACTGAATTTCTTAACATGAATGTCTCAGATAGAATGCCACTTACTCAGTAATTTGGTAAAATACTATGTTTTGTGATGATTTTATGATTTCAACAGAGTAACTCCCCCGTAATTTGTAAACTTTCAGATATTTTCCCTAATAATTCAAGATCATCGATTATTGACCTTTTAGAAAAGTTTTGTCTGATTTACCCTACATTTCAAGCCTGAATGTATCCCCCTGTGGTGGTTTTCCTTTCTTCATCTGCACTTTATCCTGTATTCCAGAATA
The DNA here is from genome assembly GCF_029378745.1 of Bos indicus. Classification (NCBI taxonomy): domain Eukaryota; kingdom Metazoa; phylum Chordata; class Mammalia; order Artiodactyla; family Bovidae; genus Bos; species Bos indicus. The sequence goes on from NC_091786.1 coordinate 29,247,674, forward strand.
TTCTTTTTATGTAATCTGTCAGCAGAGTCAAGAATACAAAAGTCTTAATTCCAGGTAGGCAGACCTCTTCTGATTCCCACACACATATACACTTAACACTGTTTTATATTCATATTTTACTTTATTTTAAATAATAAGCTTATTTTTGTTAATTTTTCATCTTCTCAAGTGACACTTTAAAGGTTAGTGTAAAAAATAATAATAATAATAATCAGTGGAAAAATCATTACTGGATTTCCAAACTGGTGAAAAAGTGAAGGTTCTATATTTTTCCAGAGAAAGGAGAAGGGAACAAAAAAGCACACCACAAAGGATGGGAAATCAAAATAGCTCTGGATTCCTCATAACACTAGAAGTCAGAAGACAGGGGGACAGTGTCCCAAAAATTCAGAAAGAAAAGAATTTCCAGACTAGAATTCTGTCCTGAGCGAAAGCATCAGGAGAAGTAAAAGTAAAATAAGCACATGTTCACACATACAAAGTCCCTGAAAAACTTCCCTTCCACGAACCCTTCTCAGAACACACTGAAATAAAGACAGAGACTGGGACTTCTGGGGGTCCAGCGGTTGTGACTCTGCGCTTTTCACTGCAGGGGAAGTAGGTCGATCCCTGCTCTGGGAACTAAGATCCCACATACCGCACGCTGCGTGCGTGCGTGCTAAGTCACTTCAGTCGTGTCTGACTCTCTGTGACCCCATAGACTGCAGCCCGCCAGGCTCCTCTGTCCGTGGGATTCTCCAGGCAAGACTACTGGAGTGGGTTGCCGTGTCCTCCTCCAGGGGATCTTCCCGACCCCGGAATCAAACCCGCATCTCTTATGTCTTCTGAGATGGCATGCTTCTTTACCACTAGTGCCACCTGGGGAGCCCACCGCACGTTACGGCGTCACCAAATAAATAAATAAAGACACAAACCAAGAAAGAGGAAGATAAGACGTAACAGAAACAGAAAATCCCACACAAGAGTGAAATAGAGGAAATCCCCGCAGTGATGGGCAGCCAGGTCGGTACCTGGGCACCAGACAGAAAGGATGACGGCTCAAGTGGACAGGTCAGGAATCTCTGGGAGACACTTTTTTAAGAATCTCTGGGGACTTCGCTGCTGGTGCAGTGGTTGGGACTTTGCCTTCCAGTGCGGTGGGTGCGGGTTTCATCCCTGGTCAGGAAGCTAAGATCCCACATGCCTCCAGGCCAAAACAAAACAAAACAAAACATAAAACAGAAGCAATATTGTAATAAAGACTTTACTAATGGTCCACATCAAGAAAAAAAAAGAATATCTGGTGCTTCTCCAGGGAAAACAATTTGTGCAGCAAAAGAAATCTTAGTATCTTAAATCATGGCTCACTGTGACTACATGAAGATGTAGAAACTAGATGTTTGTCTAAAACGATGATATAACTTTTGAGGAAGAATGTGGGGCTAGGAAATGAGTGGGAGGAGCAGGGTGAAGAAGGACAGTTAAATACTCATCCTCCATAGTAAGAATCAACATATAATGCCCCAAAACTGAGAAACCACGAAGTCACAACCTTAGTGCGTTACTAGGAAATACTGGAGCTATATGTGCATGTATAACATGTTAAAAGTTTTAAATGTTTAAAAGATAGTGACTGTGATGTGATCGCTCTGGATATTGGTTTGGAAATATCCAGTAAACGCAAATTCATACCAAATAATTCCACTGCTGGGTATGAGTCCTCATGGAATCTCACCCATGTACGTGGATGGTTTATTGTAGTATTTTTTGTCATAAGCAAGGTTTTGCTTTACTCTTTTATTCATTTTTATTGGCATATAGTTGCTTTACAATGCTGCATTAATTTCCACTGTAAAGCAAAGTGAGTCAGCTATACGTATACATATATCTCCTTTTTGGGGGTTTCCTTCCCATTTGGGTCACCACAGAGCTTTGAGAAGAGTTCTCTGTGCGATACAATACGTTCTCATTAGTTACCTTAGTTATGTGAAAGTGAAAGTGTGCAAAAGTGAAAGTCACTCAGTTGTGTCTGACTCTGCGACCCCATGAACTGTAGCCCACCAGGCTCCTCTGTCCATGGGGATTCTCCAGGCAAGAATACTAGAGTGGGTTGCCGTGCCCTCCTCCAGGGGATCTTCCCAACCCAGGGATCAAACCCAGGTCTTCTGCATTGCAGGCAGACTGTTTACTATCTGAGCCACGACGGAAGATCTATCTCTTTAATCAGAGTATTGATAGTATATATATGTCAATCCCAGTCTCCCAGTTTATCCCACCCTCTTTTCCCCCTTGGTATCCATAAATTTGTTCTCTACTTCTGTGTCTCTATTTCCATAAGCAAGTTTTCTTTCAAAACAACTTAAATGTCTAACAACAGGAAAATGGTTAAATGAAGTGTGATAAATACAATGGAATCCTATGCAACAGTAAAATGGGTGAACTAGAGCTATAAGGACACGTTAATAAGTCTTCAAAAACCATGGAGGAGAAAAAGTAAGTTATAGAAAGTTAACTTATCATGCTATGTAGGTAATTTTTAAAACACACAAAATAATACTTTATGTTGTTTAAGCATACACACACACACACACACATATGAATTTCAGAATTATGATCCCCTCTGGGGTAAGAGGGAAGGGAATGTGATGGGGTCAGGGAAGGGAAGCTTTCAATTTTACTTGTAATATTTTATTTTTTGAGCTATGTAGTAGGTTTTCTATATACATTACCTATATATTTTTGTGTCTAACTGCAATATGTCTAGGGGCTTCTGTTAAAATTGGGGAAATTAAACTCATACATTTAATGCTGCTTTATCTCAGAACACCATTAGAGGATTATTTGTTGTTTAGTCACTAAGCTGTGTCCGACTCTTTGGTGACCACACAGACTGTAACCCACCAGGCTCCTCTGTCCATGGGATTTCCCAGGCAAGAATACTGGAGTGAGTTGCCCTTTCCTCCTCCAGGGAATCTTCCCAACCCAGGGATCAAACCAGCATCTCCTGCATCTCCTTCATTGGCAGGCGGGTTCTTTACCGCTGAGCCACCATGGAAGCCCCCCTTGCTCTGGAGCCCTGACCAAATGTAGGGCCCACACACCACCTGATTCCTCCTGAGGCCACTTTCCGCTTTATTTAAGTTGTTGTCAGGCAGAACACTGAAGATGACTCAGCCCTACACCCTAGTCTCAGTCCTGCCACTCCAAAGCCAGCACCACCACACACACACACACACACACACACACACACACACACACACACACACACATACACACATTCACACCACTCTAAAGCAGCTGTCCTTGCACTGACTTCCTAATGTAAGTGACTAATCTTGCCTATCTTCCATCAAGCTTGCTAATCTGTATTTCCCCACACCCACCATCACTCAGCGTCCAAGAGTTCCATATTTCTAACAGCTGCTGGCATCTCGCCAGCTCCACCTGGCTGGGTCTGGCAGCCCTTCAATCCCAGCATGACATATAATCAGCCTGGGGGAGGGATGAATACCAACTTGCTCTCGAAAGCTGATGTGGAACACTTTTTATTTCTGACTAGTAAAATAAAAAATACTGTGCTGAGCGTGTGTCCAATGACACATCTGCTACAGTAATCAAAATCTCCCGGCCATTATCACAGATGATATTCTGAATTGGTATCAGCGGTGTAACCAATACCCAGTTCCTAAATACCAAATCCAGTGAGCGTGGTACCCAACTGTGAAAAGGTGAGAAGAAACAGTTCTTCTCCCCCATTATAAATGCCAGGTGGCCCGGCCCACCACCCCTCTGCTGGTGCAGCTCGCATATTTATCGTATTGGCTCAGTGCACAGGCCTTCTCCGGGGCAAGTGTAGGGGTTCAGGCAGGCAATGAGCTTTCACGGGGAGCCCCCATGTCCTCCTTGGGAGAAAAGTAGTAACTCAGCTTCAAAGGGGGATGTCAGCAAACACGGAGAAAGGCAGAAGCCCTACCTACCATAGAAGAGGAAGGCTTTGGTCCTGTGATGATGGAGGTAGGTCCGGTTGATGGTGAAGAAGCAAGCATCCGCCCCACACTGGCCGAGCCTTCCGGTTTCCCCAGTCAGTGGGGACCACCAGAGCATGATGGGGAAGCTGTCAGCTGCCAATGTCTTCTTCCTGTTCAGGGTCAGTCCTTCTCTATTAAAGAACGGATGGAGGTGGAGAGGCTCTGCTTCCATTTGTGCATGTCCATCTTTTAAATGAGAATTTTTAAACTTCTTGCCTTCAAATTTTCCCAGCTCAACCACGACCTAAAAAAGATGACGACCTATTACTAATGTCAGACTGTTTATAATTTCCTTCTGCATATTTCCTATGCATCCTGAGGATTTAGCTTCTTGCGTCCATGCATGCTAAGTCACTTCACTCATGTCTGACTCTGTGGGACCCCATGGACTATAGCCTAAGAGGCTCCTCTGTCCATGGGATTCTCCAGGCTATACCAGAGTGAGTTGCCCTTTCCTCCTTCAGGGGATCTTCCCAACCCAGGGATCAAACCTGCCTTAGTGTTTTATTAGCTTCCTATTGCTACTCTAACAGATTATTACAAGTTGAGCAACTTAGAATGATACAGCTTTACTATCACAATAGTAAACTGGTTCTGGAGGCTAGAAGTCTGAAATGGTCTTGCTGGGCTAAAAGGTGTTGGCGACTTCGCTGACAAGGACAGGAGACTCCAAGTGCTAGGACTGCACGCTGTACTTAATGGACTGGACTCTTGCCATGGCCCTGGAGGCAGATGCTCAGGGCAATGCAGGGTGGCAGGCACTCCACTCCCATTTGGAGGGACTTCTTATCCTTGTCTCTGTGCCCTAGCAGCTTCCTTCCCTGCCCCCTAAAGTCTTCCATTCAGTGTGTGGAGTCCACTCAAAAAATACAGAAAGAATATTAAGGTGTTGGAAGGGCTACGATCCTTTCAGTAAACTTGGACAGGGAATTCATTTCTTGGTTTTCTTTCAGAGGCAGCCACAGTTCTTGGCTCGTGGCCCCCTTCCTCCACCTTCAGAATCAGAAATGCTGCCTCTTGGGACTTCCCTGGCAGTACAGTGGTTGGGACTCTGTGCTTCCACTGCAGGGAGTATGGGTTTGTTCTCTGGTAGGGGAATAAGGACCCCACATGCCTCACAGCATGACCAAAATAAATAATACATTTTTTTTTTAGTTAAAAGAAAAAAAAAAAAGAAATGCTGCATCTCTCTGACCCTTCTTCTGTCATATCACTCTCTGACCACGGCCAGGAAAGAGCCTCCTCTGTTAAGGACTCCTGTGGTTCCTCCAGGCCTGCACACATAATTCAGGGTTATCTCCTCACCTCCAGATGTATCGCTATAATCTTATACACAAGATCCCTTTTGACAAGTGGGCTTCCCTAATAGCTCAGTTGGTAAAGAATTCACCTGAAGTGCAGGAGACCCCAGTTCAATTCCTGGATCAGGAAGATCCCCTGGAGAAGGGACAGGCTACCCACTCCAGTATTCCTGGGCTTCCCTTGTGGCTCAGCTGGTAAAGAATCTGCCTGCAGTGTGGGAAACCTGGGTTCAATCTCTGGGTTGGGAAGATCCCCTGGAAAAGGGAAAGGCTACCCACTCCAGTATTCTAGCCTAGAGAATTTCATGGACTGTATAGTCCATGGGGTCGCAAAAAGTCAGACACGACTGAATGACTTTCACTTTCTTTCTTTTAGACAAGTAAAATAACACATCACAGTTTCTGGGGATTAGGGTAGAGACATAGCCTCCAAAATATCTACCAACAAGGACGTGTCTCTCTACTAAACACTTAACAGATACATCTCTCCTCCATTTTGTAGGCATATATAGAATCCAGAAGTGGTTGTGTCTCTTAATGAAACCTGCAAGAGTCAGGGCTATTATCTGGCTAATGCTGGAGATTACATTATGGGGAAAGTGAATTATAAAAATCCTATTGATTTCCTTTTAGTACAATTAAAGGTGTCATAGGTCTTCCCTTGTGGCTCAGCTGGTAAAGAATCTGCCTGCAATGCAGGAGACCCTGGTTCAATTCCTGGGTTGGGAAGATCCCCTGGAGAAGGGAAGGGCTACCCACTCCAGAATTCTGGCCTGGAGAATTCCATGCACTTTATAGTCCATGGGGTCCCAAAGAGTTGGACGTAACTGAACGACTTTCATTTTCACTTTTCAAAGGTATCATAACGTGGGTCTTATGTTTGTAATAATATTCACCATGGCATGGAGATGGCCTAAGTACTGGGCTCCTTCTCACTTAAAACTCTGTCCATGGAATTTTCCAGGCAAGAATACTGGAGTGGGTCATCATTTCCTGCTCCAGAGAATCTTCCTGACCCACGGATGGAACCCAGGTCACTTATATCTCCTGCATTGGCAGACAGATTCTTTACCACTAGTGCCACCTTGGAAGTCCAATAATATCCACCATGGCATGGAGATGGCATAGTATTGGGCTCCTTCTCACTTAAAACCATGTTTTTTATGTATTTCAAGACAGTCTGGGGACTTCCCTGGTGGTCCAGTGGCTAAGACTCCATGCTCCCAAGGCAAGGGCCCCAGGTTCCATCCCTGGTCGGGAACAAGATCCCACAGGCCACAACTAAAGATCCCGCTTGCCAAAACAAAGATCGAAGATCTCACGTGCCACAACTATTAACAAGACCTGGTACAGCTTCCCTGGTGGCTCAGGGGTGAAGAATCCACCTGCCAATGCAGGAGACATAGGAGATGCAGGTTCCGTCCCTGGGTCAGGAAGATCCCCTGGAGAAGGAGATAGCAATCCACTCCAGGATTCTCGCCTGGGAAATCCCATGGACAGAGGAGCCTGGGGGGCTACAGTCCATGGGTTGCGAAGAGTCAGACACTGCTGAGGACATACATTCACATTCAAAGCCAAATAAGTAAATTTAAAAAAGAGACAGAGAGTCTGGGTTCTGGAGAGCAAGGCCACCAATCAAAGTAATCTGGAGGGCCGGGTGGGCAGAGGAAAATCAGAAGCAAAACTGCTGCCATTTCATCAAACTTTAAGGTTTGATACTCAGATGGCAAACAAATGTAATACAAATGAATATAATGCATTACAAAAAAAAGTAATATATTTCTAACAATTACAAAATATGTTAGAGCAGTATAAAAGTAGAGGATGGTCTGCATCATATATAACAAAACATTAATAGTCAGACTGTGCAAAGAATAAAGCAGTTAAAAGAAGATATATTTTCATGTATTAACTGCTCCACCAGTCAACAGAGGAGACTATCTGTTGGCCCTCAGGCCCCACTCTCAGCAGCCAAGGGAGGAGTCTTCTTTACGCATTTGCTACCTTTGGTGTCAGAAAAGGGCCCCTGACCACTGATGTGACGGAGGGTCTGTAACTCCCAGGGGAGGGTCTATAATGTTCACTGGATTCTCTGAGGGATCCAAGGCCAAAAAACTATTAAGAGCCACTTGGCAAAAAGCCACACAGTATTCCAAAAGGAGGAAAGAATTCTATTAGCCTTGAAAAAAGCATGAATCATTTGTGACACTAAAGTCATCGTTGGAACAGTAAAACTGTCACTGAAAACTAAAAACCCTTGCCAACAGTATCCCTGGCACTTTTATGAATCTGCCTGCAGTGCGGGAGCCCTGGGTTTGATCCCTGGGGTGGGACGATCCCCTGGAGGAAGGCATGACAACCCACTCCAGTGTTCCTGCCTGGAGAATCCCATGGGCAGAGGAGCCTGGAGGGCTACAGTCCATGGGGTCACAAAGAGTCGGACACGACTGAGTGACTAAGCACAGCACGGCAATAAGACGGCTACTCCCCAGAGCTTGATGGAATGGTGTTGACTTTAGCCACACATGCTCTATATTTTCACCCAACCTTTCCCTGCGAATGTACAACCAGCGACTTTAAAGAATCATGTTGAGAAAGCCATGGGTATAACTTTGAAGACAAATTTTACTCCACATTTCTCATCAGCATCTACTGTGCGAGACATAAGGTCATATCCAAATAACAGGGATTGCTTTAAGGAGAGACTGTCCTACCAAAACAGCTTTTTAAAAAATGTCTAGCCTCAGACATCAGTACCAGGTGGTAAGAAATACGGGGCACAGAGGAACATATTAAACAAAACCATGAGGAGAAAATCAGCCAAATCCAAAATCTGGGAAATTCAAAATGACAAATGACCTAGTTTCTTCCACAAACCCATGACATGGAATAAAATGTGGGGCAGAAGAAACTTTTATAGAAAAAAATCCACAAAACTTGAGATAAATTCAAAATGTGGATTTGTTTACTCCAGATTCAAATCAACCCGTTAAAAGTTTTTTTGAGATAACTGGGGAAACTTTAATATGGCCTGAGACATAGATGGTCCTGAGTAATATTAATTTTGCTGAGTATGTATGACAACAGTCATATGGTTATACTAAATTTAAAGTTCCCATCTGTGAGAGCGGTGGTTCCCCAGCCTTTCTGGCACCTGGGAACGATTTCGTGGAAGACAATTTTTCCACGTACTTGGGGAAGGAAACTGGGGGGAGGATGGTTTCGAGATGATTCAAGCACATAACACTTGTCGTGCACTTTATATCTATTATTATTTCATCAGCTCCACCCCAGATCATCAGGCATTAGATCTTGGACACTGGGGGCCCCTGTGTAAGAGAATCACATTAAAGAAAGTCCAAGTGAAATAATATGTCTTAGATTTGCTGTAAAATGATTTCATCAGTTATATGTGCAACTGAAAGGTAGATAAAATTCAAAAAAAAAAGTAAAGATACCATACACCCAAAGAATCTACAGATACTATATACAAAATATAGTTAAATGTGAATCAAAAACAGTGTCTCAGATGAATGACTTCCTCCACAGAATCACAATGCTTTAGTTTAACTGTAAGTCAATGAAAGTTTAGCTTGTTTCAAGTTTAGATTATTAATCATGTTGTAAGATTTGTCCTGGGTTAGACTGTGCCCCCTCCCCCGCCCCCCTGGCCAAATTCATGTTAAAGCCCTAACCCCTCCCACCTCAGAATGTGACTGAACTAGGAGACAGGGTCTTTAAAGAGGCAATTAAGTTAAAAAGAGGTCATCAGAGTGGGCCCTAATCCAATATGACTGGTGTCTGTAGAAAAAGAGGAGACGGGGATGCAGAGAAGTATAGGAAGAGGACAGTGTGAAGACCCAGGGAGAAGACAGCCATCCACAAGGCCAAGAAGGAGCCTCAGAGAGACGACCCTGCTTGCTGACACCTTGACCTTGGACTTCTAGCCTCCACAACTGTGAGAAAATAGATTCCTATTGTGTAAGCCACCCAACCCAGTCTTTGGTACTTTATATATGGCAGCCCTAGCAAACTAATACAGGATTCATGACATGATTTTTTTTTTTTTTAATTTAGCCTTCCTTTTCCCTACCTACATGGCAAATTATTTCACCTTGCCTAGTCTAAAAGCCAGTAAAAACAGGAATGGTCCTAAATGTGGAGCTCTCTACCAAGGTCACAGGTGTACGGCCTTGTACCAAGGGCACAGATGTGGACCCCTACACCAAGGTCATCTCTGGAACTGATTAAGCACCATAGCAACCATTGCCAGGAACCCCCTGACCTTATATTAGGTAAAAATACCTACCCTCTAGCATCCTAACCAATCATCTCATGTTACCCTTCCAGCAGGAATTTTCTCTGTCTTGAGGCTACAAAAATTGGTTGTGCTGTGCTATGCTTAGTCGCTCAGTCATGTCCGACTCTTTGCAACCCCACGGACTGTAGCCTGCCGGGCCCCTCTGCCCATGGAGATTCTCTAGGGAAGAATACCAAAGTGGGTTGCCATGCCCTCCTCCAGGGGATCTCCCCACCCCAGGGATCGAACCCAGGTCTCCCGTATTGCGGAGACCACAAAAGGGGTCGGCTCTCCCTTGAACCTGCCCACTGTTCTAATAGCGTCCCCCACTCTAATAAACTCTGTTCTCCTCTCATTCTGCCTCGTGTCTGGAAACTCTTTTCCAACCTGTGAACAGACTATGACACTAAATATACAGGCATTATATTTGTTCATTTTATAGTGTTCAAATAAAAATAGTATTACAGCAACGCTGAACAATGAAACACTCAATGTATCCATGAGGACTGGGAAACACCCCAAATCAGACCACCAACGGCAAACTGCAATCAAGATCCAGGCAAAGGTTCAGCTCCAATAGACAAACTACTGCCTCTTCTATTCTGGAAACTTAGAGAGGACATGCCTACCAAAAGCATGGTAATTTATTCTGACATCAAAAGCAAAATTCTTCACTTGTACACAGGCATTCCTCAAGCCTGGAAAAGAGGTCAAATGTCTAGTAAGATCAAAGCTTTCTCATAATTTCCCACAGAATGAAGCAGAAAACTGCAGCCTTTCCAGCTCAAGCAGGTCCTAGATCCTTACCTCCAAGAGAGACAGAGAGACAGGGGTCTGCTCTGATCAGAATCTCAACCTGGCAGCAGAAGGTGGTGGAAACAGTGCAGACTACTTGCCAAAGTGTTGGTGTAAGCATTCATTCATTCAGTCCTAAGCAAGGAGAAGGGCAATCCTCCAGAATAAAACGCCCAGAGGACGCTTTGTCTCCATCAGGCCTGTATGTGAACTACTCACATCCACAAGTAATCTTTAAAAGTCCTTTTGGATTTTGAAACGGACAGGAGGGACACAAGTGGGGGCTAAAAAATCTGAACTCATATTTATATTTTACCTTCACTGTGAAATTTTTATTTTACTTTGAAATCAGCAAATGAAGTTCAGAAGAACCAACCCTATGAGAGAAACGGGAGGACTGAAGAAATGCTTCAGTTCATTCACCCTACTACCAACAAATTTATTAATGCCGACGTTTGTGTTCTGCAGAACAAACTAGGGTGTCCTTGGAATAGTCACTGCTTCTTTAAGAATGGCATCTTTCAGAAGGGGTCAAGACTTGGGAGGAAATCATCCAAGCTAAACCTTCATCTGGATCTTAACTGCATTTCACCATCAGTAGCACAATTTGGGCTGTTAGGCAGTCCCCATGGATACATTGAGAGCTTCTTTGTTCAGAGCTGTCTTCAGCCAACAAGACCGACAGGGCCCTACTAGAACCAGGACTCTGGACTTCCCCGGTGGTCCAGTAGCTAAGATTTTACCCTCCTATGCAGAGGTTGTGGGTTCGATCCCTGGTTCGAACCAGGAAACAATATTGCAACAAATTCAATAAAGACTTTAAAAATGGTCCACATCCAAAAAATCTTAAAACTAGGATCCTGCGCGTCACAAACTGATTTCCCGACTCACTGATCTTGTTTCTACCTACCACATCCACTCACTAAACCTCAATTCCATATGTTATAAAAAGAAAGTATTTTTCTTGCCTTAGAGAGAACATCCTGACCCTGAGAGATGAAGCAAAAAGTAAAGTCCTTGGCGAGCATGGGATGGGGGTGGGGGTAGGGGTAGAGGCCCAGAAATCAACACTACACGACCCAAGCTCTTGGTACCTGGAGTGTGATGAGCAGAAAGACGGTAGCCATGACGCACAGGCAAAATGCCAGAAGCTTCCCCCTCTGAATCCGCACCATGCTGCCCTGCCCTGGGTGACTGACAGAGGGCGAGCCTGGTTACCAGGTGTTCTCGAGTCGGCCCGCAGACCAAGACAACTTCACGTGGAGGAACCATCTGCGTGCCAATTTCCTCCGCTGCCATTCCTGCTGGGACCCGGGCTCCATGAAGGACTGAGAAGTGAGGTTCTGAGGGCGCCCGGCTTGGCATTGAAAGGGAACAGCATGCAGTCTTCTTAAGCTATCATCAGAGCAGCTGGGGATTCTTTAAACCAGAAGACATCCAAAAAATACCTGTAACAAATGAACAATAGTTTGGCCTTAGCACAGGAGATTTTATTAATGCAGTCTTGCAGGGCTGCAGTGTAGAAACAAAAAGCTCTAAAACTAAAAGGAATCTTTGGGATCATTTAGACCTAACACCTCACTCATAGATAAGGACACCAAGACCAGAGAGGTGAAGAGACTTGCTCGAGGTCATACAGTCCATTAGAGGAGAGTGAGAGATCGACAATCAGGTCCCGAGACTAAAATGATGCTTCCACTTAATTTTCTTTGCCATTAGACTGGAATTCCAAAAGTCACTGACATGTGATCATTTCCTTTCATCTAAGTTTCAAAAGAACAGAGAAGTGGAGCAGAAATAGCCGTGACTGTCCACTCAGTCCTGTAAAAATTAGGGAAAGAACAAAAGTTTCAGGCTTTGCTCAGAAATGGCAAATGATTGACTAACCTCAGTTCCCGCCAGGGAAAACCACTTTGGCCACAACATAAGGAATTTAGATTACTGCTTTATTTGCTTAGTCTTTTTTTAATTTTATTTTTTATTTTTTTAATTTTATTTTTAAACTTTACAATATTGTATTAGTTTTGCCAAATATTGAAATGAATCCGCCACAGGTATACCTGCGTTCCCCATCCGGAACCCTCCTCCCTCCTCCCTCCCCTGCCCTCCCTCTGGGTCGTCCCAGTGCACCAGCCCCATATTTGCTTAGTCTTTTACACCAAGTGCACTAAAGCAGTGGATTGTGTGGGCAGTATGGTTCTCTGGATGTCTCGGAATAAGGTGCCCATCTATCTGAAATGGATGGTCTTTTCCAAAAGCTTTTCAAATGAACTAAATAGTCCCACAGAATGCCTCTTATCCCTGGGGTTCCCTAAAGTCAAACATGCTGAGCAAACCACACTGTGGAGTTCAGAGGAGAGCAAGGATCCACATTTCAGAGGAAGGGTGTGCTCCAAGGGCCCGGTCCTAAGATCTGACTGTACACCTCTCAGATATGGAACTGAAGATCCAATGAGAAATACACAAGTGATGCAGAATTCTGCTTTAAAACCTTGGTTTTAAAACCCTCTCACGCATCTACCTTGATCAACTTTTAAGTCCAGGCTGTTTCTTCCCCTCAGCAACAAAATGACTCTTGGTCTCAGAGACAGCCAAAAGCTCTTTTTTTTTCATCCGCGGAAGTCTTACAATCCACAGGGTCTAGGAAAACGGGCTCCTGTCAGCCTGCCAGGATTCAAATCTCAACTCCTCAGACTGTCGGTGATTCCACGATTCAATTCCCAAAATACAGGTCATAGAGGTGCCCAATTAGAGAGTTACTGTGACAATTCTATGAGGTAAAATTGGTAAAACACTTATTTCAGAGCCTGACACAAAAGAAATATCCAAGAAACGTTTGCTCTTCTGATTCTCATTCTGGGCTTCCCTGGTGGCTTAGCAGGTAAACCATCCACATGCAACGCAGGAGACACGGGTTCCATCGCTGGGTTGGGAAGATCCTCTGGAGAAGGAAATGGCAACCCACTCCAGGATTCTTACCTAGAGAATTCCATGGGTCAGAGGAGTCATGGGATACAGGGCTACAGTCCACTGGGGCACAAAAGATTCAGAGACAAATGAGCGACTAACACTTTCACTTTTTCACAAATCATGCCAGAAGAATTTAAGGTTACAAAAATCTCTTTCATCCAAAGAATCTCAATAGAGGTCATAGTTCCCAAATGAGATGTATACAGTACGGTCTCGAGGACTGAGCTGTGGGTAAACACCCAGCACTAAAGAACAGAATCAGCTAGGGTAGCTGGTCTGATGATTTAGAGCAGGCAGCAGCCAACCAGGCCTTGGGGCACATCAATCTAATACACATACTGCACGAGTTACCCGGGAGTTTGTCATCAAATCAGCGGTTCCCTGACGGGGGGGACAGATGGACCTGCAGAGAGCACCCTGAAGGCCGACAAGCTCTAAGACAAAGGGACCCCAAGAAGAAAGCTCTCTTCTGTTTCCTCATCACCCTCAGGGTGAATCTCAGACCCTCACTTCTAAGAGAGCACCCCCAGAACACCCCTTCTCAGGCTGGAGCAGTGTGTGTTTGCTCAAGCAGGTCAATAACAGCTGAAGTGGACTCACTAACCGACCCGCCTGACCCAAGCGCTGAGCTCTGAGACGCATCGTTGGGCCATGCACACGGCCTGGGGCCGGCCATCTGCCGCCTGGAGAGGGGTCTGGAGCTGAGAGTCACCACTGCATAGTCCTGCAAGGGCTGTCCCATTAAAAGCAGCAACACTTTCAGCCCAAAATCATTTCCAGGTTCTCTGTTTTATGTTGAATTAAAATGGACAGGAGGGAGACTGGACATCTTGGTGAATTAGCAGCCTGAGGATGCCAGCTTCCCACACGGCCCCAGCCATGCAGGGCTGGTCCCCGGTGTGGGTCAAGGGTCTCAGCCATGGGACTCAGGTGATTTCTGCCCTGTGGTCCTGAGTGGAAAATGAGTAGCCAACCCTGGGTGACACCCACCAGGGAGCTCTGGGAAGTCTTAGATCCTCTCTCCTCTAGTAACTGGTGAGTCATTTGGGTTAATAGTAAAGTGAAGTCGCTCAGTCGTGTCCGACTCTTTGCGACCCCATGGACAGTAGCCCACCAGGCTCCTCTGTCCATGGGATTTTCCAGGCAAGAATACTGGAGCGGGTTGCCATTTCCTTCTCCAGGGGATCTTCCTGACCCAGGGATCAAACCCAGGTCTCCCACATTGTAGGCAAATGCTTTACCGTCTGAGCCACCAGGGAAGTCATTGGGTTAATAATTGACTCTTAACTGAGTTTGAGGTTATGCCAGGGGGAGTCTTTTGAAGGAATATGTCTAATTACCAGACATGTTATTCACACCAAAGTGTCGTTTCTCAAACGAAAACATTCCAAGATGTTTTCATTTCATAATATATAAAATCCTCGGAGCATCCCTTAAGTAGGGGCTGCTGTCCTAGGAAAGACAGATGACATGGCAGGCAGTTAGGAAAGTCTAAGGGCCTCTGGACAAATCTCCAGGCAATTTTGAACTAATTGCCTTTGACTCTACTTGACTTCACCAACACTCCATATCTATTCCTACTTGGTGACTCCAAAAGCCTGATAAGGACTTCCCCAGCAGTCCAGTGTTAAGACTGTGTTTCTAGGTCAGGTTCGATCCCTGGTTGGGGAACTAGGCTGCCACATGCTTTTTGGTGTGGCAAAGAAAAAAAAAAAATCAAAAGTCTGATAACTAGGATTTCTGACCTGCTAGCATCCCCCACTCAGCTCAGAGATGTTGTTGGAATGTAGACTGGGTATCTCTCCTCTGATTAAAATCCATCAACGGATTTCAATGCCAAGTGTTCAAGATAAAGACCAAATTCATTAGCTTAGAAAACAAGAGTCTCTGGACTCCGCCCTACTTCTCCACCTTCTACCTGACAAGCCCTTTGTTCTAACTGTTCGTGGAATATAGTTTCTTGTTCTGTGCTCTGGTCCCTACCTGCAAGACCCATACCTCTTTCAGAGCCATTCTGGGCATTCAAGGCTATCTGCTTTGAGAAGCTTTACTCCACCCTAGTGCCAGGTCAGATGATATATGGCCATTCATTGGGCTTATTTCTACTACATCAGTGGACAGAATGCTGGGGGAGGTTAGGCAACTCTTTAAAGCTGCTTTATTGGATGAATATAAAATAACCGTTGAACATTAAAAAGTTGACCAGTGTTGTTAATTTGCAGAAAGACTGTCCCTTGGGCACCTGATGAGCATGGTGTGGTGGTTCCACAGTTTCCCTTTTCGTCTCATTTTCTTTATTAACGCTTATTTGTGTTAATGTGTTCCTCACTCTTTTTTAATGGACTGCATACTTTGTTGAGCTTTTTTTTCTTTTTTTTTTGAGTGGTGCTCTGCCTTACAGATTTCTGTCTGGGAGGGTCATCCTCTTGGACCAAGCACACATTGCAGGAGAGACAAACAGAGACTCACGAGAGAGAAAGGGATACTGGCAGCTGCTGGAATCAAGACTGGTGATTAGGGGCTTCCCTGGTGGTCCACTGGCTAAGGCTCCATACTCTCAATTGCAGGGGTGCCAGGTTCAATTCCTAGCTGGGGAACTAGAACTTGCACGTGGCAACTAGAGAACTCCCATGATCCCACATGCTGCAACTAAGAGCCAGAGCAACCGAATAAATAAATAAATACCCTTTTTTTAATTTAAAAAAAAAGACTGTATTAATAAAAAAGATTAATGGGAGGATGGAAGTGGCAGCATGAGCACCTTCATTCTTCTACTCCTGAAAGTGATGCCATTCTTAAATTCTTAAATTCCAGACACAAACTGAAGCACCCAAGGTATACAGTATTAATACAATCTCACTTAGTGGGTCTAGTTTCTAGATAAAAACAAACCCACTAAAGAACTAAACAAAAAGACTGACATGAAGACCCAAACAGAAGCATTCAAAAACAATAGGTTTTTTAAATGGAAGACGGGGGTCCACTATTGGGAAGATTCTGTATGACACTAAGAGCTGAGCTGCTTTTTCCTTGGAAGGTGTTCTTTATAACTGTTCTTTCTCCAGGAAGGTCTTACTGGTTATTCTGTAACAATTTTCCTTTCTGGCAAAGATAGGAACTAAAATTCCTCAGCTGCTTTGATCATTCCTGTAATCATGAGTGAGGAAACAATCAAATAACATGATAAAATCTGGCTAATACTTCATGTGCCCAAAAACAAAGAGCTGGAACAAATGATCTTCTGGGGATCTTCATCCCAAAATTAAGTTCTCTGATCTCATGAACAGTGCCCAGGAACACTCCATAGAAGAAAAGCCAATCAAGTAAAGAGACAGTAATCGGGACAAGTGGAGTCATCACAAACTAAAGATTTCTGGAAATATAAAACAAGAAATATTTCATATGACAATTTAGGGTTACTTGATCTTCATTCTCCTTTTGACTAATTCAGCATTACTTTTAAAAACTGAGATCTTATTTTCAAGTAAATAAATATCTGAAAAATACTGTCAATAAAGATGAACTTAATTGTTTTTAATTTAAAAAAATTCATAGTCAAGAACTCTACTACAAATGTTTATTGTATTAATAGAATGCTAAGCAGTATGTGAAATAGGTACTGGATTTAATACTGAAAACAATTCTTTTCTAAAAAATATAATTGCTTTACAATGTTGTATTAGTTTCTGCTGCAAAATGAAGTCAATCAGCTACATGTGTACATATATCCCCTCCCTCTGGGACCTCACTCCCACCCCCAACCCCTCTTACCCAACTAGGTCATCACAGAGCACCTGAAATCAACTTTTTACATTCCAAATTTAGAAAGTATTTAAATATGGGTTGGAAATGCCTGCAAACTGAGCAATGCTTACACTTATATGAATAACATCATTGTTTGTCAAAACAATATGTTCATTTTCTTTATTTCCTAACTTTATTTCTGGTTTGAAATTTTTTTCAAATATGTTGTTTGTGGTAAGATAAAACTTGAAAACTACTTTTTTTTAAACTGAAGAGTAAAAGATGAGCCATAAGAACAGTAACGGTTGAGACTGTGTATTTAAATTCACTGTTACACACTGCCATCTAGCAGGAAGGCAGCAAATGAAGTCACCACAGCAATTTCAAAAAAGGGGCTGACTTAAAAGATGCAGCCTCCTCTTCAGGCAGGAGAGGGAGAAAGTTCTAACACTGAGGCTAGACTGGTTTCTCTGCCACTTCATTGTGCAAATACCCGGGGTTGCTTATTCAAGGCAGAGAGACAGGATCCAGGTCCTCCTCTAGAGACCACGTGGGCCGGGCAGGAGAAACAATGCCCCAGTTGTAGAGTGACGTCACTAACACGTCCACGAGTGGCCCTGAGCGTCAGGCGTGGGGGCGGGTCTCATCTTCAGTGAATGGAGGACATAAAAGGGGAGCGAGGTCCTGAAGACCAACTTGCCAAATTCAAAACTGCACCTAGCCCTCAACTGAAATAAACAACCCAAGTCCGGACATGAATACTACTCTCCCTGACTATCTCTGACCGCTGTGCGGACGCGGGTGAGGGGGGGATTCTGTTGGTGGTGTTGGGGGTTTGGAGGGGGCAGCCTGCTGGAGCCATGGTGTTAAGAAAAACAGTCATTTTGCGTGGCATTTGCTACATATTATAGAATCATTAAGAGTCCCAGGAAACGTCTTAAAATCACGCCAATGTTCTTTCCATAGCTTACATAAAATGTGTTCTATTCTGAGGATGCTAATCGGGTACCAAAATACTTAAGAAATGGCTTGCATATCGTGGGCAAAGCCTGCAGATCCGGGGTTTTCCCAGAGCATCTTCTGCCTTAAATAGGCAACGCTCTCCCCAACTGGACAGCCAGCCTCGCTCCTACTTCAGCACACAATTCTAGCAACAAGTGATGCTCGACTCAAGACAGGGAGAAGGAAGCTGTTCACAGCGCACAGAGGTGGAGTTAGATTCTGGAGTTAGTGGGGCTGGGAAGATGGTGGCAGACGGGGGAGGGATGCGAAACGTTCCTTGGGGGGAGGTGCGGGGACGGGGGAGCGGGCGGGAAACCGCTCTCGCCGAGGCCCCCGCACATCACCTCCCTCCCACCTGTGCTTTTCAGCAGCCAGATGGGTTTGCATCTCAGGGAGGGCCCCTGGAAAGCGCTGCCCAAGGCTTCCCAAAGCGGACGCGGACACTTTCTCAGGACACACACTCCCTTCTGGGCACAAAGAGGTTTCCCTGGGGCTGTGAGTTCGGTGAGCAGAGTCTCAGCTTCGGCGCGCCTCTTTAAAGTCTCTTTTCGGTTCTCCGCACCGAGACCCTGCTCCCACCAAGCCATCGCTCAGGAAAGACCTTGAAGATGCTACTCACCGCAGCGCGGAGAAGGAGGTGCGCTCTGCCGGGTGCAGCCCCGCAGTTTTTCACTTTCGGTTCGCTTCCCAGCCGCAGCTCGAGCGAAGACTCGGAGAGGAGATTTGAGAGAAGGGATAATAACCCCGAGCGCGTCCAGGCCCGGCGATCCTGGATCCGGGTTTTCGCGCGGATGCCGCGTTTAAAAGCCTGCGGGACCTCCTTGCCCGGGAAACACCTCCCGGCCCCTCCTTTGCCTGTCCCAGGCGCTCCACCCTCTGGAAAGCTCCTGGAAGGCTCCTAAGATCCTCTTGTAAAGCAAGTTGTTGTTTTAGTCGCTAAGTCGTGTCCGACTCTTTTGTGATTCCATGTATTGTAGCCCGCCAGGCTCCTCTGGCCGTGGGATTTCCCAGGAAAGAATACTGGAGTGGATCGCCACTTCCTTCTACAGGGAATCTTCCGGACCCAGGGATCAAATCCGGGTCTCCTGTATTGACGGGAGGGTTCTTCACCACTGAGCCACCAGGGATTTTTGCTTCTCAAACTCTGAGCGCAGCTCATTCAAAGTCACCTATCCAGGAAAATTGAGAACATTTTAAGCAAAGCAGAGGCCTTGGTACCTTTCATCAGCTGTCAGTGTTAGGTAGGCCGAGCAGGATGATCACTTAGCTCTATTTTACTGGAGAAGAAAAAGTGATTTTAGTTACTTGACTTCTAAATTCAGAGAATACAATTAAAATTCTTTTGGCCTAGTCTAGACCGAAAGGGATAAACCTAGAGGGGTCTTTTCAGACTTTGGGAGGGCCAGGACTAGGTGAGTGTCTAGGGATAAAAACTTGAGGAGAGATTAAGAGTCATGCACCTCCTGGGCACATCTGCAGACAGTGACTGCTGTTTGCTGCCCAGGGTCTGCCTCGCTTTCCTCCAGGCCCTGAGAGCACCAGTGCCCAGCACTTCTGTTAGCTTCTCTGTAAAATCAGGTTGATGACAATGACATCAACTTTTAGAAAACACCAAACACAAAGGGAAAGACTGATAAACTGGATGTCATTAAAAGTAAATTCTGTTCATGAGACGACACTATGAAGAGGATTAAAAACAACCCAGGGAGTAGGTGAAGATATTTGCAATAGATTTATCAAACAAAGAATTCATATTCAGAATATAGCAACAACAGCTACAATGCAATAAGGAAACACAATCCAGCAGAAGCGGGGAGGGAGGGGACCAAAGACACAGCATTTGACCAAAGTGGGATCCAAAAGCCAATGAGGACAGGAAAAGATAGGGCTTCCCAGGTGGCTCAGTGGTAAAGAACCCACACCACCCCTGTGGCAGAAAGCGAAGAGGAACTAGAGAGCCTCTTGATGAAAGTGAAAGAGGAGAGTGAAAAAGCTGGCTTAAAACTCAACATTCAGAAAACTAAGATCATGACACCTGGTCCCATCACTTCATGGCAAATAGATGGGGAAACAATGGAAACAGTGACAGACTTTATTTTCTTGGGCTTCAAAAAAACTGCAGATGTTGACTACAGCCATGAAATTAAAAAACACTTGCTCCTTGGAAGAAAAGCAATGACAAATCTAGATAGAATATTAAAAAGCAGAGATATTACTTTGCCAACAAAAGTCTGTATGGTCAAAGCTATGGTTTTTCCAGTAGTCATGTATGGATGTAAGAGTTGGACCATAAAGAAAACTGAACACCAAAGAACCGGTGCTTTTGAACTGTGGTGTTGGAGAAAATTCTTGAGAGTCCCTTGGACTACAAGGAGATCCAACCAGTCCATCCTAAAAGAAATCAGTCCTGAATATTCATTGGAAGGACTGATGCTGAAGCTGAAGCTCCAATACTTTGGCCAGCTGATGCAACGAGCTGACTCATTGCAAAAGACCCTGATGCTGGGAAAGACTAAAGGCAGGAGGAGAAGGGGACAACAGAGGACGAGATGGTTGAATGGCATCACCGATTCTATGGACACGTGTTTGAGTAAATTCCGGGAGTTGGTGATGGACAGGGAAGCCTGGTGTGCTGCAGTCCATGGGGTTGAAGTGACTGAACTGAACTGAAGTTAAGTGACAAGAAAAAATAGTGCTTCCCAGGTGGCTCAGTGGAAAAGAATCTACTGCCAGTGCAGGAGACTTTGGTTCGATCCCTGAGTCAGCAAAGATCCCCTGGAGAAGGAAATGGCAACCCACTCTGGGAAATCCATGGACAAGAGGAGCCTGGTGGTTTACAGTCCATGGGGTCACAAAAGAGTCAAACACAACTGAGCATCTGAGCACGCAGTTAAACATGCTTAACTGCTTTAGTCATCAGGGAAATGCAAATTAACACTATAATGAGACACTACTACACACCCACCACAATGGCTACAGAATTTAAAACGTAACACAGAGCAAAGGCAAAGCTGTGGAACACATGGAACTCTAGTGCATGCTTGGTGGGGGGTGTAATTGTTACAGCCACTTTGGAAAACTTGTCTATCAGTATTCACTACAGCCAAATATACACTTATTTTGTGATCCACAATTTTACTCGAAGGTTTACATCTAGGAAACATGCATGTGTATGTACATCAAAAGACAGGTATATATATCAAAAGACACGAAACACACCATAACATATTTAAAAGAACAGACATACAAAATATGGCTTTTGATCACAGTAGAAACCAATTAAATCAATAACAGAAATATTCTAAAATATTTGGGGGTATTTTGGAATATCGCCAAATATTTGAAAATTAAAGAACACACTTCTAAATAACACATGGGTCAAAGAAAAATTATCTAGAGAAATAAAAATATTTAGGATCAAATGAAAATGAAAATATAACCTATCAAAATTTATGAGATACAGTAGAAGCAATGCTTGGAGGGAAATTGTAACACTGAATTATATCATTGAATGTTAGAAAAGAAGACATCTAAAATCAATATGTTAAGCTTCCACTGAAGGAAACTAAAGAAAGAGTAGCAAATATATTCAAAGTAAGCAGAAGAGAAGAAATAATAATAATTAGAGCAGAAATCAATGAAATTGAAAGCAGAGAATTAACAGAAAATCAAGGAAATCAAAAGTTGGTTCTTTGAAAAGATCAATAAAATTGACAAATGCTTTTCTAGGATAACCAGTAAAAAGGGGAGAAGACACATCAGAAGTAAAAGAAGGGTCATGCCTACTAACCCTGTGAACATTAAAAGATAAACATAAAGGTCAAGAGAATGAGACAAGTCCAGACTAGGAGAAATATTTGCAAAAGTTATATGTGATAGAGTCTGATTATCCAAAATATACAAAGAACTCTTAAAATTCAATAATCAGGAAGCAAACAACCCAATTTTTAAAATGGGTGAAAGACCTGGACACATCAAGGAAGATATAGAGATGGCAGATCAGTATATGAAAAGATGCTTGACATCATGTCATCGTGACTACTGTAATACCTTCCCAACGGTTCCCTGTTTCCACATCTGCCTCCATATGAAGCCAGGGTGATCTTTTCAAGTCACAAATCAGATCAGGCCCATATTCTGCTCGAAAAATATGGCCCGGGAAGACTCCACATGCTGAGGGACAACTAAGTCCATGCACCACAACTACTGACCTGGAGCTCTGAAGCCCACGAGCCGCAACTCCTGAGCCCGAGAGCGGCAGCTACTAAGCCTGTGTGCTCTAGACCCCTCGTGCTCCGCAACAAGAGAAGCCACGGCAATGAGAGGCCCATGCACTGTCACTAGAGAGTTGCCCCCACTCGACATAACTAGAGAAAGTCCTCACCCAGCAACAAAGACCCAAAGCAGCCAAAAATAAAGAAATAAGGAATTTTTAAAAAGAAGGGCAATCTCTTAACTGACTATGAGAAGACTTAAGGGACAGATGAGACATGTTGAAAAGTTCTAACAGCGGTGTCTTAAGTCAAATTTCTATTAATACTAATTGCAGTGATAATTCATTCCATAACTTTTTCTTTACACACAGAGCTTTAAGATTATAGGACATTAAAAAATAAAACTATTTAAATGTATAATAATATTTATGGTAGGGAATATGATAGGATAAAATACCAAAAGAAATAAATACTCAGGAATAAATTTAACCAAGAAAGTGAAAGATTTGTACACTGAAACTGTAAGACACTGATGAAAGAAACTGAAGAAAATGCAAATAAATGGAAAGATATTCTGTGCTTGTGTTTTGGGAGAATTAATATTGGTAAAATGTCCATACTACCAAAAGAAATCTATAGATTCAATGCAATCCCTATCAAAATTCCAAACGGATTTTTCACAGAAATGGAACAATCCTAAAATTTGTATGGAATCACAAAGACTCAGAATAGCCAAAACAATCTTGAGAAAGAAAAAAGCTTGAGGCATCATGCTTCCCAATTTCAAACTATATGACCAACTTATAGTAATAAAAGACAGTATGTTATTGGCTTGAAAACAAACACACAGATCAATGGGACAGAGTAGAAAGCCCAGAAATAACCAGTGCTTATACAGTCAATTAATTTACAACAAAGAGCAAAGAACACTGAATGAATAGAGGACTGTCTCTTCAATAAACAGTGCTGGGAAAACTGGCAGCCACATTCAAAAGAACAAAACTGGACCACTGTCTAACACCATGCACAAAAACCAACCCCAAATAGACTACAGACTTGAATGTAACACCTGAAATCATAAAATTCCTAGAAGAAAACATAGGTAGTAAGCTCCTTGTCGTCAGTCTTGGTGCTGATTTTTCAGATCTGACACCAAAAGCCAAGGCAACAGGAACAAAAATAAACGAGTCCACATTAAACTAAAAAGGCTTCTGCGTAGCAAAGGAAACCATCAACAAAGCAAAAAGGCAAGCTACTAAAGGGGAGAACATATTTGCAGATCATATGTCTGCTAGAGGGTTAAGATCCAAAATATATTTTTAAAAACCTCATACGACTCAGTAGCAAATAAAACCCACAAACAATCTGATTAAACAATGGACAGATCTGAACAGATAATTTTTTTCAAAGACATACAAGATGGCCACAGATACATGAAAAGATGCTCAATATCACCAGTCATTAGGGAAATGCAGATCAGAACCACAATGAGGTATCTTTTCACACCTGTTAGAATGGCTGTTATCAAAAAGACAAGAAATAACAAGTGTTGGTGAAAATGTAGAGAAATGCTCAGTGTGGAGAAATGTTCAAGAACCCTTGGACACTGCTGATAGGAATGTAAACCGGTGCAGCCACCATGAACAGTATGGAGGTTCCTCCAAAATTTAAAAACAGAACCACTTATATGATCCAGTAATTCCACTTCTGGGTATTTATCCAAAGAAAATGAAAACATTAACTCAAAAAGATAGATTCACTCCCAGATTCATTGCCATATTATTTATAAAAGCCAAGATATGGAAACAATCATGTCTACTGATGGATGAATTTAAAAAGAAAATGCAGCATATGTACATACATATATATGTACAATGGAGTATTATGCTATGCTATGCTAAGTCACTTCAGTCATGTCTGACTCTGTGTGACCCCACAGACAGCAGCCCACCAGGCTCCCCCGTCCCTGGGATTCTCCAGGCAAGAACACTGGAGTGGGTTGCCATTTCCTTCTCCAATGCGTGAAAGTGAAAAGTGAAAGTGAAATTGCTCAGTCGTGTCCGACTCTTAGCGACCCCATGGACTGCAGCCCACCAGGCTCCTCCATCCATGGGAGTTTCCAGGCAAGAGTACTGGAGTCGGGTGCCATTGCCTTCTCTGACAATGGAGTATTAATCAGCCATAAAAAAAACAAAACCTTGCCATTTGCAAGAATATGGATAGACCTTGAGAGCATAATGCTAAGTGAATTAATCCAGAGAAAGACAAACACCCTATGATCTTACTTACATATGGAACCTAAAAACAAAACAACAGAGCTCAGAGCTACAGAG
The DNA here is from genome assembly GCF_029378745.1 of Bos indicus. Taxonomy (NCBI): domain Eukaryota; kingdom Metazoa; phylum Chordata; class Mammalia; order Artiodactyla; family Bovidae; genus Bos; species Bos indicus. The sequence continues at coordinate 29,272,340 of NC_091786.1, forward strand.
AACACATTAGTGGGGAGGGGAGGGATGGTGTGGTGGGGTGGTGGGGTGGGGACAAAATGCTTGGAGGGGATATATATATATATATATACTACTGCTGCTGCTGCTAAGTCGCTTCAGTCGTGTCCAACTCTGTGCGATCCCATAGACGGCAGCCCACCAGGCTCCCCCGTCCCTGGGATTCGCCAGGCAAGAACCCTGGAGTGGGTTGCCATTTCCTTCTCCAATGCGTGAAAGTGAAAAGTGAAATCGAAGTCGCTCAGTCGTGTCCGACTCCCAGCGACCCCATGGACTGCGGCCTACCAGGGTCCTCCATCCATGGGATTTTCCAGGCAAGAGTACTGGAGTGGGCTGCCAATGCCTGCTCCAGTATATATATATATATATATACACACACACATATATATGTATATATACATGGCACCCCAAGGCAATAGCACCCCACTCCAGTACTCTTGCCTGGAAAATCCCATGGACGGAGGACTCTGGTAGGCCACAGTCCATGGGGTCGCTAAGAGTAGGACACGACTGAGCGACTTCGCTTTCACTTTTCACTTTCACGCATTGGAGAAGGAAATGGCAACCCACTCCAGGGTTCTTGCCTGGCGAATCCCAGGGACAGGGGAGCCTGGTGGGCTGCCGTCTGTGGGGTCGCACAGAGTCTGACACGACTGAAGTGACTTAGCAGCATACATATATATTCAGCATGGTATGTATATATAATAAATAGTATGGTATTGATAATTTATCACACTGTTGCAAATTTGAAAGTTGCTAAAGGAGTAAAAAGTTTTCATCACAAGAAGAAAATTCATAACTATGTATAGTGATAAATGTTAACTAGACTTAAGGTGGTGATCCTTTTGCAACATAAACATCAAATCATTATGTTATAGTCCTGAAATTAATATATGTTAATTATACCTCAGCTAAAAATATATTCACAGAACTCACCTGGTGGTGGTGAGCAGGGACATAGTATTATACGAAACCAAACTGAAAAAAAGACACCATTTCTGATAGCCAAAGACCTATTATACAGCACATGGAACTCTACACAATGTTATGTGCCAGCCTCGATGAGCAGGGGGTTTGGGGAAGAATTAAAGCAAAAGTGAAAGTCGCTCAGTCCTGTCCGACTCTTTGTGACCCCATGGACTAAACACTCCATGGAATTCTCCGGGCCAGAATACTGGAGCGGGTAGCCTATCCCTTCTCCAGCGGATCTTCCCGACCCAGGAATTAAACGGGGTCTCTTGCAATACAAAATAAAAAGTTTGAAAAAAAAAAAACCCAAACGATCTCCCCTACTGAATTCAGAGAGGGTGCTGTAGCCCAGGTGGTAAGTGTAGTCTATGTAATACCCAGCTTTTCAGTTCTTCCACATTGTTTTATACTTGATTTTACTAACCTAAAAGGGTACGTGTATTTATAGTATGACTTTCCTATGGTCCCTAAACCAGTCTTGTATAAGGCAGTAGGCTAGTGAGAAAAATCACTGTTCTTTAGGAAGCAATGTAAACCATACTTTTAACAGAGTCCAAGCTCCTACTGCTGGCTGCGAGACAGGCCAATGAATAAAAAGATTAATTGTTGAAGCAAGGAATAGCAATTTTATTTGGAAAGCCAGACAGGACTCAGGCCTTTTTTTATAAAAAAGGAAGGTTAGGTTGGTTGTTGCCAACTTCTTGGTGCCAGAATCCTTTGTTCTTATAGCTGTCAAGGTGGGTCAGGTCATGATGTTCCCATGAGTGTCCAACAAGAGAAGTGTTATTTTCTGTTCTGCAACTTTTTCTTTATGAACAGGAAAGTGTTACACCTTTAAAGGTTTGATCCTTGAGAATGGGCCACCCTATATATTTCAGGCTATAGGCAACATCCTTTTAGTTATTAAGGAGTAAAAAGAGCAATGGAATACAGACGTGGGCGGGGGTGGGGGGGAATCCAATATGAAGTCAGACTTGTTCTTCCCTATTGTAATACCTCTAGACTTTGCATACTCCTAAGTTTGCTAAAGGTTAAGTGACTCTCACCCAAATATCTAGTAAACTGAAGTCGGTTTTTATACTCTTTTAAGTTTGGCTTCAAAACCCAGTGCTATATCAATGCATTCTAACAGGGTGGCTCCAATTCCTGGTTTTCATCTGCATGCAACGAAGTTATACTATTTATGACACTGAATTATTTTATAACGTGGTATGCAAATCAAGAACCATCTTTAATTCTGAAAGTGTGTCTTTGTTACTCTTCTCGTGGCCTTTCTTTTGGAAAACGGTATGAACTAGTGAAGATTTTCTTCTTTCCTTGTCAAAAGAAAAAGCGTGGAAAAAAACCTGTTGCTCTTGAAATATCTTCTGATGCATGAATTTCAAGTCAGGACCCAATTCCACACCAAGCAAATGCGTGTTAAGTGCGGAAGAGAGGGTCTTACGTCCTAAAAGAACGCGTCTGAGGTCCACAGACGGGGCGAGGAAGCGACAGCCTAGCTTACCGCCCCGCACGTAGCCCGTGCCCGCGTTCAAGTCCCGGCGGCCGACTCTCCAGAGAACCGACAAACCGCGGGCTCGACAGGGGGCTCTCCTGGCGCCCCCGGTCTTCTCGCATCGGAATCGGCCGGCTCAGGAGCGGCCTCGCACGGACCCTCAGCGGGGCTGACAGTCCCAAGGCCAGCCGGGGACGAGAACCCGGCGGAACGAGCGTGTGGGGACAGTCCGGGGACTGGCGGCGAGCGTGAACGTCAGACCGCCAGGAGCCGCTGTTGCAAGGCCGTGAAATCAGAACTCTCGCGATAGGCGAGACTGGGCTTCGCGGAAGTGATTCTCCGGAAGCAGCATGGCGGCTCCCCTCAATTGATCCGGCACTACCTGGTGAACTGCTGACGAGATGCAGTCGGACGATGTGAGTCCTGATGCTCTGCCACCCAGGTTTTGCACAGGGTGTCTCGCCTGCTTTAGGAGACTCAAGAGCCGCCCGTTAGCTTCGTGGGGCTCCGGAAGCGAGGCCTCCAGAGCCCTGATTTCGGAGCGTGGGGCTCTCACGTGTCTACCCGGGTCCTTCGGGGTTAAGGGGACCGCTCACCGCCACCTCAGTCCCCGGGTTCGGTGTAAACGGCCCTTGATGCCTCGCAAGGGAGGCTTTCGCATGTGGTCCCTCGGAATTTGGGAGGCGGCGGGGCGAGGGGTGGCTGCCGGCGTGGGGGACGGTATGGTGAGCCTTAGACACCAAAGTTAAGCGTGCTTTTCATCCACGTGCGCGTTACTCTTCAGCCTGCTTTACCTGTGTTAGGTTTTTCTTTTACCTTTGCTCCACTCTGTGCCCGCGTCATAATTTTGGAAGCATCCTAGGTTCATTCATTATTTGTATGAAATACACTCAAGCGCCTACAGTGTGCCAGGCATTGTAGTAATTACTGGCAATTTGGTTGTTATTAAGCCAGGCAAAAGACCTCTGCTTTCCTGGAGCTCTGGCAGAGGAGACAGTAAACACGTGAACGAATTAAATACAACTGAAATGTGTAGTACTGCTGTGAAAGAAACACCGGGGTGATAGAGAGTGATGAGAGACCACTTCCGATCAGAGATTTCTCTGAATAGAAGATATCTAAGCCGAGATCTGAAAGATGAGAAGGAACCGCCACTCGGGGCTGAGGGAATAGTAATCAATCCAGGCCATAGAACAATATAGTACAAAGATCTGGAGGTAAGAAAAGAATGTGGTAAGGGACATTCGTGTGACTGTGTTACAGGAGTCAAGGGAAGAAAGGTAGTGAAGCTGGATGTCTTTGCGGGACAAGATCATGTAGAGTCTTGAAGGAGGTGTTTTAAAGGTTTTAAAGTGACATGACATCTGACTTGTGTTTGTGAACATTTCTGTCCTATGAAAGGAGAGAGAATGAAAGCAAGGAGACTACAGCGTGATGAAAGTAGGTTCCACTAAGGTAGTACTGGTCATGAAAAGAAGTGGATGGATTTGAGATCTGTTTTATCAGTGTAACTGGCAAGACTTGGTTATGGTGTGATGAGGAGAGGGAAGAAATCAAGGGGCTTTTGGATTTGAACAGGCTGTTCAGTGGTGATTCTGTTTATGGATGTGGGGAAAACTAGAGAAGGTATTCTTTTGAGAGGTGTGGAATTGGAACCTCCATTTGGACCTGCTAATGTGTTTGAGGCCTTTCAGGCAGAAATGTCAAGTAAGCAGCTGGATGTATATATGAATCTGGTGCTTAGAAGTCTGACTAGGAGATGACAGTTTGGGAGTCATCAACTTTGAGATGATATTTAAAGCCACAAGCCAGAGTTAGCTCCTGCTTTTCCAGTTTCATTTCCTCGTACCTGTTTCCTACCGCCCCTCACCAAACAGGTCCCATAAGGTTCCAAAAATGTTTCGGTCTTTAACTCTTCTTTGTGTTTTTCCCTTTAACTTCTCTAAAGCCCTTTCCCAGCTCCTGAAGGTGACTCACTCAAAGGTTCTCAGGCGCTTATACACCCCTGTTGTGGTATTTAGCAACTACTGCTTCGTGATGTTTTGTATCTTTCTGACTAGATAGAGAACGCTCTTTAAGGACTGTACCTTCCTTCATTCAGCATGTGCTTGAGTACCTCCTGTGTGTCAGGACTTTGAAATGTTAGTGTCTTACGTAACTACTAAGTGGACATTAAATGCCGAATGAATATAGAGCACAAGAGTTAGCAGAAGATAGTAGATGATTTTCCTTGTCCTCAATGAGATAAAATCATGGAATGTATATCTAAAAACCTAGTACTGTGCAGCCTTTCACAATGGATAATGAACATATTAAGTAAAAAAGGAAAGTTACTATTATATATATATATAATATAGTTTATATATACATACTACAAACTCATATTGTTCAAAATATCCATGTAGGCATATTAGTTGGTATAACATACAACTATTTATAAAACACTAATGAAATTATATCTCTGGGCAGTAAGGTTATGGTTATTGTTAATTTGTATTTACTTTTCCTGTAAGAATCTGTTATTTGTGTAAAATAACAAATAAATCAGACTATTTTACAAAGCACTTTGTCCTCATTCCTCAGAGACTTTCTCAGTAAAGCAGGGCGCTGCCCTAGGGCATTGTTTTCTTGGATTAATGTGGTGTCTGTTAGGTGAGAGCAATTGAAATGGATTTTACTTTTGTCTTACAGGTTATCTGGGATACACTAGGAAACAAGCAATTTTGTTCCTTCAAAATAAGGTGAGTCTAGATTTTCAGCTTGAACAGAGATTCTTTCGGTTGCCCTCTTGGTAACCCATCTTATAATTTTGGTTCTTTCCCTCTTATTCTAGAACCAAGACTCAGAGTTTCTGCAGAAATGAATATAGCCTGACTGGACTGTGTAACAGGTCATCCTGTCCCCTGGCAAACAGTCAGTATGCCACTATCAAAGAAGAGAAAGGTAACTCCTCAGGTTTAACTTCATGGGAAGTACTCAGCAGCTTTTAAAAGGATGTTCTTTAGTGTCTCTGCAAATAATAATAGAAGTATTTACTGTATCCTGCAGGACAGTGCTACTTGTATATGAAGGTTATAGAACGAGCAGCTTTCCCCAGGCGTCTCTGGGAACGGGTAAGACTTGGGGTATTAAATTACTATGACCATTGATCAACAGCAAAAAGGCCACATGCTTTTTCTCCCTTCCTTGACCACATCTATCTTAAACTCCTGGAGTTTAAGGCCTCTAAGAGGCCACATGGGTGTCATAAACAGTGAAGACCTGATCATTTATCCTTGTTCATCATGCTTCCATTAATCTGTTCGACAGGTCCGGCTTCATAAAAACTATGAGAAAGCACTGGAGCAAATAGATGAAAACCTAATTTACTGGCCCCGTTTCATTCGACACAAATGTAAGCAGAGATTCACCAAGATCACCCAGTACCTAATTCGAATTCGAAAACTTACACTTAAGCGACAGTAAGTACTGATCATTCATTTTTAAGTGTCTTTGCACGCATCATATTATGAAAGCTGAGAGATGGTGAAACCTCTAGAAATGCTTTAAGTTCAGCTTTGGGTAATTTTTAATAACATGCTAAGCAGCAGCAGTTTTACCACAAATTAATATTGTGCCCTTTGATTTTTGCAGGATTTTAAAAGTGTATAGTACAACTTGATTATCCCCTTCCTGTCTGAAAATCAGCTTCAGCAAATTGTCTTTATAACCCTGAGGGAATCCTAAAATTAGAGAATCTAAAGTGAATGTTAAGAACCTCACTCTGGGTCCACTGAGAACTGATTTTTAACAGTGGTGTGAAGTCCACACAGTTAACTGTGCCTTCTTTAAGGAGTGGCAGCTTAAAGAAGCTTCACTTCTCTGCATTGTGACCTGCAGAGAAAGCTAGAGATGTCACTTCCTAGAAAGTTCTTTTCTTGCAGTTCACAGAAGCATTAATCTTCAGCATTGTGAATGCCCTCAGAAATCTCAGAATGCCTCAAGAAACAAAAACAGCCATGTATGTGAAACATGTCTGTCAAATATATGTAAAATTGCTTGACTTTATAGCATTATCGAGGATATTTTAGTATATAATCTTGCTATATTGAGGTGAGCTCTACAAAATCAATTCCAGTCCTTTTTTCTTCTCATTTTTTAAATAAAGGAACATGTTTTCTGATCATGTGTTTTATTTCCCATAGGAGGAAACTTGTTCCTTTGAGTAAGAAGGTGGAGCGGAGGGAAAAACGAAGAGAGGTAACTTATTGTTCTGATAGTCACAACGTCTACACGTTCACTGAAGAGTAGGGATGTGTAAGCAGGGCTCATGAGAACCATTCAGTCACCACTGTCTGTGAACTGTTCATGCCCTGGTAACAGACAACAGTGTTAGCTGCATACGGTATCTGGTATTCTGTATCTGAAGATTATGACTCTCAGGGCCGCATAAAATGTGGGTGCTTCAGGGACATTTGTAATACAAAACAGGAGGAATACCTTCAACAGAGATCCATAGCTCCTTGTCTGAAATTTTTGAGTCAGGGATTTCAGATTTAGAATCCTGTTTTGCTCATTTTATATTTTACATTTTATTCTCAGCTAATTTTGAGTATTCTGGTCACACACACTAGCAGTTGTACAGTGATATATAACAATGTTTTACTAGATGAATTTACAGTAGGTGGAATTTTTTGAAAAAAACTTTTTAAGTAGCCTCATGCCAGTCCAGGTAATATTAGGCCTCTAAATTGAGCACTGTGCTGTGCTTAGTCACTCAGTCGTGTCCGACTCTTTGTGGCCCCGTGTACTGTAGCCCACCAGGCTCCTCTGTCCATAGGGATTCTCTAGGCAAGAATACTAGAGTGGGTTGCTGTCTCCTCCTCCAGGGGATCTTCCCAACCCAGGGATCGAACCTAGGTCTACCTGCATTGCAGGCAGATTCTTTACCGTCTGAGCCACCGGGGAAGCCCAAGAATATTGGAGTGGGTAGCCTATCCCTTCTCCAGGAGGACTTCCCAATACAGGAATCGAACCAGGGTCTCCCGTGGAGACCTGGTTGTTGGCGGATTCTTTACCACCTGAGCTACCAGAGAAGCCCAAATTGAGCTTTGGGGGTTCTGAAATTGCTGGTAAGGGATTGAGATTATTTGTTTCTCTGAACTAGTCAGCTTTGTTCCTGAAGTAGTCAACAGTGATGGTAATATTGTGCCAACCGTGGAAAATCTAGTCAGGAAATTCCAGCCTTTGTGGAAAAGAGCAGTCTCCCTGTCAACCTCATGGGACCTCACTCAGGCTGAACATTCTTACGCTTTTAAGACCCGGAATTAGGTCTTCCTGACAAGTTCACATTTTCAGTCAGTTTAAGTATTTGCTTTGCTTACCCTACATCCACAAACGTGTACCTCATCATTTGTCATATCCTATCAAGAAACAGCTTTAATAATCCTGATGCTTTGTTTCCATTAATCACATAGAGTTCTGCGTTTCAAGCCTCAGTCATTGGTCTCCAAACTTTTTTGATCACTCCATCAATAAAATTTTTGAACATTTGCTCCCCAGTATATTATTTGCAAATGTTATACATGTACACTTGTGCTGTAGATATATTTAAATAATAGTCTGTGATGTAGTGAAGGCCTGGTTCTCAGCAAAGTAAAATTTGCCTCTAAGGGCTGTCATAGGTGATAGAGCTCAAAGACAGAGAAAGGAGGGTATTGTTGAGTGCCTGCATTTCGTACTTGCTGTTCACTTTTCATTCTCCACCACCAATTATGCAGACACCTTTGTTTAAATGTGGCTAGCGAGTTTTCATCTTCCTTGTCAAAACTTTAAAAACTTCTTTATGTTACATACCACTGACAGCTATTTGTTATCTTAGAAAATGTTGACAAATCTGAACGGTGGGGGGGGTGTGTTTGTGTGTGTGTGTGTGTGTGTGTGTGTGTGTGTGAAGAATGCATGGTTCTTTAAGTTTTGAGACTCAAGTGCTAAACCATTAAATAACCAGCATATATAACTACTGCCTATCTTATTGCAAACTATTCACTATCATCTATAGAGCCACGTAACCAAGCAAACTTAACCAAATAGCTGTATGCTGCAAGAATCTGAATGAGATCACCACTTTCATACTCTTTGTGTAGTATTTTAAAGAAAAAATATTTACAGAAGTTTTGAGCATTTGGTTCCTACATCTCAGTAGATCACCCCTGAGGTGTAAGCACCCACTTTAGAGAAAAATGTAGAACATCACAATAATCTCTTCACTGCTTTGTGAGCCCCCATCTCCTTTGTAACTGATCCTGTGCACTATTCATTCTAACACAGCTTCAGAGTGTAAGGCTAACATCCTCTGAGATTTCCACTATCATCTTAATGCAGTCTTTGGGGAAAAAGGTAGATTGAGGCTACATTTTGGTTTTTATGTTTCAGTTTTGTAAAGGTAGAGATACCATGTATCATCACCTGTAAGAAGTCACTAAAGGAAGAGATTTATTTTGTTCAAGTATGATTTACAGTATTAATTTCTGCTGTACAGCAGTGCTTCAGTTACACATATATTCTTTTCTTTATGGTTTATCACAGGATGTTTAATATAGTTCCCTGATTTATACAGTAGAAGGAAGAGATTTTTTTTATCTTTTCTAACATGTTGTGTCTATGGCTTTAGAAAATGTAAATGAGTGACGGTCACTGTTCCTTTTTTGCAGCTTTTATAGTCTTGCTTCAGGATTGCTAATTTTCTGAAATATTTAAGTGTTCGTATACCAGTTTGCTTTATCAAAGACTCTTAGAATTTAATTTAGAAATCTATTCATAAAACCGTAGGAATTTTTTAAGTTGAAAGATTTCCAAGGTTTGACAAGGAAAAAAAATATCTATCTGGTTAAACAGGCAGAAGTTCCTGTTACAGCAAGAGGGAAAAGGCGATTACATCTTTCACATAAAAACTTGGTTTCTTCCCTTCTACAGGCTGAACAATGAGTACTAATGAAGTAAATGGGTTTGTTCTTTTTCTCTTATAGGAAAAGGCATTAATAGCTGCTCAGCTGGACAATGCTATTGAAAAAGAGTTGCTGGAGAGACTGAAACAGGATACGGTGAGAAAGCTAGAAACTTTGGGGTACCGATTTTATTTTTTAGGTGGTAATATGCTAGGAGATATGGGACTAGTTGGAAATGGGATTTGTTTTTAAAGATGTTAGAAAGAGCCTTACCTCGATTTTATTCCTGGAATAAAATAAGTATCATTTTATAAAATAAGTACAAGCTCTGGCTTGTAATGCAAGCATGTAAACCACTGCAGTTAACCCTTGACACTCGAGTTTGGAGGCCTTTCCTTTTTTGCCATTATTCCCAACTCCTCCTCCAAACACAGCAATTCCAGGTCTCTAAAAAGCCACACAGCTTTGATCCTCCTGCTTATTCATCCTAGTCTTTTAAGGTTCTTTAAAATGAATTTTTATTCTCTTTTGAAAAATGAATGTCACTTAAAGATACAACATGAATAAAATATGCTTTTTAACCCTTATTTCCCCTTTGTTGGTAAAACTACATTTGTTTCAATCCATGGGTTTTATATACTACTAAATTTCAACTGATCTGGCGTCCGTCCTTGATAGAAGTTACCAGTTTGGTGTTAACTGATTATGTAAATGTCAAATATGGGTTTTTTAAAGACACCACTGGCTCTAGGCTTGAACATAATATAGTACTATTACTTATCAAACTAAATGTTCTTAATCACTGAGAAAAATAATATGCTGGTTGGACAGTGGTCTTGAAGCACACGGTCAAACGTGACGAAAACTGACCCGTGTTTCCTTTCTTCAGTACGGTGACATCTACAACTTCCCCATCCACGCCTTCGACAAGGCCCTGGAACAGCAGGAGGCAGAGAGTGACTCTTCGGATGCTGAGGAAAAAGATGATGAAGAAGATGAAGAAGTAAGCTTTGTGTTTTTGTTCTGTCAAGCAGTAATCTGTAGGATTAGATCTATTTTTATGTAATAGAGAATATCATTTTCAGTTCCCTAACCAAAAAATAGTTAGCTGGTCACTCATTTCCTATCATTTTTTATTAATTTGGTTCAGTAGTGGCTTCTTTATTCTCCAGGTTCAGCCAATAAACCACATGTTGACAATTTAATCTTACTTGCTGCTGCTGCTAAGTCGCTTCAGTCGTGTCCGACTCTGTGCGACCCCATAGACGGAAGCCCACCAGGCTCCCCCGTCCCTGGGATTCTCCAGGCAAGGACACTGGAGTGGGTTGCCATTTCCTTCTCCAATGCATGAAAGTGAAAAGTGAAAGGAAGTCGCTCAGTCATGTCCGACTCTTAGCAACCCCATGGACTGCAGCCTAACAGGCTCCTCCGTCCATGGGATTTTCCAGGCAGGAGTACTGGAGTGGGGGTACCAGTGCCTTCTCCGTAATCTTACTTAGTAGCCTTCTAAAATTTTTCCTGCAAGGTGACAAAGAGTCCTTATTGCCTAAGGGAACATAACATTAAGAAACCTACTGAAATTTACCAAGGGTTTAATCTTACTATTACTATACAGGAAGTACTTAAGTGATAGTATTTTTGGGAAAGGGCAGATTTAACAAATTGATTTGCAGGAGACTCACATAGGGACACAGGTATACTTTTCCTATTAGTAATCTAGTTTTTAATATTTGAAATGAATAGTTTTAGTTGAATGTATAAAGAATTGTTTGTTCCTATATACTGATTTTAACTGGTTAAAATGAGGCTGTTTTATCTCTGATGATTTAAATCAGGCATGAGAATTGATATCCCTAAAGAAATAAGTTGATTTGGTTGCCTAGTAACCATTCTCTCATTGTGTTTTTGTTACTGATGTACTTATCAGAGAATAAAACTAGATGTCTAAGCTGCATTCTCATTATGTATCTTGAACCTAATGGTGAGTTTTATTTTAGGATGTGGGAAAAAGAGAGTTTGTGGAAGACGATGAAGTGGACGAGAGTGACATAAGTGATTTTGAGGTGAGGCTCATGGGTAAAAACTGTCCTTTGGCTTCAACCAAAAATGGGGGGTGGAGGTTCAGATCACACAGAACAGGTCACTTATCTAATTGAGTTCTAAACAGAACAAAGACAGGAGTTTGGGGAATGAATCTAGCGTCTTCTTTTTTTTCCCCCTTCACGTGTTAGGATATGGATAAACTGGACGCCAGCAGTGATGAAGATCAGGATGATAAATCCTCCAGTGAAGAAGAAGAAAAAACCCTTGATGCCAAACACAAAGGCAAAACACCTCTGAAAGGGCCTTTGAGGAGGAAAAGAGCCTACGTGGAGATAGAGTATGAGCAAGAGACAGAGCCCGCGGCCAAGGCCAAAACCACGTGATTTCCCTTCAGACATTTGTAAAGAGGACTGAACGCCTTCGTTTTTTTACATCTTAAACACATAACACTTCTGGGTTTTGCTCTTTCACAATATTTGTGTTTTTAATATTTATGCTAGTTTTGTGGGGCAAAAAATCTGGGAGGGAGTGGAGAAAGGCCTAAATAGTGAATATTTTTATAGCATTGTTACATGACATGTGCTGAAGTAACAGCTTGAGCCCGAGAAGCATAAGGGATGAGTCTGTGGGTATAAATATTTCTAAATTTCAATGTTACCCACTCACCCCTGTTTCCTTGGCATCTTTCGCCTTGCAGGCCTCCCCCACCCCTTTATTTAGAAATGTCCAGATTCCATTTGTTCATATTCTCCTTTCCCTACTTCTGTGGGAGTTAAAAAGAAAGAAGACAAGAGAAGGTCTAAGTTATAATGTTTAGTATAAATATACCTTTTGCCTGAAATAATTCCATTTAAAACAACTGGAAGAGAAAGAAAATCCTTTCCTCTTCAGGAAAGTAATACAAGTCTTAAGTTGTGTCGCAGGGAGCTCCTTCAGAAAGCTGTTGCACTCTTCGGATGCAGTTCCCCACCTGACTGTCTTCACAGCTGCGGGGGATTTTAGCCAGGAGACCCTGAAACATGAAACCAAACAGGCTTGTTTTTTTTGATTGTTACTTCACCTTGGTGGTTCTTCCTTGGTATCAGACTCAAAGAAGGAAAGGACTGATGACACTAGGGCAGTTCACGAACTGGTGTAATGCTGGGAACTGGAAATGTGCTCCTGGCTCACGGAGCAGCAGCCTTCTACCAGCCAGGATGAAGCAGATTAGATCTAGGGCTTGAAAACTGCTTGAAGTTAAAAAGCCAAGATGAATATAGTATCCCTCAATATTTTTAGGATGTTAATTTCTTTTTGTGCTGCCTATAACTGTAAGTTGAAGATTTTGAGACAATGATTTATAAATTATGTATACATGGACACACAGCTGTTATATGAGATGGCTTGGAAAAGTAAACTTCTGTGGAATATGAGACCAAAGGAAGAATTCCCAAATGGATAAATAAAGTATGTGGAAAACATCATTGCCTCTGAAAAACTGGAAACATCTCTGTTACCTGAGTTACTTACTCTACCTAAATTATTCCTTGGTGGATGACAGACCATTATTTTAACTTTCTCTCTTCATTCAGACCACTAGAAGAGAATTTCCATTTTGCAGTCTTGATCATGATCTTTTTGCCCATTCTCTGTCCTAGCTCCAGAAGCATCCACTGATCCTCTTCCCTTTTCATCTAAAAAGTTCTGAATAGCTTTAAAGGGAGAATAAGGTATTGATCAAACTCTGCTGAAGGCTAAAAGACTCAGAGGTAGAGACTTGAACCTTCCACGTCCAATTACAGACTTGGTCAGGCACAAAACTATCACAGAAATTGCCTGAGGATGTCGAGGCCTAACCGAAACCGAGTGGTGGACTGTCCCTTACCTTCACCCGTCCCGAAGCACAGCGGTCCAGCAGAATCAGGCAGTCGGTGGCCTCTTCTAACAAGGCGCTCTTAACACACTCGGGTGTGAGGCTTGAATCCCTTGCTACATCACATATCAGTTTCAAGAGAGCCTTCAGTAAGACCACAAGTCTACAGGAGACTCTGGAATCAAGAAGAAACATGGTATTCATACTCTGAATCAGGATATTAAAATCGAAAAAGGCACCTGGGATATGAAAGCCCTCGTTTCATAAAGGAAGGAACTGAAGTCCAAGTTTAAGACCATAGAGCTGGAAGCAGAATGAGACCAGACTCCAGATTTCTGAACTCCAAGCCTGTTGATTTTCTCTACAGCACACTGCCCACACACTCTGACACGCTGGCATACCCAAGAACACCTGGTTGCCCTCCAGAAGTTGGTGGTTTTACTGTTAGGAAACAGCCCTCCTGAAAAGGGAGAACTGGGCCCTCCTACCAGGGGCCTATACTTTTGGCCAGAGAACAGGAAACGGCCCACAGTTCTTTAGCTTGGATGTGGTCTTAGGCCTGGAGGTTAAAGATACAGTGAAGGAAATAAGCTTGGCTTCTGAGAATTCAGTGTTGATTTAACTTTTCTGTCACTTTAATGCTAGATCCTAGATTACCACCAGTTAGGCCGTGTCTCTATTTACTTCTGCTTTGCCTTTCTAAACATTTTTATGATGAGGATTACATAAAATCGTAAATGCGCTTAATACCACTGAATCATACACTTGAAAATGGTAAATTTTATGTATTTTTTAACCACAATAAAAAAAACTAAAAAGCCCTAAGGAAGCTGAAAATTTTAACTTGCAGTGTGAAAATAAAAACCAACCACATTTCTGGGCAGAAATGTGACTGGGAGAAGAAAAGTTTACATCTTTCATCGTGATCTGAAAACCACTAAGTGGTTTCCAATAACATGGGTGCTGCTCAGCACTTCACCTGTCTTCTTTCAACAGTCACTCCCCAGACCGCGCCCCTCCACATTCACATTTGTTTTCTGACCTCTCCACGTTTTCTTGACTTCTACTTAGTATCGGTATTGATTCAATTTCATTCATCCATCTATTCCAGTCACTTTGGAAATATCTATGTACTTGGTACTGGGCTTTCCCTGGTGGCTCAGTAGTAAAGAATCCGCCTGTCAATGCAGGAGCCTTGGGTTCAATCCCTGGCTCGGAGGATTCCCTGGGTTCGGAAGATCCTCTGGAGGAGGAAATGGCAACCCACTCCAGTATTCCTGCCTGGAAAATCCCATGGACAGAGGAGCCTGGCAGGCTACAGTCCATGGGGTTGCAAAAGAGTCAGACACGACTTACTGTCTAAACAGGTTCTGAGTAAATTTTGGAGTTCTTGGTATCCTAAAGTGATCTTCCATCTTCCTGGAGCTTAGAATCAGCAGAGGAGAGAGACAGTAAGTAAATAAATGCAAACTGGGTACAAATGTGATTCTGGAGTACATTATAAGGAGATGAGAGAATACAGTTCAGAACAGACACATACGTGTTGCTAAGATACTGGGACTCATGCCCAATTAAGTCTTGTTATTTCATTCAGACTCACTAGAAAAAGCCCTGATACTGGGAAAGACTGAAGGCAAAAGGAGCATGGGGTGGCAGAGAATGAGATGGTTAGATAGCATCCCTGATTCAACAGACAAGAGTTTGAGCAAACTATGGGAGATAGTAAACGACAGGGAAGCCTGGGATGCTTCAGTCCATGGGGTCGTAAAGAGTCGGACACGACTAAGGAACTGAACGTTTCCTGCAAGAGAGCCTTTTGCAGACTCAATGTGTTTGGGTTCCAGCTTGCTGTTGAAGACACCTGCCTTGAGCCAGAGCTGGAATGCTAAGCAAAGGTATCGCAAATCAGCATTCTCCTGATCACACATGTTCAATGATGTGCTGGAAGGGCTCTGTTCTCAATGAGACCTAAGAAACCTAAGGGTGAACCAAGTCAAGTATGTCTACTGTAGCACTGCTCAACAGCCTTAAGATTCTAACAGGCCTTAGAGGTAGACATGTCCACCCGAAGGGACCTGAGTGTATATTGTCAATGCCACTTTCACAGTTTAAAGTCCAACTGGTATGGGAAATGGAAGGTATTCCATCTGTACAGCATGTCCTTAATACTTTGTACTGAACATACATCTGGGCAAGTTCTGCAGGGAGTATGGATAGAGTTTTGCCCCTTAGCACACCTGACTGCTGGCTGTCATACCTGGGCCAAGTATACTGCAGGAGAAGTTTTAGGGTTTCCAGTATCTTCAATCTGGCCTCCTCCTCAGGTCCATCATATACCTCCAAGTAACCAATGATAACTCGCTCCAGCCTTTTCAAGTGCCGGACAGTTAAGATCCCCAACCTGACAACAACAGAGAAGATGCGATGAAGAGTGAAGTTGAGGAGTATGGCCAGACCCAGCTGCTCGGACTCACCTTTTCACAAAAGCTGGTAGGTTTCTCGAGTAAGTCCTGCGTAAGAGAAGGCGGTGCTCGGGCTCCATGTGCGTCAGGATCAACTGCAGGACCTCATCACAGTGAGTGGTGGGTCGGGCCCCATCTCCCTTCCAGTGCTGGGCTTTCTCCAGGATGGGGAATAAATCCAGCAGACACAGGAGCACAGCCTAAGAGGGAGTAAGAGAAAGGAGCTGTAGTTCACCAGTTGGTAGTCATAACACTCAATGATTTCTCTTGCAACTTCCACTCATCTACCATCCTCAGTGTCCATGTCATAGAATCCTATTAAGTGTAATGTATTACTTTATATTTTCAAACTTTTTAAACATTCTTTATTTCCATCAGACAGTCTCAAGTTAAGGACTGTTCTTTGGAGAAGGCAATGGCACCCCACTCCAGTACTCTTGCCTGGAGAATCCCATGGGCGGAGGAGCCTGGTGGGCTGCAGTCCATGGGGTTGCAAAGAGTCTGACACAACTGAGCCACTTGACTTTCACTTTTCACTTTCATGCGTTGGAGAAGGAAATGGCAACCCACTCCAGTGTTCTTGCCTGGAGAATCCCGGAGACAGGGGAGCCTGGTGGGCTGCTGTCTGTGGGGTCGCACAGAGCTGGACACGACTGAAGCGACTTAGCAGCAGCAGGACTGTTCTTCGCTAATCTATAGAATGGAGCAGGGCTAAGACTTTAATCCAGAATTTAGGAGTCTCAGTCTATTGTCACTAAATACCTAAGTTGATAGTTACAAGTATAATATCTACTATAAGACCTCTCCCAAACAGAATCTAAGATGGCTCTATTTGTATCCACTTTTGACCTCCCTCTCTGAAGTTTCAGTGTCCATGCAATCCCTTTTAGCTCTCCCGTGATCTTTGTTTCTCTTACTTTTTAACCACCATTCCAAGAGCCCTAACCTTCCTGTCTTTTAGGATAGCCTATATTCTCAAAATCTAAAATAATATTTTAAAAAGAAAGGGGCAGGCTGAGGTAGGAGGAGGGAGAATATCTGGCCTAAAATAAGAAACAAGGTTATTTCTAACTCTAATTTTATGTAACATCTTGACTTCAGAATGGTCTTGGCACCCTTCCCCACACAATATCCCCCAGAAATTCTAATTCATTCTTTATAAGCAAATATCACCTTACCAGATCCCCTTCAGATCAGATGAGTCACTCAGTCGTGTCCAACTCTTTGCGACCCCATGAATTGCAGCACGCCAGGCCTCCCTGTCCATCACCAACTCCCGGAGTTCACTCAGACTCACGTCCATTGAGTCAGTGATGCCATCCAGCCACCTCATCCTCTGTTGTCCCCTTCTCCTCCTGCCCCCAATCCCTCCCAGCATCACACTATTTTCCAATGAGTGAACTCTTCGCATGAAGTGGCCAAAGTACTGGAGTTTCAGCTTTAGCATCATTCCTTCCAAAGAAATCCCAGGGCTGATCTCCTTCAGAATGGACTGGTTGGATCTCCTTGCAGTCCAAGGGACTCTCAAGAGTCTTCTCCAACACCACAGTTCAAAAGCATCAATTCTTCGGCGCTCAGCCTTCTTCACAGTCCAACTCTCACATCCATACATGACCATAGGAAAAAGCATAGCCTTGACTAGACGAACCTTTGTTGGCAAAGTAATGTCTCTGCTTTTGAATATGCTATCTAGGTTGGTCATAACTTTCCTTCCAAGGAGTAAGCATCTTTTAATTTCATGGCTGCACTCACCATCTGCAGTGAATTTGCAGCCCAGAAAAATAAAGTCTGACACTGTTTCCACTGTTTCCCCATCTATTTCCCATGAAGTGATGGGACTGGATGCCATGATCTTAGTTTTATGAATGTTGAGCTTTAAGCCAACTTTTTCACTGTCCACTTTCACTTTCATCAAGAGGCTTTTTAGTTCCTCTTCACTTTCTGCCATAAGGGTGGTGTCATCTGCATATCTGAGGTTATTGAGATTTCTCCCAGCAATCTTGATTCCAGCTTGTCTTTCTTCCAGTCCAGCGTTTCTCATGATGTACTCTGCATATAAGTTAAATAAACAGGGTGACAATATACAGCCTTGACGAACTCCTTTTCCTATTTGGAACCAGGCTGTTGTTCCATGTCCAGTTCTAACTGTTGCTTCCTGACCTGCATACAAATTTCTCAAGAGGCAGATCAGGTGGTCTGGTATTCCCATCTCTTTCAGAATTTTCCACAGTTTATTGTGATCCACACAGTCAAAGGCTTTGGCATAGTCAATAAAGCAGAAATAGATGTTTTTCTGGAACTCTCTTGTTTTTTCCATGATCCAGCGGATGTTGGCAATTTGATCTCTGGTTCCTCTACCTTTTCTAAAACCAGCTTGAACATCAGAAAGTTCACGGTTCACATATTGCTGAAGCCTGGCTTGGAGAATTTTGAGCATTACTTTACTAGTGTGTGAGATGAGTACAATTGTGTGGTAGTTTGAGCATTCTTTGGCATTGCCTTTCTTTGGGATTGGAATGAAAACTGACCTTTTCCAGTCCTGTGGCCACTGCTGAGTTTTCCAAATTTGCTGGCATATTGAGTGCAGCACTTTCACAGCATCATCTTTCAGGATTTGAAATAGCTCAAAGGGAATTCCATCACCTCCACTAGCTTTGTTCATAGTGATGCTTTCTAAGGCCCACTTGACTTCACATTCCAGGATGTCTGTCTCTAGGTCAGTGATCACACCATCGTGATTATCTGCGTCGTGAAGATCTTTTTTGTACAGTTCTTCTGTGTATTCTTGCCATCTCTTCTTAATATCTTCTGCTTCTGTTAGGTCCATACCATTTCTGTCCTTTATTGAGCCCATCTTTGCATGAAATGTTCCTTTGGTACCTCTGCTTTTCTTGAAGAGATCCCTATTCTTTCCCATTCTGTTGTTTTCCTCTATTTCTTTGCATTGATCGCTGAAGAAGGCTTTCTTATCTCTTCTTGCTATTCTTTGGAACTCTGCATTCAGATGTTTATATCTTTCCTTTTCTCCTTTGCTTTTTGCTTCTCTTCTTTTCACAGCTATTTCTAAGGCCTCCCCAGACAGCCATTTTGCTTTTTTGCATTCCTTTTCCACGGGGATGGTCTTGATCCCTATCTCCTGTACAATGTCATGAACCTCCGTCCATAGTTCATCAGGCACTCTCTATCAGATCTAGTCCCTTAAATCTATTTCTTACTTCCACTGTATAATCATAAGGGATTTGATTTAGGTCATACCTGAATGGTCTAGTGGTTTTCCCTACTTTCTTCAATTTAAGTCTGAATTTGGCAATAAGGAGTTCATGGTCTGAGCCACAGTCAGCTCCTGGTCTTGTTTTTGCTGACTGTATAGAGCTTCTCCATCTTTGGCTGCAAAGAATATAATCAATCTGATGTCAGTGTTGACCATCTGGTGATGTCCATGTATAGAGTCTTCTCTTGTGTTGTTGGAAGAAGGTGTTTGTTATGACCAGTGCATTTTCTTGGCAAAACTCTATTAGTCTTTGCCCTGCTTCATTCCGTATTCCAAGGCCAAATTTGCCTGTTACTCCAAGTGTTTCTTGACTTCCTACTTTTGCATTCAAAAACACCCCAATACCACCAAACCTCGTTAGCTGCTTATTGCTAAACACCTACCGCATTTTATACAAACCTCTTTTAATAGATTACTCTGTACTGTATTTATATTTACAGTATATATATTTACATAAATGTGTCTGCAAAGGATTTCTTATAGCCAGAAACCTTGCCTGACTCATTCAATCTTGGAACCTACAATGGTTACTCAGTGGTTACACATAATAGGTTACACACAATAGGTACTCAGAGTGTACTGGATGAAACAGCAAATGACACTCACCCCACATACAAAGAGTTCCCCGTGTCTGTATTGATATAAAAGCAGCCCAGAAGGAAGGACACTTAATAAAAACAGAACTTACTCAGGAGTTCCTTGGTAGTCTAGTGGTTAGGATTCTGCACTTCCACTGCTGGGGCCAGGGTTTAAGCCCTGGTAGGGGGAACTAAGATCCTAAAAACCATGTGGCTGAAAAGAAAAAAAATGGAGGCACAGGGAAGAAAGAACCCATCTTTCTCTCTTGTTCATAAATAGGTGAGAGACTACAAAAAAAAATTTTTTTTAACTAGAACTTTTTCAGACATAAAACTGCCCCCAAGTGATATATAATTGACCCAGATGAAGCCATTTTCACTCGCCATTTGCTATCCCCATTTTCTTTTTTTAAATGTATTTATTTTTGCCTGTGCTGGACCTTTGCTGCTGCTCAAGGGCTTTCTCTAGTTGCAGACTGTAAGACTGCTCTTCATTGCAGTAAACTCACTTTTAATGAGGCTGAGCTCTCTTGTTGCAGAGCACGGGCTCTAGGTGCATTCAGTAGCTCCAGCCCAAGCGCTCTAGAGCGCAGGCTCAGGGACTGTGGCACAGGGGCTTAGGTGCTCTGCAGCATGTGGGATCTTCCTGGGCCAGGGATCGAACCTGTGTCCCCTGCATTGGCAGGCAGACTCCTGACCACTGTACTACCAGGGAAGTCCAGCTATCCGTCTTTTCAACTTGTTAGTGGCTCTCAGTTATCATCCCCACCTTCCAAGAAGAGAAAAATGCCACCAACTATTCTTATTCACATAATGCCACCTTCTCAAATTTGAAAGCTTAGACTTACCGTTATGAGCAAATCTTACAATTACCTGAATGAGGTGGTGTTCCCGTGCGTACAGGTGGTTGAAAAGGGCGTGGTAGAGGACCTGAGCCCTGTTGTACTGCAGCAAATCAGCAGCTGGCTGCAATCAGACAAATTACCCAATTAAAGCTTCCCAAGGTTGGCACAATGTTGATAAATTTTGAGACTGAACATGGTATGTGGGTTACACTACTCTGTGTATATTTCAAAAGCTCCATAATACACAGAAGCAAAAAAGTTTCCTTGAGTAATAGCTTACACATTTGGATATAATCCCTTTCAGCTTCTGAATTTTTTGTTCCTTGAAAGTCAGTTGTTAATTAGTCAAAGTCTGGTTCTTCAGTCTGACAATGGTCTGTGTTTCTTATACATATCACCTCTGAGATACAAGCTACTTGTATTCTTGCCTGGGAGATCCCGTGGACAGAGGAGCCTGGCAGGCTATGGTGTATGGGATCACAAAGAGTTGGACACAACCGAGAGACTTTCTCTTCACCTCACAAGCTACTAGGTTGGTAGAGGAAAATATAGGCAAAAATATAAATTATTGAATTGAGTCACATAACAGCATTAATAGTTAATAAAAGATATAAATACAAGCAACAATAAATTGGTGATATCGTGAATGAGGAATGGCCAAGACTCAGTGTGTGCCATCAATACACATGCCAGGGAGCAGAGGTCACTCACCACGTTAAGCACAATGTGCTGGAGGCAGTGGACACCCAGGATTTTGTTTTCAGTCTGATAGTCATCTGAGATGAGCAATGACGGAGGAAGTGTTCTTTCCAGATGTTGGCTCAGCCAGGGTCGAGTGACCTTTTGCAGAGTCCATGAGAAAACATATTTGGTGGCTGGGTTATTCTTCCAGGAGTCCCTAAATGGAAATGTGAAACCACATTAAGTGACATGGTGTCCTGGTGAAGCGCAAATGTATTTTCTTGGACTTGAAAAAAAAATGTCCTACATAAGATAACCCTTGATGTTATAACATACGTTTTTAAGATTTAGATCAAAGTAACTTACAGAACTTACACTAAATACATTTATTACCCAGGGCTCTGGGCCTAAAGCATATCCAAGGAGAAGTAGCCAGTTACAGCCACAGCTATGTAAACAATCTGTGGTGATGGTGGTGGTGGTTACAGTGAGAAAGTCTTGAGAAGGGAGAGAGGTGGAAAGGAAATGCCTTCAGTAACATTATTATTATTACTATAAGGGAGCAAATGATTCAACATTCAAACAGCAATTTATAACTTATAAAGTGAGTTTATATACATTACTCAACCAATCTTCAAATACAGTCTAACAGGTAATGTTATCTTTATATTACAAACAACGAAACTGGTCCTATTCCAAAGCAATGAAAACCAGCACTAGACTACGTCAAAACTGTCTTTTAACTTCACTGTTGTTGTTTAGTTGTTGTGTCCGACTCTGCAACCCCATGGACTGTAGCCCACCAGGCTCCTCTGTCCATGGGACTTCCTAGGCAAGAATACTGGAGTTGGCTGACATTTCCTTCTCCAGATCTTTCCCACCCAGGGATCGAACCTGTGTCTTCTGCGTCTCCTGCACTGGCAGGCGGATTCTTTACCACTGAGCCAGCAAACATCACTGCCACATCTAAATAACAGCGATGAGTTTCAATAGTTTAAATTTAAACCTTACCTTTAAATTTCCAACTCCCTAACCCCACCTAACTAAAGAAAGTTAAGTCTAAATAAATGGGACAGAACTTCCAATTGCAGGGCAGTTGTCAAGAGGACTGGAAAATCGAGTACGAAGACCTAGGTTCTAATGTCGAATTTGCCACTACCTACTTAATGTCATTTATAGCAAATCACAATCTTTCTGGGCCTTAAGAGGCCTGCTATTAAACGCCCTCATCTTAGTGATGAAAAAACAAGACTCCTCTGAGCTCTAGCCTTCTAAAATATTAGGCTGAAGCTCAAGTTGATGGCCTTTATTGGCAAGAGTACTCACTTATTCAAATCGGGTTTGAGAAGCCCCATGATCGCAGTAAATCTCCCTTTCTCGTCTTCATTTTCTCCGTGGAGGAATCCAGCCACAGAACCACACTCAGTGACCTGAAGCAATAAGGCGAGCACCTGTCCAGCGACCTCTTGAGATCTTGGGCTGGTCCACGGTTGCTCCAAGCTGTGTGTGACTGCAAAAACATAGATGGGTCCTGCCAAGGGACGGAGGCTTGTCTTCCATGCAGGGCAAACCAAGGAATTCTTGGCGGCCTCGACCTTCCTCAAGAGCTTAAGAAACAGTAACGCAACTGCCGCCGCTTTCTCCGCCACGTCGGGGTGGCGGTCACCTCTCCCTTCCGGCTCCTCGGCAGGGGCTGCATACTTCCCTAGGGCTTTTGCCACCTGCCCCAGCATCTCGGGCATTCCACGGAGCGAGGCGTCACTCCCCTCAAATAACCGATCACATTCTTTAGCTTCGAGCAGAGCAGCGAGGTCCTCAAGAGCTGCACTTCTGGCCTTGCCCCGTCGGGATTCCTGGCCGGCAAACTGGTGCAAGATTTGGGAGAAGGCCTGCCCGAGGGCGGAGGAAGACCATGCTCCGGGCAAGGAAGAACCCTCCCAAGGTGGGGATTCCCAAGGGCCGTGAGGCTCCATCCCTCAGACCGAGAACGCGGACGGAGGCGGCCGGGGATCCGCTCAGAGCGGGAGGAAAGATCACCGCGGGGCCTGGGATTCTCGAAAAGCACAGGAAAAAAAAAAAAAAAATCAAAACGGTGAGACGTCTAGGAGGACCGCGGGGAGAGACGGTCTAACCGGCAGAAGAGTAAAGATACAAATGAAAAGATGCGGGGAAGAGGTCTCTCTGGAAGTAACAGAGTCTGATTCCCAAAATGGAGGGGGGAAGTTACTCTTGCCTTTCTGAAGACTTAAAAAAAGAGTTTAAGAAATAAACCCTGTATGCACGACATTCGCACGGCCACCGTTACCTGAAGCCCTTCCGACGCGCCTGGGCGTGTCAGGATCCGACTCAGCCAACGTCGTTGCCGCAAAGCAGAAGCCTAGCTTCCGCCATTACCGCGGCAACGCTCCGTCATTTCACGACGGATGATCGTAAAGCAATGGCGTCCCCGGGTCAAAAAGGGTGGAGCCGTGAGAAAGATTTTTGCATGTGGAATAACCCCCACCTAGATATTTTCTTTCTGTTTCCGCCTACTAAGGTAGAAACAAAAGAAATATCACGGAATGTCGGTGACGGTGATAAAATATACAGGATTTTATATGCAAGTATAAATAAATAAGCCCTACACCTGTCGTCCTTCGTGAAAAGTTAGTGGTCCCGTCCCTGGAGTGCCTTAATCAGCTAGTCAAGCTGATCCTTTTGTAGTTCATGAGCATGATGATTGGGTGTTCATGCTGCTGCATGATATGTGCCTCCCTGCAAACCTTGTTACGACACCGGCACATTACCCGTCTGATGTGAACTAAAAGGGTCTTTTATAGTTACAAGGAAGTTTTATGAACTAATTATACCTTGGTGGTTGATGTTTTTTTTACATATTTAGTACGCGCACTGTTGTTTTTACTCTGGTTTGATGTCAACTTTTGAGAGCCGTTTGGCGCGTGTAGTCGCAGTTCTGTGGGGAAACTCACCCGCAGGGGACGTTGAAGGGTCGCGAGGGTAGATTGTCAAGACGTGCTTGCCGGCCTGTGTCCCCGCTACTGTGGGGGCGGGGCCGCCACCCGAAGTTGCCGGAAAAGCGCCGGCCACTGACGCAGTGGGTTCCCGGCGTGAAGGTTAGTTCCCGCGTTTCTCAGAGGCCGGTCTGGGAATTTGCCGGGTGATTTCCTGTAACTTCCATCGTGCAGTAGGAATCCGGGGAAGCATACTCCGTTTGTGCCCAGACGTGGGCGGGAGCGCGCGCGGAAAAACGCGCGGCGGACACCCGGGGGGGGCGTCGGAGAGCCTCCTTGGCCGCCTCTAGAGGGAGGCCTGGGGTCGCTGCGCAAACCCACGCGGCCCCGAGGGCCGGCTTAGTCTCTGCGGTGTGCCCATCAGGTCGCCTCCGGTCTCTCGGATTCCTCAGGGTTCTGAGCCCCTAGGCTGTCCTGAGGCAGATCTCGGGCCGTGGGACGGTGTCAAGAGCAGGTTCCGATCCCCAGAGCGTGATTAGGGTGAGGGGAAACTTGAACTTTCATTCCGCCGTGGACAGGACGGTTGTGCCATCGCTCAGTTTTGTCCCGCTCTGCGACCGCATAGACTGCAGCACGCCAGGTGTCTGTCCATCACCAACTCCCAGAGCTTGCTCAAACTCACGTGCATCCAGTAGGTGAGGACATGCAACCATGTCAACCCAGTTCTCTCCTCTTCCGGCCTTCAGTCTTTCCCAGCATCAGGGTCTTTTCCATGAGTCCGTTCTTCGCATCAGGTGGCCAAAGTATTGGAGCTTCAGCATCAGTTCTTTCAATGAATACTCAGGATTGATTTCCTTTAGGATGGACTGGTTTGATCATTTTGCAGTCTAAGGGACTCTCAAGAGTCTTCTCCAACACCACAGTTCAAAAGCATCAAACACCCTATCTGTAGATGTTGTCTGCAATTCTTTCCTGCTTCCAACCCCCTCTTCCCCTGACCCCCACCCCCGACCTTGGCCAAAATTTCAGTAACTTCTCTGTGGGTTGTAATACTGCCTACTTAGGAATGTTATGAGAAATAAAGAAGTTAAATATACGTGGCTCAGAACAATCCCTAGTCTCTTGTAAATTTAATACAGGTGTTCTTATTGTTAAACCACAGCTTCTGTATTAACTTTTATTTCCTCCTTGTAGGGGAATTTTATGGTTAGGACCCTTCCATTCTTCCTTTCACTTGACCTTCTTTTCTCTGACCAATTGGTGGCACTGATGGTTTTCTTAGCAATATCCAACGTTGATTAAGAAGTCCTCCCAAGGGAATTCTCCCATATCAGATATTGGCCCCTATGGGAGCAAGATGGCAATCCGCAGACCATTATTGTACCCCTCATCTGCTAGACCCTGTCTGCTCTGTTCCACATTCCCCTTGTGCTAAGTGGATCCAAGTTAATTCCTTATGAGGAAAGTACTTGTATTGCAAGAGCTCACCCTCTCTGCACACTGAGTTTCCGGAGGCCAGAGACCATGGCTTTATCTCCAGTGCCTGGCACAATTTAGTCATGCAATAAATGTTTGTTGAACCCACAAGTCCATCCGCAGAGGACTGGCTGAATAGAGCACCGTACATCCACACAGTGCAGTTCTGTGCAGCTGTACAAAGGAATGAAGACCATCTGTGTGGAGGCCATGGAACCCTAGGATATATTGTTAAGTGAAAAAAAGCAAGGCTGAGGGACTTCCCCGGGGTCCATTGGTTAAGACTGCATGTCCAACGCAGGGGGAGTGGGTTCCATCCTGGGTGGGGGAACTAAAATTCCACATGCTGTGCAGTGCCGTCAAAAAAAAAAAAAAAAGCATACATCACATATATGTGGCCTATTTCCTAAGAAAGATGTGGTGCATTTGCTCACATTTTTTAAAAGCAGCAATGGAAGAAGAAATTGCACACATTTTTAAAAGGGCTACTTATAAGAAAAGAACAAGGTGAAAACCATGGGTGTGGAAGCTAGACTTCTTTTGATCTACTCGGTCTTATACTCAGTTTTGACTTTGGGATCTTGTAAATATGTAATTATTTTTAAAAGAAAATAACAAAGCACTTCCCACAAAGGAAAAAAATGCCAAGAATCAAAGTATATTTTAAGTTACTGGCATAATCACATGGAAAAATAAGAAACTGACTTTAAAACTGATGATTTTGGCTATACATCCTTAGTGTGATATAGCCTAAGAACAGAAAAGAATGGCAAAAAAAACCAAGCTGCATTCAGTAACAGTAGTTGTTAGTAATAATACTGGTATTGTTATTTAGATGCTGTTGCATGTATATTTTCGGAGAAGGCAATGGCACCCCACTCCAGTACTGTTGCCTGGAAAATCCCATGGACAGAGGGGCCTGGTGGGCTGCAGTCCATGGGGTCGCTAAGAGTCGGACACGACTGAGCGACTTCACTTTCACTTTTCACTTTCATGCATTGGAGAAGGAAATGGCAACCCACTCCAGTGTTCTTGCCTGGAGAATCCCAGGGTCGGTGGAGCCTGATGGGCTGCCGTCTATGGGGTCACACAGAGTCAGACACCACTGAAGCGACTTAGCAGCAGCAGCAGCATGTATATTTTACTTATTTTGTGTATATAAAATAGCATAAAAGTCTTAATGTTGTTAGAAACCAGATCTTCAGTGACAGATAAAGATATACAAGTATGAAATCAATGAAGTTAGGTGAAAATTTCATAAGCGAATATTTGAATGGGCAATGGTAGTGTGATTAAAGATTAATTTTTCTTATTCTATAAAATAAATATATCCTAACTGTGTTCACTTAAAAGGCCAAGAAGTAATGATAATCCAACGGTTACGAGCAGCTCTTGTGTCCACATTCACAATTTAAAGGCCATTGTCCACTGAATAGCCAGGATTCCTTGAGGAAATGACTGATGTTAGAACTGGGGCAAGGATTGTATAAGATGAGCTTGAGGTGTTTTATAATGACAGAAAGCAAGGTAGCCATCAAATGCTACTGAAGTTATGTGAAAAGAACCCAAGAGCAAGGATGAAGGGGGACCCTTTAGCCAAAGATGGAACAACTTGGACTTAAGAAAGAATAATGACTAATGGATTGAAACACATCTAATATCCACAAGTCCATGAATTCACTTATAGTAATACTAAAAAATAAAATAAAAATCTCTCATCATTCACGCTTGTATGACCTAAGGAACCAAATCTTTATTTTAAAATTGGTAAAAGGGGAAAAAAACAAGCGTTTATTCTACTATGGATTTCAGGGTACCCAGATAGTTTGTAAGGGCAGCAAATGTCACAGAACTAGTAGAATTAGGAAGTTACTGTTCACAGCTCCTAATAAAACTCTGGGACTAGGCAACAGTCATTCGTGGCTATTGGAATTATGAAGTGGAACACTGATGGGAAACTTATAATGGCTGGATCAAGCTAACAAAACCTGAACCCACTGATTATCTTAACATCATTGAAAGGGAGACAACCAGATGCCATGTGCCTCGATGCAATGCAACAGGAAATACACACCGTCTATGAAATATTCTTGCACAAAAACTGACCCTAAATATAATCAAACCTCTAGATCTAACTTTGTGAAATGGCAAGAAACATGGAGGACACAGAAACAGATCAAAACACCAAGTCAATATGAGCAGCAGAACTAAGGATACGGGAAATTTCACAAATTATCTAGTTTCTTCAATAAATAACTAGCACAAAGGAAATGGGATAGAAGAGAGAATTGATATAGTTTTTAGAGACCCCTCAGTCAAATGCAATGTTGTATCTTCTTTTCAATAAACATATTGTAAAAAATATATTGAAGACGATTGGGGAAATTTGAGCATAGTTCTATTTCAGCGTGTTCATATAATTTGTCATCTAAACAGGGTATGTTGAAGTTAAAGGAGACACTTCTAATAGTTATGCTGGTACAAAGGTGTAAATTGGGTCTGTCCCAGGCAAATTTGATTACCCTAGTATCATACAACTTTGTGGAATTATTGTTAATTTGGTAGTGTTATTATGTTTATTTTTTAACATTAGTTTCAGCTGTACAACATAATGATTAATATGTATTGCAAAATGATCACCGCAAGAGGTCTGGTTAATGTTCATCACCACACAGTTAAATGTTTTTTCTTGTGATAAGAACTTTCAAGATGTACTCTCTTAGCAACTTTCAAATAAATAATACAGTGTTTTTTAATTATAGTCACCATGCTGTACATTACATGCCCAGAACATATTTATTTCAAACCTAGAAGTTTATTCCGTTTGACCACCTTCATGCATTTCATCTGTGCCCTTCCCTGCCTCTGGCAATCACCAATCTGTCTTGTTTCTATGAACTTTTATTTATACAAATGCTTTTATGTTTTTTTTTTAATTATTTGTTAGAAAAGCAGTCCTCAAATTTTTTAGCCTCAGAAGCCTTTACACGCTTTAAAAACTATTGAGTCATACTCACAAAGATAACTGGAATCTAAAAGACTGAAAATAAATTTTGGTAAGGATGTGGAGATGGTGAAACACTCACACAGTGGTGGTTGAAATGTAAAATGGTGCAGCTGTTGTGGAAAGCAGTTTGATGGTTTCTCAAAAAGTTAAATAGAAACTGCATGGATGCGTGCATGCCAAGTCACTTCAGTTGTGTCTGACTCTTCATGACGCTATGGACTGTAGCCTGCCACGCTCCTCTGTCCATGAGATTCTCTAGGCAAGAATACTGAAGTGGATTGCCATGTCCTCCTCCAGGGGATCTTCCTGACCCAGGGATCGAACCCACATCTCTTAACATCTCCTGCATTGGCAGGCAGGTTCTTTACTACTAGCACCACCTGGGAAGCCCCCTAAATATAGAATAACAAAGAATTAATCATATGAGACCCAGAAACTATTCCTAGGTATGTAGCCGAGAGAACTAAAACATGTATTCATACAAAAACTTAGATGCAAATGTTCCTAGCAACATTATTCATAACAGCCAAAAATGAAAACAACTTAAAAGCCCATCCACTGCTGAGCAAACGTGGTATGTACATTCAATGGAACACAATTCAACCATAAAAAGGAATGAGGTTTTGATATCTGCTGCAATATGAGTGAACTTTGAAGACATTATGTTAAATGAAATTAGCCAGACACTGAAGAATTGATGCTTTTGAACTGTGGTGTTGGAGAAGACTCTTGAGAGTCCCTTGGACTGCAAGGAGATCCAACCAGTCTACCCTAAAGGAGATCAGTCCTGGGTGTTCATTGGAAGGACTGATGCTGAAGCTGAAACTCCAATACTTTGGCCACCTCATGTGAAGAGTTGACTCAATGGAAAAGACTCTGATGCTGGGAGGGATTGGGGGCAGGAGGAGAAGGGGACAACAGAGGATGAGATGGCTGGATGGTATCACCGACTCGATGGACATGGGTTTGGGTGGATTCCAGGAGTTGGTGATGGACAGGGAGGCCTGGCGTGCTGCGATTCATGGAGTCACAAAGAGTTGGACACGACTGAATGACTGAACTGAACTGAAGGATTTCATTTATAGGAAATGTTCAGGGTAGACACATCAGTGAAATCAGAAAGGGATTGAGGAGGAACTTCCCTGGTGGTCCAGGGGTTAAGACTATGCTTCTGATGTAGAGTGCCCAGATTTGATCCCTGATCGGGGAACTAGATCTCACATGCCTCTTAAGTGCAGCCAAAAAAAGAAAAAAAATCTGGCTGAGAACAGAGAATTGTCAGTGGCTGTTAACAGCTTTGGGGTTTCTTTTTAGAGTGATAATAATGTTTGAAAATTAACTAGTGGTAATGGTTGCCCAACTTGTAAATATACTAAAATCTACTGAATTATATACTCTAAATGGCCAGTCCTATAGTATATGATGGAGGAGGAGATGGCAACCCACTCCAGTATTCTTGGCCAGTCCTATGGTATATGATGGAGGAGGAGATGGCAACCCACTCCAGTATTCTTGCCTGGAGAATCCCCTGGACAGGGGAGCCTGGCAAGCTATAGTCCACAGGGTTGCAAAGAGTCAGACACGACTGAAGCAACTGAGCACCATGGTATGTGAATTAAATATCAATTTAAAAAATAATTTTAAAAAGTATTGAGGATTCCAAATTGCTTTTGTTAGATAGTATTTTGATAGATATATTTTTTCTATGCAAGAAATGAAAACTGACAAAATTTTCATTGAATTGCAAAAAATATGGCAATAATAACCCCATTCATTATATGTTAACTAAAATTTATTTTATGAAAATCAATTCTATTTGTCAAGATAAAACAAAAGTCAAGAAGAGTAGAAATCTTTACTTTTTTGTAAAAAGTGAAAAAGTGTGAAAGTGCCAGTTGATGAGTCATATCTGACTCTTTGCACCCCCATGAACTGCAGCCTGCCAGGCTCCTCTGTCCATGGGATTCTCCAGACAAGAATCCTGAAGTGGGTTGCCATTTCCTTCTCCAGGGGATCTTCCCAGCCCAGGGATCAAACCCACGTCTCCTGTGTGGCAGGCAGATTCTTTACTGTCTGAGCCACCAGGGAAGCCCATATTTTTTGGTAAACATTTCTGTAAATATTTTCAGCTGTCATATCTGGTTTAATAGGAGAAAGCTGGATTCTCAGATCTGCTGCTGCATTCAGTCTGTTGCAAAACTCCAAAATACTTTCATGAAAGAATGAGAATGAAAAAGATAGACAATATATTAATATTATTATAAAAATAGTTTTGACCTGGCAGACCTCCTAATAGAGTCTTGGGAACCCTCAGGGGGCTCCAGATCATACTCTGAGAACAGCACCTGGAAATTCACACGAGAGTCGGACACAACTGAGGCGATTGAGCACGCATGCATGAACAACTGATATCAGTTGATATATAGGATTCACATTGAAATATTTCAGAGAGGGGTGGTGGGAAGAAGTGATTGAGAGAGATGAAACAAGATGATCATGTTGAATCTGGGTAGTGGATCATGGGTGTTCTTCTTAGCAGCCTCTCTAATGTAAGTCTGAAATCTTCCCTGATAAAAGATGTGCTGTTGCTCCTATTTGAATCAGTGTCACTTTAAGGGCTTCCCAGGCAGCCCTAGTGGTAAAGACTCTGCCTGCTAATGCAGGAGACACGAGAGACTTGGGTTTGATCCCTGGTTCATTAAAAGTCCTTGGAGTAGGAAATGGCAACCCACTCCAGTATTCTTGCCTGGGAAATCCCACAGACCGAGGAGACTGGCAGGCTACAATGCATGGGGTCACAAAGAGTCAGGCACAACTGAGCGTGAGTGTGCATGCACACACACACACACACACACACACACACATACACACTATTGAGCAAAAGACCTTAAAGCAGTTGGTAGGAGAGAAAACCAAGTGAGGGATTGGATAGATAAAAGTGCAAAGATGTGGGACTTGGCTGGCAGTCCAGTGGTTAAGACTTTGCCTTCCAAAGCAGAGGGTGTGGTTTTGATCCCTGGTCAAGGGCCTCCCAGATGGCTCAGTGGTAAAGAAGCCACCTGCCAATGCAGGAAACATGGGTTTGATCCCTGCATCGGGAAGATCCCCTGGATAGGAATGGCAACCCACTCCGGTATCCTTGCCTGGAGAATTACATGGATAGAGGAGCCTGGCGGGCTACAGCCCATTAGGTCGCAAAGAGTCGACACGACTGAGCACACACACACAGGGAGCTAAGACCTTATATACCTCTCGGCCAAAAAAACCCAAAACACAAAACAAGAACAATATTGTAACAAATTCAATAAAGACTTTAAAAAGTGGTGCACATTTGAAAAATAACAAATCTTGGGACTTCCCTGGTGGTCCAGTGGTTAAGACTCTGTGCTTCCAATGCAGGGGATGAAGGTTTGATCCCTGGTCAGGGAACTAAGATCCCACATGCCATTCGGTCAAAAAATAGAAATAGATACTTTTTTAAAAAGGATACACAGATGAATTTGATGAAGTTCCTGCCTTCAACAGCTTTTCATCTGCTGAGAGAAGAGCTATAAGCAAGGCATTTGAGAAAAAGTGACACCTTTAGGGGGCACCAGGCATTCTGCTCTGGGCCTCAAGCCCGATGTTTCCTCCTCACAGTCACCCTACGAGGCTGGCATCATTATCTCTGTCCTGCAGATGAGGAAACTGAAGCTTTGAAACTTCAAAGTTTAGAAACTTACCCAAAATCTCACAGTGGAAAGTGGTAAAATGCGATTAAAACTGGATCTGATAAATCCCCAAGTCTTTGCTCTTCCTGGCTCTTCCTTTTCTCTGTAGACCCCCCGGGTACCCAATCCTGGAATGTCACTACCCCTGTGTACCTCGTGAATGGGCCCCCTCGACAGAAGCCCAGGTGGTGACGTGGGGAGCTCCCAGTCTCTAGGAAAAGAACTAATAATAATGTCAACTGGACTGGTCTTTACTCTCCACCTGTCCCCTCATTCAATCTATACAACTTCATTCCTTGGAGTAGGCACGCTGTCCACGTTGCCTCCCTCTCCTCAACTCTTTCTCCTCCCCCAGCTTTTGGAAAGCAATCTGGCAACACCCCTTGAAAGAATAACTGAATTCAGTGGCAACTGTAGTCTTGAGACTCCATCAAATACAAATAACTCTATATAAGGATATGGGTTTAAGACCACAAAGGAACAAGAAGGTTCCTTGTGTGACTGTTCGTAAGGCAAAACCCTGAAAACAAAATGAAAGCTCATCAAGATGCATCCTCACTGGGGAATTCCCCAGCCATTTATTAACAGAATGAAATAGAGCTAAACCAGAGGAC
The DNA here is from genome assembly GCF_029378745.1 of Bos indicus. NCBI lineage: Eukaryota > Metazoa > Chordata > Mammalia > Artiodactyla > Bovidae > Bos > Bos indicus. The sequence goes on from NC_091786.1 coordinate 29,305,235, forward strand.
CAGGCAGGAGGGGTTTCCACAAAGTGTTGTGCAGTGGCGAGTGTAAGATGCAAGAGATGGTATGATCTCCCAGTTATCAGACAGTGCTTTAAAGTTAATGCCTTCAGGTCTAAGAATATTTGCATAAGGAAGACATATGCCAGTCTATATCCCACAGTCTCTGCACAGATGACCATGGATGTTGACATGGGATAAAGAAGGAGCAGAGGAAGATGCATGAGCTTAAGAGAACCAAACAGAAAGGGGAAAAAATGGCCACATCTTTTTACAAAGCTTATCCATGATGATATTTATATACTTAAGTAAAATTATGTATGAATGTGATTATGTATAAAGAGATTAGAGTTTTAAACCTTTCTTTAAGGAGAAATGGAAGAATGCAGTAAATTCCAGGGATTTTGTGGCTAAACATTTAGTAGTGCCTCTCAGGTTTTCCAAGACCATAGATCTGATGACTTAAAGTGAAAATGAAGTTTTTGCTCCCGTTTATTAAATTAAGTGTAAAAGCTGATGTCAGAAAGTGAAGAGGAACTAAAAAGCCTCTTGATGAAAGTGAAGGAGGAGAGTGAAAAAGTTGGCTCAAAGTTCAACATTCAGAAAACTAAGATCATGGCATCTGGTCCCATCACTTCATGGGAAATAGATGGGGAAACAGTGGAAACAGTGTCAGACTTTATTTTTCTGGGCTCCAAAATCACTACAGATGGTGACTGCAGCCATGAAATTAAAAGACGCTTACTCCTTGGAAGCAAAGTTATGACCAACCTAGATAGCATATTCAAAAGCAGAGACATTACTTTGCCAACAAAGGTTCGTCTAGTCAAGGCTATGGTTTTTCCTGTGGTCATGTATGGATGTGAGAGTTGGACTATGAAGAAGGCTGAGCGCAGAAGAATTGATGCTTTTGAACTGTGGTGTTGGAGAAGACTCTTGAGAGTCCCTTGGACTGCAAGGAGATCCAACCAGTCCATTCTGAAGGAGATCAGCCCTGGGATTTCTTTGGAAGGAATGATGCTAAAGCTGAAACTCCAGTACTTTGGCCACCTCATGCGAAGAGTTGACTCATTGGAAAAGACTGTGATGCTGGGAGGGATTGGGGGCAGGAGGAGAAGGGGACAACAGAGGATGAGATGTCTGGATGGCATCTGACTCGATGGACGTGAGTGTGGGTGAACTCCGGGAGTTGGTGATGGACAGGGAGGCCTGGCGTGCTGCAGTTCATGGAGTCACAAAGAGTCGGACACGACTGAGCAACTGAACTGAACTGAACTGAAAAGCTCATGTGATTACAGCTTGACTGTATTCCAACTACGTCTTTCAAGGCTTGGATGGTCTAAACATGGCTAATAACAGAATTCTGAAACACACTGTAAAATAATTACTGCTTGCGCAGAGAGACTTTTCTGCTTATAGGCCAAATAGAAAATGATAATATAATATTTAAACCCTTGAATACCCACAGAGAGTGAGGCAACCACTATATCCTTTTGTATATAAGGCTATAAAATTTTTAACATTGATTATGACTATAACTCTTGGACTAAGAATATACTAATTATTTTGAAAGTACATACATTCATAAAACCTGTAGAACAAGCACCAAATGGCTCTTAATGAACCAAAATTCTTTTGAAACAGTATCAGTTCAGTTCAGTCCAGTCGCTCAGTCTCAGTCGTGTCCAACCCTTTTTGACCCCATTGACTGCAGCATGCCAGGTTTCTCTGTCCATCACCAAGTCTCAGAGCTTGCTCAAACTCATGACAATTGAGTTGGTGTTGCCATCCAACCATCTTATCCTCTATCGTCTCCTTCTCCTCCTGCCTTCACTCTTTCCAGCATCAGAGTCTTTTCCAATGAGTTGGCTCTTCACATCAGGTGGCCAAAGTATTGAAGTTTCAGCTTCAGCATCAATCCTTCCAATGAATATTCAGGACTAATTTCCTTTAGGATGGACTGGTTGGATCTCCTTGCAATCCAAGGGACTCTCAAGAGTCTTCTCCAACACTACAGTTCAAAAGCATCAATTCTTTGGCAGTCAGCTTTCTTTATAGTCCAACTCACATCCATACATGACTACTGAAAAAAACATAACATAACATTACAGAGAACTATAAAGCAAAAGAGTCTTGTAAATATGGATTGAACCCAGGTCTCCTGCATTGCAGGCAGATTCTTTACTGTCTGAGCCACCAGGGAAGCCCATAAACACTGAACATCCATCAAAGTAACAGTTGTAGTCACATTGAAAATGTGACTAAGTGAATTAACTTTCACTATGATATGAGCCCACGGCATCTCCAATTATATACCTTTCTCCCTCCTAAAATTTAGGTTCACTTGGCCTCCTTTTTGTGCCTGTGCTCTCAGTGTAATACGTCTACAATCATTTCTTTTGTTAAGGTGGTATATGATCAAAGAACATCTTCCCCACGTGCTGTTCCTTCCACAAGGGTGTGGATCCCGCTCACTTGTTTTTCCTCGAGGACCTCGTTCCAATGGCATGACCTTCCTATGTTCCCTACTCCATCATTACCGTTAGTTTCCAAAAGGCTCACTCTGTTCCACTGCTAAAACGTCCTCCCTGATGCCGTATTCCTCTGGAGCTACCCTCTTTCTCTGCTTAGCAAAAGGTCTATTTATTTGTCTGCACCAGGTCTTCATTGGGGCACTCAGGATTCTCGTTGCATCTGTGGGGTCATTCGTTGCTGTGCACAGACTCTAGTTGTGGCTCACCACCTAAGTAGTTGCAGAGCATAAGCTTCCTTGCTCCATGGCATGTGGGATCTTAATTCCCCTACCCGGGGTCGATCCTGCATCCCCTTCAGTGGTTAAGGTGGAGTCTTTTAAGGTGGAGTCGTAACCACTGAACCACCAGGGAAAGTCCCTCAGCGAAATATCTTACAAAAAAAGAAAGAAAACAACAAACCTATTCGTGTTGTCTCCAACTCCCCACTTAACATTCACTCAGATTTTTTTTCTTAAATTATGAAAAGTTCACATCTGGTTGTATCCCTTAAGTTTTTAATACTTTATAATACTTCTCTCTTTACAAAAACAAACCAAAAAAAAAGGGCCATTGAAGAAGAAGGACCATTTCTTCCTGTAAAGGGACCAGAGCTCTGAATTTGGCAGATTGCTTCTGTTTGGCGTCATTTAAATTGTTCCTCTATCGCCCCCATTTCCTGTGAAGAGCTAGTTAGATCTAGAGGCAGGACCATGGCCAGGAGCAGCCTTGGGGGGCAGGGCTGTGTCCTGACTGTATCGCAGGAGGCACGTCACTTCCCACTATTATTGATAAGAGAGAAATATCTGACATAAACTTCCTTATCAGCCTCTCCCTTGGTGGCATTAGCAGCCATAGACGATCTCTGCTTTATTAGGGGTTACAAAATGGTAATTTTCTAATTTTATTTATAATTTCACTTTGAAGATAGTGCCTTTTTTTACAAACTGAAGGTTTGTGGCAAACTTGCATCAAGCAAGCCCATCGGTCCCGGTTTTCTAACAGCGTTTTTTCACTTTCTGTCTCCTCATCCCCTTTTGGTGATTCTCAAAGAATTAGAAGTAAAGCCTGAAGATGGGATTGAATTGCTGCAACCTCATGAAAAAAAAAACTTTAATGGTTGAGGAGTTGCTTCCTTACGGATGAGCAAAGAAAATGGTTTCTTGAGATAGAAGCTACTCCTGGTGAAGATGCCGTGAAGACTGTTGAAATGACAACGAAGGATTTAGAACACGAGATAAACTCAGTTGGACAGAGTTTGAGAGGACTGATTCCAGAGTTAAAGAGGTGCTACTGTGGATGGATTGCTATCAAACAGCTGTGCCTGCTAGAGAGAAATGATTCATGAAAGGAAGTCAATCGATGCGGCCCACTTCACTAATGTCTTATTTTAAGAAATTGCCACAGCCATCACAACCTTCAGCCACCAGCACCCTGATCAATCAGCTGCCATCAAGATGCCAGTCACTTGAAATAAATTTCCTTTTCTTTATGGCTATGTGACCAATTTAATATACATTTAGATCCACTTATTTCTTTTCTGTTTTTTAACAATAGCTTCTTTCTTGCTTCTCATTCACTTTTCAAGATGCTCAACCAAGCCTGCACCCCCCTAAATCCAGCAAAACTGCTCTTGTTCAGGCCGTCAGCGTCCCCTTCACAGCCAGATTCAGTGGACACTTTCACATCCCTCTTACCTGATTTCTAAGATACACCCGGCTCTTGACCTTCCTCTCCTTAGCACCATCTTCTCTTGCTTATGGGGAGCCCACCCCTCCTGGTCTTCCTCCTGTCTCTCTGTCACTCCTTTCCGGGATCATCTGCCTTTTCCTGATCTTGACAGTCTCTAGTTTCTCAGAATTGAGCAGGTGTCTTTTTTTTTTCCCATCGCTGACCCTCTCTCCCGAGGTGATCTCATACTGACCACAACCTTCAACACTGTGGTTTAGGGTTAGGGTGTCCAAACCCCACTGTGGATGTCCATACCCACCACTGACCTTCAGAATCACACACTCAAATCTCTACCTCCTTCTGTCTCCTTTTGTAGGTCTTGTGGGTAAATTTAATATTAAAAAAAAAAAAAACATATTTCTTTCTTTCTTGTCTGTGCTGCAAAGCCTGAAGGATCTTAGCTTCCTGACCAGAGAGCCAGCCCATGCCCCCGAGAGTGGAAGCATGGAATCTTTTTTTTTTTCAAATGTGAACCACTTTTAGAGTCTTTATTGAGTTTGTTACAGCACTGCTCCTGTTTTTTATGTTTTGGTTTTTTCGGCCGGGAGGCCTGGGAGACCTTAATTCCCCGACCAGGGCTAGAACCTGTGACCTCTACAGTGGACAGTCCTAATCACTGAACCATCAGGGAATTTCCTAAACTTAATATTTCTAAATTAAAATTTGAATCCTCCTCTCCAAAGCTTTTCTTTCCATCATCTTGCTCCTTTTGAGCAAGCAACCCTCCACCCACCAAGTCCTTTAGGCCGAAACCTGACGGTCATCCTGGCTGTTCCCTCCCTCCCATCTGGCCACTGGCGTTCGTTCTCATTCAGCGTCTCCATTGAACCACTACCTCAAGTCAGTCACTTCTGCGCTTAAATCCCAGTATCATAAATTAAAACTCCTCACCCGGGCCCTGACGTGATCTGACCCCTGAGTCCCTTCAGCCTCATTTTATACTGTCTTCCCCGACTTCTCACGAAGCTCTAACCACACTGGATTTGCTCTCTAATAACTCAAGCCCTGTTTAGCCTCAAAGTCCTTACAGATCCTCTTCTGTCTGGTCTTTCTCTACGTCTTGTCATTCTTCTGGTCTCAGAGGGGCCTTTCCTGGACTCACCTCCACACCCGGGCCCATTAATTTAGGAGGCACTGCACACTTTGTCGTGGTTGCTGTGTGTGTCTGTTCGGTTTGCTTTGTCTCTGTCTTTCCCGTTAGACTATAAGTGTCTTAGGAGTAGGGACCATACTGGTTTTGTGGGTTGGCGCCGGGTACAGTGGCTGGAAATGGGAGGCACTTAATATGCACTGGCAGTTGAATAAAGAGGAAAATTTTGAAATACGTACTTTTCAACATGTGACTCTAAGTACAATGATCCATATGACTTCTCTATAAGTGGCATATTCAATAGGTCTCAGCTATGTCCAGTGAAGTAAAGCAAATCTTCTTTATACAAAATAAGTGCAGAAAAAGAAAAACAAGTATCGTATATCAATGCATATATGTGGAATCTAGAAAAATGGTACACATGAACCTATTTGCAGGGCAAGAATAGAAACACACATGTAGAGAATGGACATATGGACACAGTGAGGAAGGGGATGGTGGGATGAACTGGGGGATTAGGGTTGACATATACACACTACCATGAGTAAATAGCTAGCTAGTGGGAACCTGCTGTTTAGTACTGGGAGCTCAGCTCAGTGCTCTGTGATGACCTAGAGGGGCGGCATGGGGCAGGCAGTAGGCGGGGAGGTCCAAGAGGGAGGGGATATATGTATACAAAGAGCTGATCCACTTCACTGTACAGCAGAAACTAACATGACATTGTAAAGCAATATACACCGGTTTTTAAAAAAATTAATGCAACATCTGCCACACAGTCTCTGCTCCGTAAAGGATGCTGTATTCATTAGGACAACTCGGAGAAACCCACAAGACTTTCTTATTTCTGAGACCTCTGTCTCTTAGTCCCCTTATCTGGAGAGTTGACTTTAGAAACATAAAGAGCTTATATTTGAAAGTGACTTTGAGCCTTATTATGCGTTCTTTTATGTACTCTTCCTAACCACACTCCCAGGCATTTCCCACGATCTCCATTTTACAGAGGAGAAAAGCAAGGCTTTAAAGAGAGTAAGAAATAAGGCCAGTGCCTCCCAGCTAATTAGAGGCAGAGTTGGGTTTAAAACCCATTCTTGGGATTCCGGTGCTGGCTCTGTTTATTCCACTCAACAAATTAACCTCATAATGAGGAGCAGAAGGGAGAGGACCCCTGGTTTCCTAAAACACAGACCCAGTTCATCGCTGACTCTTGCCAGGCAACCGTTTGTTTCTCAACCCCTGAGCCCTTACCCCTTTTAAAACAAATCACTATGAGCAAAACGCGTTCATTCAAAACGGCTCTTTCTTGATCTGCGCTAGCTTCCTGCACTGTCAGCCAGGCTTTAAAGACATTTCTTCTAATTTATTTTATTCTATAGGCATGTCGTACTTAAAAAAAAAAACAAACAAAAGATTTTATATGAAGATTTTTGTGTTTCAAAGTATATGAATGAAAAAGTCCTTAGATCTCCTTTTAAAGACTTTCTTAGGCATTAAAAACTCAGACAGAGAATTCCTTTTAAATAATGAAATCCGCCTGGCACAGTTAAGGCAATTATTCAATTCAGTGTGCACCGTGGCCAGAACACACAAAGCCTGGAATGCATGGCCTGTTTCTTAATCTGAATGTATACGTTTTTAATCTTACAAACCTGTAATGAATTTACTGCGAGACTGTTTTTGCTCTACCCTCAGCATACAATAAAGGAGGAGTCTGAGTCTTGGCCGAAGAATTAAATTGAGACCGAGGCATCTTAACCACAAGGAAATGCAGAATTCCGCAGCCCCCAACCCCCTAGCTTCTTCCTTTCAAAAGAGTTGCTTCAAGTGGCGCCTTAAAGATAATTCTAGCTTGCTAAATTTAGGGTGTGGAAAAAGTCCAAAATGAGAATATTCCATGGGTAACTGTGCAAGTAAGGTTAATATGTGCAGGAAGAGAAGGATGTCTCACACTTTGGATGCATAGTTCTGTCTCTCTCATCCTCTTTTTGCCTGGACACCCAGTGTATAATTTAGCAAGGTGAGATGTTACCTGAGGCAGTGAAGGTGCTTTATGGCCACGATCACATTTTCAATATAAAATGATTTCATATCTAAGTTATTTCTCAAACCAACCTGAGTCAGAGTCATTCATCACCATGTATCCACAAGTTTTCAGAAAATGCTTATCTTCTTCATATGCGAGGCAGATTTCTGATTATACTCAGTTCACTTGTTTTAAAAAAAAGTTGGCTATACAACTTAATATAAGTATACTGCTATCTAAGGACTTCCTGGTGGTCTGGTGGTTAAGACTCTGTGTTTTCAATGCAGGGTACAAGAGTTCGATCCCTGGTTGGGGAACTAAGATCCCACATGCCACAGGCTGTGGTCAAAAAAATTTTTTTTTGTTAAAGTGTACTGGTATTTGAAGCTTGCTTTGAAATGCAATTGAATAGCATATGAACAAAGGCTAGACGGATAGATATGGGATAAAACAGAAATAGCAAAATGTTTGTTGTGGAATGCAGGTGACTCACTCTACAACTGACTCTTCAGCCTGGAGAGGATCAAAGTGGCTGGTTCCAAGGTTACTGGGCACCTGCCTCTTCGTTCCCAGGTAACTTCCAGAGATGGTGCCCATGAAGGCCGCTATGTGGGACTTGGACAAACGGCGCTCTCAACATCCCAACAAGCTTCACACATAACAAACTGGACACGGACAGTGATGGAGGCAGGGTCTCTGGGGACCGGAGAATGGACATCTCTGTGGCTGAATCATCTTTTCAGAAGGATGGAGGGAGGGGGTTGATTTGTGTGAGACTGATTCATGAATAATCTGGGGAGGAAGGCAAGCTCTGCAGATGGAAAAAAAATTGGTGGCTCAGGGTCAAAGATAACTTAAAGAAAACAATACATTTCTGGAAGGTCAGAGTCCATGATAGAGATGCATACTTGCAACATAATATTGAATGTCACCACTAAGTTCTTGCCCCTTGGTCTTTATCCATCCACACTTAAAATACTCCAGCTTTTTTCTCATGGTCCTTTTTATAGCTTTTTTGGTTTTGCGCAGACATAAAATATGAGCAAAGTAATCCCAGAGAGATTTGCTCAATACTGAAGAAGGCTGGGAGGATGAGTCCCGGACTGTGTATAGCTTCACTATTACATTTTGGATTTGTATGGATTTTTTTTTTTTTTTCTAACATGCCCAACTTGACAGCCACTATGTTTCCAGATCCAGGTCTCCCACTGAAGAAAGCCTGGTTTTTCCTTCTTTGGGGTTTGGGTTTCTTGGCTTCTCTCACACTGCATCATGTCCTTAATTTATCAGCATCACCATGGATCTTTGAGGCTATCAGCCGCCTTCTTGAGACTTAATGAACACATGTAATATTAAATACATAGAAACTCAGAGCTGGTCCCTGGGGTTGCTCATACAACCATTTGGCTATCAACCCCTCAGAACTGGTATATCTTTTGAATCACTGATGACAATGATGGCCCATCATGAGGGTTCTGCAATGGCTTTGGGACTCTGTGTCATACCAGAGAACAGGCTGGGATGGAGAAAAAGAGGTTAAAGGGAGGAAAGTGTTAGTCGCTCAGCTGTGTCCGACTCTGTGACCTCATGGATGGCAGCCCGCCAGGCTCTTCTGTCAGTGGGATTTCCCAGGCAAGAATACTGGAGTGGGTTGCCATTCCCTTCTCCAAGGGATCTTCCTGATCCAAGAATTGAATCTGCCTCCCACATTGCAGGCAGATTCTTTACCGTCAGAGCCACCAGGGAAGCCTCAAACAGTGGAAGAGGGAGAAAGAAAGGAAAGAGAAAGAAGAGAGGATGGATAAGAAAAATGTGCTGGGGATTCCCTTGGGGTCCAGTGGTTAGGACTCTGCACTTTCACAGCCAAGGGCTCAGGTTGGATCCCTGGTCTGGGAACTAAGATCCCACAAGCTGAGAGGCATGGACAAAAAGACAAAATGGAAAATGTGCTGGGCTGCCGCACCAGTGGGGAGCTGATAGGTGGTGATGAACGGTCAGAAGCCATCATCCTGGGCCTCCGGGTGCTGTTGGTTTCCCCTTTGTCTGCCGAGCACAGGCTCTGGTTTGTAGCTGAGACTGTCATATGGAGACAGGATCGAGGGCTACGACAAAGCACGAAGTGACATCGGTGGCATCCTCCCTGTCTAGAGTCTGCCAGTTTATCAAGGAGGAAGCCTATGATGCTTTATAAAATCGGATCAGTGGGAATCGAATGCCATTGTTGGCCTGGGGCACGGTACACAGCTTGCTTCTTTTCCCATGAATGGCTTTGTTGTACAGGCTTGCATGACTAGTCATCCGTTTGTCCTTTTCGCCCCCAATTCGGTCACATCTGTCCCTCTGAAACCATGTGTATGGCTTTAAAAGAAGCTTCACCTGTGAGGGATATGGTCAAGGGCACTCCAGGTGTTATTCTGATGCCCAGAGAGACAGAATAGAGTGGCAGAGTAAAAGGCAGGGGTTGCGTTAGGTTTATAGGGGAAACATGGCACAATCGAGCAGGCATCAAAGGACCCAGTGAGAAGGGGGAAAGGGCCAGTGCGGATGGAGGAACTGATGGGAGAGAGGGGGTATGGGAGGGCACAGTTCATCAACATCAGTTATCCCATGCAAGGGCATCCCATCCAAGTCAGTGCTTTTCAAATTCTGCTCTGAGTTTAATTATGCATTTTGTCAATGGTGGATCCATAAGATTTCTTTAAAAGAAACAATCCATTGCAGAATTTCAAAACATCCACAAACCATTTGACAGTGACCTGGACTTCCTGTCCTCCACAACTGCATCAGCCCAGGAGCTAAAAGCACCTGCTCCTTTTGATATCTTCATAGCAAGCAATCTGCTACCAAAGCTATGCGGAGCATGAACATCAACGATGCTTAGATATGCAGGATTCAAGTCTGTGCCTTGGTTTTGATGCTTGTATCTGTAATTATGAGTACGAAATTATGTGCTTTCAACATTCCTTTCCTGATCCCAAACTCAGAGGGATATACGTTGAAAGAAAAGCAAAATGTATTTTGTGAAAGAACTTGGTGGGTAAGTGCTCCTTATCTTTTGACTGATGGATGGTATTTGCTCACCATAGATACCCTCACTGAAGTCATAATCCTGGTATGTATGATTATCACTCAGCTTCCTTCCTTTATTTTAACTCCTTGAAACACATTTAGGGTGCAAATTTTCAGTAATGGGAACTACTCAGCACAGTAATTGCCCATGAATATTTTGTGCTCAGATTAGAAAACCATTGACTTTGCTGCCAACTGATGTCCAGGTTCTTTTTTTTGGCTATGCCACAGGGCACGTGAGATCTTAGTTTCTCGACCAGGGATTGAACCCACGCATCCCAGGTTGGAAGGGAGGAGTCTTAACCACTGGACTGCCAGGGAAGCCCCCATGCCCAGATTTTTAAAGAAACTTAAGGATTCTGTGGAGAAGGCAATGGCACCCCACTCCAGTACTCCTGCCTGGAAAATCCCATGGACGGAGGAGCCTGGTAGGCTGCAGTCCATGGGGTCGCTAAGAGTCGGACACGACTGTGCGACTTCACTTTGACTTTTCACTTTCATGCATTGGAGAAGGAAATGGCAACCCACTCCAGTGTTCTTGCCTGGAGAATCACAGGGACGGGTGGGCTGCCGTCTCTGGGGTCGCACAGAGTCGGACACGACTGAAGCGACTTAGCAGCAGCAGGATTCTTGGGCTATCGAGTTCCAGATTTCTAGCGCCATAGAGACCTTCCTCATCCCCAGCCTTCCCTCACCCCAACTTCACATGGATTGTGTGGTCTCCCGCACCTACAGGTGGTTAACCCTTGTATTCTTTTCTCCACGTTATTGGCAAGCCCCACCTTGCAGGCACCTCTGCAGTCACTTCCACACCAGGGTCTAAGCTAAGGATCTATCAGACAAGCTCCTGACCCAAATTACAGTGCACTTACGCCCTTCCCCAAGGCCAAGGCTGTTCTGTCTTCCAGCAACACCTGACACAGTGCCTGGCCTAGGGAGTAGATCTAGAAATGCTGAACTAACAAGACCACACATGACTATGGAGTTGGGACCTGTGACTATTTTAGCTGGTGATCAGCTACTGACCACATCCCATCTGATCAGCTAAAAACTAGCCGGCGTTCCCATCTCTGCTGCAGCACCATCCTACCAAGCTGCATGGAACCCATGAAGGGCATACCTTACCATTCCTAGCATTGTTTTGACTTCAGGACAATGCTATGCAAATCGGCAACACAGACACTCCCGTGTTGGCACTGGTTTTACTTCAACCCTGAGGAGCTTTCCTTGAGATGAAGTGGGGGTGGGGAGAGAGGAGCGGGAGAGGTCGAGACCGCCCCTCCTCCCCCCACCTCGAGACCACCTGTTTCCCACCTCCTTCTCTTCATGCGTCCAATGGGAGGCTGAGGCAAGAGTGAGGGGGAGGACTCTTGTTTTGCTCAGGAAATACATTGTATTCACAGTACTACAGCAAGTGGGCGGAACTAGAGGAAGTGATGCTCTCAATGAAGAAGAGATCCAACCCTGTAGAGTGTGGTAGCAATGAGCAGCGGGTAGAGGCGTTACCCAGAGTGTGAAGGAAGAAGTGGCAAAGGAGAGGTCCAGTAGTTAAAATTGCACCCTTCCAATGCCGAGGCCTTGCAGTCCATCCCTGGTTGGAGAACTAAGATCCCACATGGCTCAGGCAACTAATGAAGGTCACGCACGGCAATGAAGAGCAGGCCCCAGTTTGCCACAGCTGGAGAAAGCCCACATGCAGCAACAAAGACCCAGCACAGCCAAAAATAAATGAAATTTGTTAAAGTTAACAACGTAGTATTTCTAGATGTGGCGCAGGCTGGGATGGGTCAGTGATTCTCAGCTAAGGTGAAGGTGAGGTTACTCAGTCGTGTCCGACTCTGCGACCCCACGGACTGTAGCCTACCAGGCTCTTCTATCCATGGGGTTTTCCAGGCAAGGGTACTGGAGTGGGTTGCCATTTCCTTCTCCAGAGGATCTTCCCGACCCAGGGATCGAACCCAGGTCTCCCGCATTGTAGGCAAACGCTTTACTGTCTGAGCCAGTCTTAGCAGCAAAAGAAATCAAGCCTTTATGGTAGCATAGAGGCTTTTTTTTTTTAAAGAGTTCAGTGAGTTACAAGGACAATTCTATGAATGACAAGTCTTGGTAGCTGGAATGCTCTGGTGCCATACACCGGCTTTAAAAAAAAAAAAAAATTCTAGTGATCACTTGAGTGAGCCTGGCTTAGTCAGGTTTTCAAGCACATTGATGTTAGTCCTAACCTATGCTAAAAAGATAGATACTACATGCTTGTTCAGTTGCTTAATCATTTTCAACTCTTTGGGACCCCATGGCCTGTAACCCACCAGGCTCCTTTGTCCATGGGGTTTCCTAGGCATGAATACTGGAGTGGGTTGCCATTTCCTCCTCCAGGGGATCTTCCTGCCCCAGGGATCAAACCTGTCTCTCCCGCATTGGCAGCAGATTCTTTACCACAGAGCCACCTGGGAAGCCCAGACAGATACTAACCTGATACCAATTCTCCTTGGCAAGGATTAGGAACCTCTGTGTGTGTGTCCGCTCTGGGAACAGGGGAAGTGGGAGGACGCTGCTGGAGGATTCTGTTCCCTCTGCTGGCACCAAAAGGCCAACAGACACAGGCCACAACCACAGGCAGGAGGTTAGAGAAACTTGTTATTAAATTTAATTTTCTTTAAATACATACCTTTTCCCCACCCTCACCCAGTTGGGGGGAGGAACAGAGAAAACCCCCAGTCCTTCCATTTGGGGGATTCCATGTATAAAGCCTGAGATGCTGAGGATGAAGTATAAAAATACTATTTACAAAGGAAAAGAGGGTGTCCGTCGCGACCTTAACCTTCAGACAGCCCCTCATCCCCAGGCCCCTTTTTGCTCCTTTAGAAAAGAAAAAAGAAAAAAAAAAACCCTGGGGAATCCACCTGGGTGTAGAAAAGGCCCTTCCTCTGGGAGGGGAGGGGAGGGGCGCTCAAACCCCAACATGGAATAGGAAGCTCTGAGATCAACCGAGGAACAGTGAATGGATTAAGCACCTCAGATGCTAGGAGAGGGCTGGGGCTGCCCCCCAGCCACCCCCCCGACCCCCACACCGTAGTCAGCAGGCCGGCTGGCCAGCCTTTGTTTCTGCAGGTCCCGTGTAAACATTGACTCTTCTGCATGTCCACGCACTTCCCGATTTCCTATAGAGCCTCCTCGGCTTCCACTGGAGGCTCCTGGTTCCTCCGTCTTTCCCCCCTTGCCTTCTAACCTTCCTCGGGAAGTGGTGGCAAGGAGGTGGGGGGGATCACAGGCGGGGCACAGCTCATCACACCCCTTCTTCGAGATCAGGGCAGCTCGTCCTCCTCGGGGAAACCCTCAAGGCAGGGTGAACTCCAAGTTCTTGGCTAAACAGGATTGGATTTCTGTTCCCAGAGCAGGGACAATGCAGGCAGAGTCCAGTCCCGGCAAGGCAAGGCCATCAGCACGGGGTAACAGGGAGGAAGGCTTCGGGAGGCAGAAGTGGGTGAGTCTGGTCTCACCCTACAGTGGAAGACCAGCCTGGCATCCCCTCCCTTCCAGGTGACTGGGACCCTCACCACCCGCCAGTCTTGTTCACCGTGGATGCGAGGAAGGACCAGGCACCCACGAAGCTAGAGGTCTCCTTCAAGCCTGGTACGGAGGCAGCGCTCACACCAGCTCATCCAATAGGATCCCGATGCTCTGGGAGGCCTCGGAGGGGCCAGCGATGGGCTTGTTACACATGGGGCAGACACAGCGCACCTCCAGCCACTTCACCAGACACCTGCGGGCAAAAGCCGACCTGTTACTCCCTAAAAAGATACCAGCGTGCTCCGGCTGCCCCTTCATAGAGCCCCACTGCTTCCCAAGACAAGAACCTCTCCATCCCTGCCCTGGTCTAACCCTTCCGGCTTGCCTGGTGTGCAGACAGGATGCAGGGCATCAGCAAGGGGTATGTGGGAAGGGCAGGGACTGGAGCCTCTAGAAGACTGTTGTTATTGTTCCATCTCCAAGTCATGTCCGACTCTGCAACCCCACCAACTGTAACCCGCCAGGGTCCTCCAACCATGGGATTCTCCAAGCAAGAAAACTGGAGTGGGTTGCCACGTCCTTCTCCAGGGGATCTTCCCGACCCAGGGATCGAGCCCGAGTCTCCTTCTCGGCAGGCAGGTTCTTTACCACTGTATCGCCTGGGAAGCCCCCCTCTAGAAGATGCTCCCTGCTTTCTTCGCTCCAAGGCATCTGGACACAGCCCCACGATGGACACTTACTTGCGGTGAAAGGCGTGTTGGCACGGGAGGACACCTAGCTCGTCCTTGCCCCTGAAGTCTTCCAGACAGACGGCACAGGTCTGCTGTGGGAAGAGAGAGCCATGTGAGAGGAGACGGGGAGGAGCCTCCCCCTGAATCCTCAGTCACATTACCCCATCTCCACCCAAGAGAGGACTAACCCTGACACATGGCAGCCATGCTCCATGGCGGACTGATCCAAGTAGATGAAATTAAATGGTTAGTTCCTCGGTCACGGCAGCCACATTTTAAGTGCTCAACAACCACAGTGTGGCTAGTGGCTCCCATGCCAGATAATACAGATAAAAAGCATTTAATTGTTAACGTGTTAATTTCTGTTGTGCAGCAGAGTGACTCAGTTATATATGTTATTTTTCATATTCTTTTTCATTATGGTTTATTTTAGCATACTGAATATAGCTATATATATTCAGTATATAATATATATATATGTGTGCTATATATATTCCCGGTGCTATACAATACGACTTCGTTGTCTATCCAGCCTACATATAACAGTTTGCATCTGCTAATCCCAAACTCTCAATCCGCCCCTCTCTACCCTCCTTTCCCTTGGCAACAACAAATCTGCCCTCCGTGTCTGTGAGTCTGTTTTTCTTTCGTAGATAAGTTCATTTGTATCATATTTTACATTCCACATGTAAGTGTTATCACATGGTATTTATCTCTCTGACTTCACTTAGCATGATAATCTCTAGGTTCACCCGTGTTACTGTAAATAGCATTATTTCATCCTTTTTTGTAATAGTCTTTCTAGCCTAGGACTTTCAACCAGGGGGCATTTAGCCATAACTAGAGGTAAGGATGGGGCTCTGGTATATGGTTTCCATTCTTTAAAGCCAGCCTTGCATCCTAGTATATTAACCCCTCAATCCCAGCTGAATTTCCTCTTCTGGAGGAAAGCTTAAGAAACATCAGAACTTGGGGACATCGTGACTATGGACCCCAAAGAGACAGACGAAATGAGGCCATGTCCAGGTTAGTCTTATGCATGATGAGATCCATGATTCTTCCCACACCCGGACAACCACACACACGCTCTCTGCACGAGTGCATGTGGTTATGGACGGAAGTCTTGGGACAGGAGTTAGGTGACCGCAAAGGCACAGGTGGGAAAGGAAGAAGTAATGGTCTAGTCCTGAAGGAGTTGGGAGTTGAGGGGTCCCAGAAAGTGGGTGTGATGGGTGGGTGGGGGGGAGAATGGAGGGGAACAGGGGAGAACTAGAGGGTTGGACCTGCATGTCAGACCCACAGTCGCCAGGACAGAGCACACACAGAGGGGACCCCTTCCGGACCCAGATGGGGACACCGAGCAGGGAAAGGTAGTGCAGTCTGGCCCGGGGTGGTCATACTGCCCTCCCAGTAAGAC
This sequence comes from Bos indicus, assembly GCF_029378745.1. NCBI lineage: Eukaryota > Metazoa > Chordata > Mammalia > Artiodactyla > Bovidae > Bos > Bos indicus. Next base: position 29,321,304 of record NC_091786.1, read on the forward strand.
TACGTCTAGCAGGTTTCCTGGGGTCACAGGTCACCATGTACCCAAACCCTTTGGTGACCCCCTTTGTTTTCTGCCAGCCCCAGTCCCAGACATAACAGATCCTGCATACTGATCACCTCCTGGGATGTGTCTTCTATTTGGCCCAAGGAGACGAGAAGGCAGGGACTAAGAAGCTTCCTAAAAAGGTCTTCAGACCTGGAGAAGGTTTGCCTTACCCGCTGGGCGCCCCGCCTGCTGCCCCAGGGCACTCACCCCATATAACTGCAACTTCTTGGCATCTCCTTTAAGCACCACCTGGGAAAAAAGAGGGGAGACCTGGGGTCAGAAGGAACCAAACACGGAGCCAGGTGGTATCAGCCGAGGAAGGGAGCCCCCAGCTCCACCCAGGGAGACCCCCGCTCTCCCTAGGCACGAGGGGAGAACAGGCCAGCTTCATCTTGCCCCTGCCCTATTCCCTCCACCTCCCCCGGCCATCTCTAGCTGGGTTAGTAGTGGTGGAGCGGGGAGAGGTCTTAGGACAAAATGAGGACTTTATTTACCTCTTTATATCCATATCGTTCGCTCTGTGCCTGGTTCCGGAGTTTGCTGGGGGGAGCAAGAAAGAGGAGAGAGAAGAAGTCATTATGCCTTTGCACAAACAGCCATTCAGAGCAGGAGAGACAGGCCGGTGGCTTGGGACTTCCTTCTGGGGGTGGGGAGGTGCGTCCCGTAGACACGAAATATGCATAGAAGTCTCTGCAGGTCACCAGTGTGGGGTTAAGGACTCAGACTCAGGTTCAACTGCCTCAAAACTCACTGTCACCTACCCTCAACTGGGGGTGGGGGTTCTGGCAGAGCACCCTAAAAGTTCATTCACCTTCCTTCCTGGAAGGTCACTTCCTTTGGGCTCCCCAACTAGACAGATCAACCATCTGCTTGCTGAGTGTGCAAAAGTTAGTTTTGTTTTTGTTTTTTCGTCATACCACGTGGTTTGCAGGATCTTAGTTCCTGACCAGGGACGAACCTGCCCCCTTCAGCGGCAAAAGCGAGGAGCCCTCACCACTGAACTTCCAGGTAGACATTCTTAAGAGGGCTATTTCCTCCAAGCCCGGGCAGCAGGAGAACATCTGTTGAGCCTGGGGAATTTTCCACCCGGAGAACACAAGTATTCTGGAGGCAGAGCACACTCTTCCCCCTTCACAGCACCAGGCAACACAGGCAATCCCTTCTTTGTTTTCCTCTTTTTGTTTCAAGCTGGTGGCCTGCATACAGCCGGACTCTCAATGGCCAGAACACAATGGCCAGAACATGCTGTTACTAATGGCAGGAGCATAACTGTGATGGGGGATTTCCTAGGCGTCGATCTCTACCGATCTAGATCCATATCCGCACTCATCAATTTCAAACACCTTCCAGAGGGAGAGACGTGCTTCTTGGCAGACAAGGAACACGGAGTCCAAAGAAGCTAAGTAACTTGCCCAAACTTCAGAGCTGCCTGGCAGCAGAGCTGGATTCTAACCAGTCGACCTGATGACAGAGCCCGAGCTCTTTAACACAAACTGTGGCCAGCCTCACAATCAGGTGGCACACACCATGCTCCTGGGCATAGGATGGGGTTTTGGAAAACACCCTTTCAATCAACAAGCCACCAACTTTCTGAATGGCTCACTGTGCCAATGGCCGAGACCGAGATGATGCACTGATAACTTTTTTTTTTTTTGCTGTTTTATTTTCAGTGAGAGAAACCTTCTGAACTGTGCAGGGAGCTCTATGGTCTCCTGTACCTGGGGACCAGATAGAGTTTTCTCTCCCAGGAATCATTTCTACCAAAGATTTGTGTTATTGGAAGAAGACATCAGAGAACCACCAGGTTATGACCGGGGTGGCCAATCATGGTTTCCTGAGGGTCAAAGCCAGCTAACCATTTGTTTCATAAGGCCCAGAAGGGAAGAACTGTACTTTCCTATATATATATAATTTAATTTATTTAATTTTTGGCTGTGCTCTGTTGCTGCTCGACGGCTTTTATCTAGTTGCGGGAACGTGGGGGCTACTCTTCGCTTTGATGCTCAGGCTTCTCCTGTTGTGGAGCAGGGGCTCTGGGGTGCACGGGCTTCAGCAACTGCAGCATGTGGACTCAGCAGTTGCAGCTCTCAGGCTCTAGAGCACAGGCTCAGAAGTTGCGGTGCACGGGCTTAGCTGCTCCACGGCACGTGGGAACTTTCCGGTTCGGGGACCAAACCCGTGTCTGCTCCACGGCAGGTGGGCTCTTTACCACTGAGCCACCAGGGAAGCTCTGTACTTATTCTTTTTTTTTTAACTAAACTTTTTATTTTGTCATGGGGTATAGCAGATTAACAAACAATTGTTGTGATGGTTTCAGGTGGACTGCGAAGGGACTCGGCCATACATATCCATGGACCCATTCTCCCCCAAACTCCCCTCCCATCCAGGCTGCCAGGTTACACTGAGCAGACTTCTGTGTGCTGTACAGTAGGTCCTTGTTGGTTACAGAACTGTGCTTACTCTCATAAATGGTTGAAAGCAGGAATTGAAAGAATATTTCATGCCATGTGGAAATTATATGAAAATCAACTTTCAGTGCTTGCCATAAAATTTTACTGGAGCACAGCCACACTTATACTTTATGACTGCTTCTGTACAGAAGGGCTGGGTGGTTCAGACAGATATCATATGACCCGCAAAGCCTGTAATAGCTGGCATGAAAAAAAAAAAAGCTGGTCTGAGTTAGAGGAAGAAAATCTTCAATCACTAGCCTTATTTGAAGGGCATGCACAAGGTAAGATGCTCCAAGAGCAACGCAAAGATGCTGGAACCAGAGCAAAGGAGGATGCAGAAAGCCTGGTGCACAGCCTGGGGGCAGATAAGATCGGCGGCCTCCACCTCCACAGCTCCTAACAGGAGGTCAGGGGACGGGTGGGGCCTGTGTCCCTCGGCCTCGAGGCTGGGCACCAGGCAGCACCGCCGCTGTCTGCCCCCCGACCCTCGACTCCTCTCTCATCGGAGTGGGGTTTCTGGTCCTTGGAGGGACAGGCTGAGGGTCTAACCAGCGCTCCCACTGTTCCACCCCTACCTGCACACGTTCCTGTACACACCTGCATCTGTGTCCCCACTTCTAAATGAGAGGGGCGGGGAAGGATGCACTTAAATGATCAAGGGCCACCTGCCTGATACTGGGTTCATCTGGGGAAGAAGAAGCGTGCTCTCGTTGCCAGGCCGCCCAGAGCTGCCTTCTGAGGGACAGACTGCTGCTCTTTTAGCAGGTATATACAGAGTAAATAAGGAAGTGGCGAGAAGCCTGCCGGCTTCCTGGCTCAGAAAGAGGGGATGTCACATCTCCAGAGCCTCGCCTACTTCGCCTGCAGCATGGCTACAATTAGGCAGTACACGCAGTGCCTTTCTGCTTGCTCTGGCATAGGACGCCTGGGGGCCCTTCTGTCTGGATGGCTCCATTTAATGGTCTTACCCAAGGATTCTCCAGAAGCTGACTCTGAGAGCCCAGGACCATCAATTGGAACAGTGAAGGCTTCAGAGTCACGCTCTAGATTCACTCTGCCTGTAGATTTCCATATCAGGAAGGTAGAGGTTGGGATGAAACGGGGCCAAAAGGGTTGCAAGGAAAACGAGAGCAAAAAAGCAGAGATCCTGGGCCATCCCAGCGGGGATGGAGTGCCAACAACTCGGGACAGGTGGCCTTCTCAGCTGCTGGGGTGAGCAAAGCAGCTAAAAATACCCTGAATTCAATGAGCCCATTTCAAGCCACTGCCAGTGGGCGCTTCCTGGCTTTTCCCCTTTTGCAACAAACAATGCGGGTAAGTCCTGCAAAGAGTTGTTTCTTTCCTGCCCGATTTGTATTTCACGGGGCCCCTTCCATCCTGTGTAGGGCAGAGATCAGCTCCTGCTCCTGGCGGCAGGGTGGGGCGGGGGGTGGCAGGGGGTCAGGGAAGACGGAGTGAGGGGGAGTTGGGCCGATGAGCTCAGCAGGTCAGGAGCGGGGAGTCACAGGCCTATTTTGGCTGAGGAGGAAACTGAGACGCAGGCAGAGGAAGTGGCTTCTGTGCTTGTGTGTCTTTCTATATATAGGCGCTCCCAGGCTGCCACATACCAGCAAGGCTGAGGAACCATGAGACGCCAGGGTCACACCGGTTTTGGGCTGCAGGACAGAGGGCGGGGTGGCGAAGGGGCAGATGACTGCAGAAGGAAAACAGGTGGCGCCAAGCAGCCCCACGGCGGGGGGAAAGCTTCTGGTATCATGTGGTCACCAACTCCAGCCAAGCAAAAAAAAAAAAATAAACCCGTCGTACCCAGAGCTCCCAGCCCGTTCTGCAACACCACTGCGTCTGGCTGCTTGCGGGTGGCCACGGGAGCCCCAGATGATCCCGTTCAAGGAATAAGAATCTGGGAAGGCCAACATCCGGAATCCGAAAGACCCTTGCTAACTGTCATCGGACAAGCCCATCTCACCATTTTTCCGGATACAGGACTTCATCTTTAACCGCCTGAGCATGAGTTTCCTCATTTACGAAGCAGACTAATACTGAAACTGGAGGGCAGTTCTGAGGACTAAGGCAGATGAACATTTCATAAGGTGGTCAGCACGGTGCCTAGCACACAAGGAAGTCCTGGGCAAAGAGGAGCTTAAACCCCAAGATCACACCTGTTAGTGGCAGAACTGGGAAATGAAGCTGGGTCTCCCACCTACCGGCTCAGAGTGATTTTGTAGAATTTCCTCTCTTGACCACCTCTGCAGCCTGGCAGGGATGTGCATGCATGCGTGTGTGTGTGTGTGTAGGGGCCAGACACAGCCTGCTTTTACAGCCTCCTGCCAGCATCGCACATAAATCTTGGGTATGCCTCCACCTTCTGTCTCCGGGGAGTTGCATACATTGCTTCATATGCGGAGAGCGAGGTGGTTATTGGTCAGGAAGACGAAAAGTTTGAGGAAGAAAACTTCAGCTGGGGGAAAGGGGCGGGCGGGTGTGGAAGAGGGTGTTGAGATACCGGAAATCTACCCACACCCTCACTTTACTAATGAGATGCAAATTTCAGACTCAGTGGTACAAGAGGGGAAAATAAACCACTACCTTCTCTGCAAAAAAGCCTTGTAAGTGGAAAATTCCAGTCCCGGGGACTTTTTAAAGTCTGGAGAAAAGAAGGAGGGCTGAGGCAGTGGATGAGAAGCAAAGGAGAGCAGGGCCCCAGGGCACTTCCCCTTCTTAAGAAGGGGCTCCTCGGCCTGAGGAATCTGAACAAGCATCTGCTAAACAAGCTTCTGATAGACCTCCAGCCTCCCGCCAGGCGAGCCATTCAAACCCACCGGGATATCTCTGTGGGGAATGGGAACTCCTTTGGCCTTCGTCTTAATTTAATCTGTTTAGGTGATCTGATCAGATACTAGACACCCCAGCTGACGTCCGTCTACCCAGGTGTTGGGTAATCATATGCTTGTGTGTGGGCGTGTGGCTTGGTTTTATCACAATGGCTCCATGACATTCTACTGGTCAGGGCTGTGCAATGTTCCCCAATGCACAGGACAGACCCACACAATGAGGAATTGTTAATACCCATAGGGTGCCCTAGTTCAGAAACACTACTGTATTTTCCACCCTGAATACCAGGCATGCTCTACATTTTTGATAGAAGATAGCCACCAATTCCCTTGTCTAGAAGCAAAGACAACAGTTCCTGGAGCTTGGCTCGCCCTGCTAAGCTCCAATCCTTCCCTGGACCCCTACGCGATAAGACGTAACGGTTTTCAGTTTTTATTCCCTCAAACGTAAGAGGCAGTACAAACAGGCAGCTCTGCAGACACCAGCTTGCTAATATTAGCATCTGGAAGGATGATAACAGGATTTCCCAGGAGGGCAGAGGGTCATGCCACTGGTGGAATGATACTCCCTTAGCCCTGGCCACCCAGAGGGTGTGAGTGGGTGGAGAGAGATGGCGAGGGACCACTGATGATATTACTTGGTCATTCTAGGCAACATGAGAGGAACTGGCCAGCAGGCGGGATGCAGGCTGATCCATGCTGACCTTGTATGTGCTGGACAACTGGATAGGCTGATGCAAATAGAAACAGCAGGCCTCAGGGGCCCAGCAAACGGCAGGTTAAGTCTTGTCCTCAAAGCAAGAAGCCCCGGCTGGAGGCTGGTGACTCTGCAACAGGAGGCTCGCTTGGTTCACCCTACCTACGGCCGCCACCTCCTGGACCTCCCCCTCCCTGGGACCCAGGTCAGACAGCGAGCCACCCACCTGATAAAATAGCAGCAGAAGATGAGGCTCAGCATGAAGACGAAGATGCCCGTGCCGAAGATGACCATGTAGATGTTGAGGGGAAGGTCTTGGAAACTGATGGGGGGCATTGAGCAGGACTTGTTGGTGCTCACCAGTCCCAGGCCACAGAAACACCCTGCAGAGAACAGGAGAGGGCAAGTGTTATGTTAGTGGGAAATTTACTACCGAGGCTGATGCCACTCTGCGTGAGCAAGGATGCAGCGAGACATGGCAAGCCTCTCCCTCAGGGACTTACTTTTTTCTAATTGAAGCATAATTGATTTACAATGTGGTGTTCACTGCGGATGTTCAGCAAAGTGATTCAGATATCCATATACATATATGTATTCTTGTTCATATTCTTTTCCATGATGGCTTATTAAAGAATATTGAATACAGTTCTCTGTGCTTTGCAGTAGGTCCTTGCTATTTATTTTATACACAGCAGTTGGTATCTGTTAATCCCAAACTCCTAATTTACCCCTCCCTCATTCCTTTTCTCCTTTGGGAGCTGTAAGCTTGTTTTCTATTGTTTCTGCGTCTGTGAGTCTGTTTCTGTTTTGTAAACAAGTTCCTCTGTGTCATATTTTAGATTCCACATATAAGTGATATTGTATGGTATCTGTCTTTCTCTGTCTTTCTCACTTCACTTAGTATGATAATCTCTAGGTCCATCCAGGTTGCTGCAAAGAGCATTATTTCATTCTTCTCTTTTTATGGCTGAGTAGTTTTCCATGATTATATTGCATTGGCCAAAGAGTTCGTTTGGGTATTTCCTGAAACATTGTATGGAAAAACCCAAATGAACTTTTGGACGAACCCAATATCATGTGTGCATGTCTGTGTGTGTGTATGTCTGTGGGTATATGTGTGTGTGTGTGTGTGTGTATGTGTGTGTGCATGTCTGTGTGTATATGTGTGTGTATGTCTCTGTGTATGTGTATGTGTGTGTGTATGTCTCTCTGTGCATGTGTGTAAGGTATATGTGTGTGTCTCTCTGTGTGCATGTCTCTGTGTGTGCATGTCTGTGTGTATATGTGTGTGTATGTCTCTGTGTATGTGTATGTGTGTGTGTATGTCTCTCTGTGCATGTGTGTAAGGTATATGTGTGTGTCTCTGTGTGTGCATGTCTCTGTGTGTGCATGTCTGTGTGTATATGTGTGTGTATGTCTGTGTGTATATGTGTGTGTATGTCTCTCTATGTGTGTATGTGTGTAAGGTATATGTGTGTGTATGTGTGTGTGCATGTCTGTGGGTGTATGTGTGTGTATGTCTCTGTGAGTGTATGTCTCTGTGTGTGTATGTCTGTGTATGTATGTGTGTGTTTGTGTGTGTATGTCTCTGTGTATGTATGTCTCTGTGTGTGTGTATGTGTGTATGTGTATATGTGTGTGTGTGTGCATGTCTGTGTGTATATGTGTGTATGTGTGTGTGCATGTCTCTCTGTGTGTGTATGTCTGTGTGTATGTATGTGTGTGTCTGTGTATGTCTCTCTGTGTGTGTATGTGTGTGTATGTGTATATGTGTGTGTGTGTATGTGTGCATGCATGTCTCTCTGTGTGTATGTCTCTGTGTGTGTGTGTGTGTGTGTGTGTGTGTATGTCTGTGTGTGTCTGTGTGTGTGTGTGAACCACATCTTCTTTATCCAGTCACGTGTTGAACATTCAGCTGCTTCCATGCCCTGGCTACTGTCAATAGTGCTGCTATGACGTTGGGGTACAACCATCTTTTTGAAGGCGTGGTTTTTTTGGGGGGTAAATACCAAGAAGTGGGACTGCTAGATTATGTGGCAGTTCTACTTTGAGTTTTTTAAGCAATCTCTACACTGTTTTCCATACTGGGTGCACCAATTTACATTCCAGGGACTTACATTTACACCCTCGACCTAACACTAGTGGCATGATCTTGGGTAAATGATTTAATCAATCTAGGAAACGGGATCCTACACATGGTACTTCAACCTGCACCTCCTTCTAGGGGATCAAGGAATCGGGCAGTGGGTGGAAGTGGAAAACTCACTTCCGTCCGGTAGAAGCCCCTAGGGTGCACTAGCAAGACGAAGAGCCTCAGGTGAGGAAGCATCCATCTGGGCTCCAATCCCACCTCTCCCTAGCTACTCAATCTTTGAGAAATTACCTTGTTGAAAAGCTCCCCTTTGCCACAGGAAAACAAGCAAAGTGCAGAGGCGACCGAAGACTATGGTGTAAGAAATATGCTTTGTAAATTGCAAAGCGAAGTTGCAAAGGTCATTTGTCATTATTAAGCCACCTGCTCCAGAAGCCAGGCTGCACCCAGACCAGAATAGAAATTGTTCACTCTGAGTCTGGGCCCGCGTTCCAGAATGTGGCGGGGGTGGGGGAGGGGGAGCCGCTGCTCATTTTTCCTGGCCACCCTCCCCTTTTCTACTCAAAGCCTCACCATGCAGTCTGCTAATGGCAGTGGCATCCCCAGAGCTTGCAGAACACAGAATCTCAAGCCAGCCTCCATCAAAGTGAATCAGAATCTATGTTTCAACAAGGTCCCTTCAGTGTGGGAAGCACAGGTGGCCACTAGAAGCTTCACTCACGTGACTCAGGAATAAACCCTGATTGATCCGAAGGTGACAATCACCTTGCTTTTGCCAGGGTTTGGTGTTGGGGTAGGTATGTGATTGGGCTTCCCTGGTGGCTCAGCGGTAAAGAATCTGCTTGTCAAAGAAGAAGATGGGGGTTCGATCCTTGGGTGGGGAAGATCCCCTGGAGAAGAGAGGGAAATGGCAATCCACTCCAGTATCCTTGCCTGGGAAATCCCATGGACAGAGGCACCTGGTGGGCTATAGTCCATGGGGTCACAGAGACTAAATGACACCACCACCAAAAAGGTACATGATTAGGTTCTGGCTGAAGAAAAACAAAGAAGAACATCTGCTATAAAGACAAGATTTTCCTTTCTTGGGTTACATCTCTCCAAAGCATTTGGAATGGTGGAAGCCAAGTTACAGCTGGTAAGAGGGAAATTCAATATAAAGCTGGTGGCAGAAAAGACAAGGAAAGAGGAGGAATGAAAGATGTTGTCTGTCAAGTGGCTGGAAAAATCAATCCTGGAGCTACTTCACGGGACCATTGGTCCTGAGGGTTAGAAAACTGTCTATTATGGTTATAAGGGGGAAAAAAGAAAAAGGAATTAACCATAAATCAGGTGAGTGGTTTTTCTTGCTAGCAGGCAAAAATATCAGTGATCTGAAAGGTAAGCCTCAGAGTCTTGGATTTCAGAAAGTGTTGGGACAGGAAGGCTAGACTTCACTATACGTACGTGTGTGTGTGTGTGTGTGTGTGTGTGTGTGTGCACTCATTGACTCAGTTGTTTCCAACTCTGTGCAACTCTACGGACTGTAGCATGCCAAGCTCCTCTGTCCATGGGATTCTCCAGGCAAGAATGCTGGGTTGCCATTTCCTTCTCCAGGGATCTTCCCGACTCAGGGATCGAATGTCTCGAGTTTCCTGCACTGGCAGGCGGATTCTTTACCGATGAGCCACCCGGGAAGCCCTTACACACGCTACCAGCCAAACACATCTCATGCTACCAACTGAACCTTTGTAATAACATCACCATGAAATGTACTCTCCCCGCCCTCTCCACAGGGTTTGAAAAAAAAGACTCAATCATTAAATAACGCCTATAGTCAAACAGCTAAGAAGGCCTGGCTTCAAAGACCTACGGGGACTTTCCTGGCAGTTGAGTGGTTAGCACTCTGCACTTTCACTGCTGAGGGCACAGGTTCTGTCCCTGGTGGGGGTGAGGGGAGTGGGGAGGTGGGGACTAAGATCTCACAAGCCGTGGCGGGGTGGGCGGGTAGGGAGAGGGGGGAGGAGGACTCAGGCCTTCAATACGGGTTCCTGTGCTTTCCTGACATTGTGGTTAGGAGCCATTAATATACTTTGAAATGTTATACCATAATTAAGGCTGCGACCCCAACTCCACAGAAGACTTGACTCGAAAGACCGGAGTCATCTCTGACCTCACACATCTCCACCCTCTTCATCCCTGAGATCAATCTAGTGACCAATATAACAAGCCCCCTCCAAACCTCTTTCAGACTGTATGCCAACTCTCCTGCCAAGTCTCTATTCCAAACACACTTGGAGCCCAGTTCTACTCCAAGTCCCTATTAATTGATGTCTAGTCCCTCCTTTAATTTAGCCCACATGTCTGGCATATCCTCCCACTCTGTTTTTCTACTATGATCTACCAAACTCAGGCTTCTAGTGCTCCCAAACAAGAATGCGCTGGGTCCTCTCTCTCCCTCCCCAACTCAGTATCCCCCAGCATCACCCAAGGTGAACCAGTCTCCTCTCTATTTCTTGCCCAACCCTGTCTTCACCTGCCTCCAAACTTTTGCTCATGCAGCTTTCTCTGCCTGAAACTCTCTCTCCCTTCCCAAAGTCCCCCAAGGCTGGTCTTTGTGATATTCACCCTCCAGCCCAGACCCCGGCTCGAATTCTACAGGGCTCACAGCCTGTATCACATGTTCTGGCTCCAGCACTCTCAGTTGACTGTCTTAGGTTGCCCTACAGTTCCTAGAATCAGCTTCATTTAACTCAAACATGCATTAAACACTGATTACACGACAAGTACCATGACAGACACTGAAGGAAAAAGGAAGGAAAGACTAGATGATATTACAGTCTAGGGAAGAAGACAGACACAAAGATTTCCATCGTGGAAAGTGTGGTACATAGTAGGTGTGTGTGGTACATAGTAGATGTGTGACTGATGAGATGGTTGGATGGCATCATCGACTTAACGGACAAAAATCTGAGCAAACTCAGGGAGATAGTGATGGACAGGGAAGCCTGGCATGCTGCAGTCCATGGGGCTGCAAAGAGTCGGACACGACTGAGCGACTAAACAACATACAATTGTGAGATCAGAGACAGAGAGTTCTAACGAGCCTGAGCACTCCTAGGTCTGAGGATAGCAAACTTTCGTACTTTGACTGAAACGGCAACCCACTCCAGTATTCTTGCCTGAAGAATCCCATGGACGGAGGAGCCCAATAGGCTACAGTCCAGGGGGGTCGCAAAGAGTAGAACACGACTGAGTGACTTCACTTACCCTCACGTTTGGCTTTTTTTCAGTAACTGGTTAACAGATAAGTAATTCCTGATTTTTCTCAAGGCGACCTAGTCCTCTTGGCAAAAGCTCCCGCTTCAAAGTAAGGAGACTGAAGTTTGGGAAAATTGCCCAGAAACTGCCCTCAGCTGACGGGTGACCAGTCAACCAACAAGTACTGCTTGCTGGCTTGACTTGTACACTGATCTAGACATTGTGGGGAAACAAAAAGCAAAAGTAGTTCTTGTCCAGAGAGACTTTCGGGTTAAAGCTGGGAAAAAATTAATTAGCTACTAAACTTTGCTAACCCCCTGCTTCTTAGCCTCCAGCATGGATTAGAAAGTTTTCACCACCTCTTCACCCTCCGCTCAAATATTTGATCTCTGTGGGCCAAAGGAGATTGATTTTTCTGGGAAGACACCATGGTGGACTGGCCAGGCAGGAACAACTTTTTGTCTACTCTGAAAAATGGTGTTTGGGATTGTCTTCCAGGTAACTCTGTCCTCCGTGCCAAAGAGGCTTCTTTCCCACCAGGCACGTACGTCTCCCCCGGCCCCGTCTCATCAACAGCTGATGCTGTGAGAGTCTAATCCTCCATCTGCCTTGACTCTCCATATACCTTTTTTATTTTTTTAAAAAGTCTTTACTGAATTTGTTACAGTATTGCTTTTATGTTTTGGTTTTTTGGCTGGGAGGCAAGTGGGATCTCAGTTCCTTGACCAGGGACTGAACTCACACTCAGTGCATTGGAAGTCAAACTGTTGACCACTGGATCACCAGGGAAATTCCACCATGTACCTTTCCTCTGCTGTATCCTGGCATCCATAGGGTCCCAAAGAACCTCATTTGGTTCCCTTGCATGGCAACGACCATAGATAACACAGAGGGTTTGCATGTATGCACTCTGAAGGCTCTCTGGCCTCAGCAGTGTATCAGTTTATTTTGATCATCTGATTTTGCCGAGAGGCTTTCCCTGGGGCTCCAGGATTGAGTCAGCGAGTTGGGACTTTCTATGATAAAGAGGTGTGGGTGAGAAGAGCTTCATGGCTAAGAGGAGATGGTCCATTTGCTTGCATTCTGATCAAAAAAGTAGACAAAAGATACACTGGGCTAAAAGCTGACAGTGCTGTAGCTTTTTATCTAAATTTACAAGGAAAGAATTTTTAACCCCAGGAATGACAGGCTCCAGATATTTATCACAAAGGTGTTCGGGGAGGGATTGCTTCTTCCCTGGAGTCGGAGAACAGTCCTTTCTCCATCACTTTAAGAAGTAAAAAGAAACACCACAGAGGAAGTCAACTGTGTTGTTTAGTCGCTGAGCCGCGTCCAACTCTTTTGCGACCCCATGGACTGCAGCCCGCCAGGCTTCTCTGTCCATGGAACTCTCCAGGCAAGAATACTGGAGTGGGTTGCCATGCCCTCCTCCAGGGGAATCTTCCTGATCCAGGGATCAAACACGTGTCTCCTGCATTGGCAGGGTGATTCTTTACAATTAAGTCACCTGGGAAGCCCAAGTCAACTATAAATTAACAAAAAATAAACACATGTTTTAAAAAGTGGAAAGATGAAGCAGCAAGTGCTCTGCGGGTCTAAAAACCTATGAAAGCGGGCGGCCCAGAAGCAGGGCTAGTGTTCACTGACAGCTAGCTACCTCGGTTTTTCTCCTGAAGTCTGTTCCATTGTTTCCCCCGACCTATGAAAGCCTTGACATCAGAATGTCTCATCCCCCAGCTCGCGGGCTGGGAGCTGGAGTGACGTCAAGAGAAGGGCTGGCCAAGAACGACCAGGGGATCTGGGAAATGCTTCTCTTTCCCAGCCAACGGGAATCTTTCCCAGATGCGGGGGTTCACTGTCCTCCCCCATCCCCACCCCCACCCCCGCCCCCACTCCAGCTATGCCTCCGATCACACACACAGCTTGGTTCATTTTCAGGAAATTAGATCCTACCAGCTAGAGGAAGAGGGGGATGGGAGCCCCTCATACACAGGCTGCCCAAACCCTGCCTTAAAACAAAAGCCTCTTGAAATAATTAATGCGAGATCTGGCAAGAGTCTGCTCTCAAGAATGGATTTCTCCGCGCCCCCTCCCCCCCCCCCCCCCACTAACTAGCCAGCCTACCCTACTCAGAGATAAGGCCAGCTGCTTCTTTCTCCCTGCCCCCGGCCCCTGCCCGCCCTCCCCCCCTTTCTCCAGAAACTCTCCAAGCTTTAGAACAAGGCAGTCAAGATCCCAGGGTCACTGGAGGGTATTAGCAGCCAAAGTTTTGAACTGACCCGCTTAGAAGGGCGTCTCTTCAGGTAGCCTGGACAAGGAGTCAGCCCCAAGCCCAACCTGTAGTCACGGAAACTGCTAAAAAGCCTAAATGTGAGATGCACTTAGCATCAACCAGGCTGGGGAGGGAGGGGAGATTGGGTCTGGAGGCGCGGACACTACCTAGGCACCGGAGCTGGTACCGTGGTCTGGCCTTGGGGCCAGTGAGCACAGATGCCCAGGCAAGCCCTGCATTCAAGGGTAGCCGGGCGCCAGGAGATCTACACGGCTTTATCAATCCAATAAAGGCACGCTCATTAATCCGGCGTCATCCCCGGGCACAAAGCCCCCGAGCAGCCGGTGCGAAGCCAACAAAGGCGCAGGGGAAGCCGCCCCCGCGCCCCGTCCTGCACGCTGCACTGTATACATATTTAAAATAGCCTGCAAAGTTTCAGACCAGGAACTTGAGCTCCCTCTAGGAGATCCGAGCCCGAGCGCGGATTTAATTCTCCGCCGACGACCACAACAAAGAACAAGAGTTTGAGCGCACAAAGGCGAGGAGGGAGGCGGGTTCGAGTGCGAAGCCGCCGCACAGAGGCCGGGAACCCCTCGGCTCCCACGACCGCCGCCCGCCCGAGAGATCCTTCTAGGCCCCGGAGTGAAACCTGGATCCCCACTCCCCCCGACCCCCCCCCCCCTTTCAAATTCCGCGCTGTGCAGAGCAGAGTTGAGCGCCAGGACGCCTCCTCGTAGGTCCCATTGCAGTAAAACTTGGCTCGAGAGGGAGAAGGAGCCCTCCGATCTGAAACCTGGCGCCTCCCTATCCTCGTCTCCAGCCAGCCCCATGTCCCTTGCGCCCCCGCTCCCCCAACCCCTCCAGAGCCCCGGACTCACCGTTACACCACTGGAATGGGTGCATCAATGAACTCTCGGCTGGCTTCCTCAGGCGAACGAAGGCAGGTGCGGGGCGGGAAGGCGGGGTGGGCGCGCCGGCCGGTGGGGTCGCAGGAGGGGCCGGTGCGCTGCGCGGGCGGCCGCCCTTCCCCTACAAGTGGAACTCCCTCCGGAGCCGGGAGATTCGGCGCGATAGGTTTTTGGAGCCACAAAGGGGAAAGAAGAGAAGAGAGACAGAAAAGTCTCCCGGCTCTAAGGACTAGCGGAGGAAAGGCAGGAAGGGCCCGGGGGCTGGGGCGTGCTGCGGGGCGCCCGGTGGGCAGAGGAGAGGAAATAGCCCTAGGCAGAGGCGAGCCCTGGACGCCACCGCACGGAGGTGAGACGCCAAGGACTCCGAAACTGACACGGAGCACGCACACCCCCTCCCTTATACTGCCCCCGTGCCCCTCCCGTCACCGGCCCTCAGCCAATGGGAGCCTTCCTCCGGCCCCTGGCATTACTTGCAGATCCGCCCCATCCGAGTGTGGGGAGCATCTCTGAGGCTTGGGCGCCTCCCCCTCACCTTCAGTCCAGAGACGATCGGGCGGCGCGCTGGCCCGAGCAGTCCCGAGCCAGCCTCCTCCGCTCGGGACCTGGAGGAAAGTGAACAATTAATGCCACCTTGTTTTCGTCCTCCAGATCGGTTACTGTTTAGCATTTCTCTGGCTCTTTGAGAAAGCCAGTTCGAGGGAGTGGTCCCATTTCTGTCCAGAGGGCAAGGACGTGGTCTTAGGTGGTGGGCTCTCACGTTTCTCGCTCTAAAATAGGGAGCATTGCAGCTCGAGATTGTCCTACCAAGTGAAGTGGGAAAGACAAATATCATACCATATCACTTATATGCAGATTGTAAAAAAAAATTGATACAAATGAACTTATTTATAAAACAGACTCACAGAAACAGTTATGGTTACCAAAAGGAAAAGGGAGGGAAGGATAAATTATAATTTTGGGATGAACAGAAACATGCTGCTATACATGAACTAGGTACACAAGAAGGACCTGTATAGCACAAGGAACTGTATTCACTCTCTTGTAATAACCTATGATGGAAAAAAATCTGAAAAAGAATATATACACACATATGTATTTGGATCATTTTGCTGTACATCTGAAAGTAACAACATTGTAAGTCAATTGCACTCCAATCAAATCATTAAGTAAGTTAGTAATAAAGTTGCTGAATAGAATTCCACTATGTGAATGCATCACAACTTCTGCCTTCATCTGTTGTTGGATGTTTTGAGTTATTTCCAGGTTGGGACTAAAATAAAGGTTTTAAGAACAAAATAAAAAGCGAAAGAGGAACTGAAGCCAAGATTTAAAGCAGGTGAATCTGAAAAGTGCTTTAGTTGTCATCTTATCCTCTCCACCTGCCCCATCAGTTTAAGCTTAAGGTAGACTTGTCAGGGCTCTAGGCTCCTGAATAGCAGAATCAAACCCAGACATCGACATTGGCAATATCATAAGGGCAGCATCTTCAGCATTTAGCACTGCACAGGTGTTGAATAAACAGTAGTTAGAAGAAAGACTGAATCTCTTAATTCCCTGTCCAATGTGATGCTTTCTTTTACTGGACATTCCGTCATTTCTTTCTGTTTCTCTCATTCTTGCCTTCCTGCCTTTCTTTTCCTCCCTCCCTCCCTTTTTCCTTCCTTCCTTTTTTTTCTTTCTTTCCTTCCCCCTCTCTCCCCTCATTTCTCTCTTCCTCTGCCTCCTTTTTCCTTACTTCGTCTGTCTTTCTATCTTTCATTTACTCAGAATATATTCACCATGAGCCTACTCTGGGACAAGCACTGTTTCACTGAAGAGCCACCAATCAATGTTCTCAAGCCTGTTCTCCTGGGATTTACATTGCATAAGAAGATAAACAGTGAGCAAGCAAGGAAACAAAGAAGAATGACTCAATCTCATCTTTCTATTCAACTTAATGTCCTATTGGAAGGTGGAAAATACTTTCCCTGACTCTTGAGAGTTTGTAACACTTAAGACTGTTTAGATTAGTCCTCTGCCATTTAATAGCATAATGGTTACAGTAGCAAAGGATCAGGCCAAGATCACTTAGCAGTCTGCAAAAATAGGTTAGCACTTACTTATGTAGTTGTCTGAAAACAATCTTTTTTTCTTTCTGAGCTACTCTGGAAGGGCATCATGTACAGATCCAACTGATTTCATCTCCTAATTGGACATCTACAAAAACTTCCTAATTGGTCTCGATCTCCGAACATGAAAGTGCATATTTTCTGTTGTTTCCGACCCTTTGTGGCCCCATGGACTGTAGCCCGCCAACTATAGTCCTCTGTCCATGGGATTTCCCAGGCAAGAATACTGCAGTGGGTTGCCATTTCTTTCTCCGGAGATCTTGGCAGAGTGCAGAGGATTTGAAAAGACAAAACAGTTGTGTTGTTACTTACCCAATAGTTCTATTTAATGGTTCAGGGGAAAGGTGTTGATAGGTGAGCTGATGGATTGAGGAATTCTGCTAGGCACCTGTGAAGGGCAAGCCTATGAACGGGAAACTGACTGGAAGTAAGGAATACCTCTTCCCTTCCTTAGGCTAAGGAACCCAGGTAGGAAAACAAGATTCTTGCTAGACCCTCCAGAAAGGAAGACAGCCCATCTGACACCCTGATGTTAGCCCAGGGAGACCTGTGTCAGTCTTCTGACCTACAGAGTTGTAATATAATAAAGTGAAAGTGAAAATTGCTCAATCGTGTCTGACTCTTTGTGACCCCATGGACTATATATAGTCCATAGAATTCTCCAGGCCAGAATACTGAAGTGGGTAGCCTTTCCTTTCTCCAGGGGGATTTTCCCAACCCAGGGATAAAACCCAGGTCTCCTGCACTGCAGGTGGATTCTTTACCAGCTGAGCCATAAGGGAAAGTGGTAATATAATAAATCTGTTTTTTGTTTGTTTGTTTGTTTTTTTAAATCCACCTTCCAATGCAGGGGATGTGGGTTCAATCTCTGGTTGGGGAATTAAGATCCCACACACCACTGGGCAACTAAGCTGGCAAGTCACAAGGAAAGATTCCCACAACTAAGGCCTGGTGTAGCCAAAAATAAATAAATAAATAAAATTTTTATACAGTTGGTACCACAATGAGGTACCATCTCACACTGGTCAGGATGGCTGCCATCAAAAAGTCTACAAACAATAAATGCTGGAGAGGGTGTGGAGAAAAGGGAACCCTCTTACACTGTTGGTGGCAATGCAAACTAGTACAGCCACCATGGAGAAAAGTGTGATTTTCTTAAAAAACTGTAAGTAGAACTGCCATAAGACCCAGCAGTCCCACTGCAGGGCATACACACTGAGGAAACCAGAACTGAAAGAGACACGTGTACCCCAATGTTCATCGCAGCACTGTTTCCAATAGCCAGGACATGGAAGCAACCTAGATGTCCATCGGCAGATGAATGGATAAGGAAGTTGTGGTACATATACACAATGGAATATTACTCAGCTATAAAAAAATGCATTGGAGTCAGTTCTAATGAGGTGAATGAAACTGGAGCCTATTATACAGAGTGAAGTAAGTCATAAAGAGAAACACCAATACAGCATATATATGGAATTTAGAAAGATGGTAATGATGAGCCTATATACAAGACAGCAAAAGAAACACAGATATGAACAGACTTTCGGACTCTGTGGGAGAAGGCGAGGGTGGGATGATTTGAGAGGATAGCATTGAAACATGTATATTACCATATGTAAAACAGATGACCAGCGCAAGTTCAATGCATGAAGCAGGGCATTTAAAGCCAGTGCCCTGGGACGACCCAGAGGGATGGGGTTGGGAGGGAGGTGCGTGGGGATTCAGGATGGGGGACACATGTACCCCTGTGGCTGATTCATGTCAATGCATGGCAAAGACCACCACAATATTGTAAACTAATTAGCCTCCAATTAAAGTAAATAAATAAATTTTTTAAAAAGTTGATTTCTCACATTGTATCAGTGTAGTTTAGATAACTCACCTTCCCCCCAACCTCTACCAATGATGCCCAGCTTCTTGTGAATCAGGAGAGAAGTCTGGTTACTTAATGATGATGAAATGGAGACAGTAAAGAAGATGATGGCTTATACATCCAAGTCTGAAGAAGTCTGAAGGAGAATTATGTTTCTAAATCTTCCACGGCAAGAAAGAAAGGTACTACTGAAGACTGAACTTCCAGAAAATCTTCTGAGGAGTCAGGGACTCTTCATTTCCAAGGTCCCGCTTCAGCCTCCTCTTACAAACCCTAGAAGCCCGTTCACTTTATGACCTTCTTAGCACTAGAGAAATGCATTTGGAGAGAGTGCTAATTCTCTGGAAGAACATGAGACCAGAAACCTTGATCCCATCATTTCACCTTTTACTAAGACTCTTCCACCCGCCTCCATTTTTTTTTTTTTTTTTGCTAAGTCACATCAGTCGTGTCCAACTCTATGCGACCCCATAGACGGCAGCCCACCAGGTTCCCCCGTCCCTGGGATTCTCCAGGCAAGAACACTGGAGTGGGTTGCCATTTCCTTCTCCAATGCATGAAAGTGAAAAGTGAAAGTGAAGTCGCTCAGTCGTGTCGGACTCAGCGACCCCATGGACTGAAGCCTACTAGGCTCCTCCGTCCGGGGGATTTTCCAGGAAAGAGTACTGGAGTGGGGTGCCATTGCCTTCTCTGACCCGCCTCCATATCCAGCCCTAAAATGTGGAAGAGAATGCTAACCATGTTGGTTATAAAAAGATTCATACTCGGGCTAAGTCACTTTAGTTGTCTCGGATTCTTTGCGACCCCATGGGCTGTAGCCCGCCAGGCTCCTCTGTCCAAGGAATTCTCCAGGCAAGAATACTGCAGTGGGTTGCCATGTCCTTCTCCAGGGACTCTTCCCAACCCAGGGATTAAGCCTGAATCTCTCATGTCTCCTGCATTGCAGGCAGATTTTTTTTTTTTTTAAACTGGGGAAGCCCAGTAAAAAGTGGTAATTGACCCCAAATAAACATGTCATACTTCACAATTAGACACATTGTCATATTTCCCCAAGTCTTTTCATTTTTTAAGAGAACAACTTTCATAAGAATATTCAATTCTTTGAAGCAGTTTAGAGTTATTTATTATATATTCAGGCTAACGAGGCCTTTCCCTCATTTAATTTTTAGAAGATCCAGCCTTCCTCTGGAAGTCTCCATACCAGAATGTTTTTAGGATGATTGATGCAACTTTTTTTCCCTTTTATTTATTTTTGGCTGAGTTAGGTTTTCGTTGCTGCACAGGCTTTTCTCTCGTTGCGACAAGTGGGGTCTACTCTCTAGCTGTAGTACAGGAGCAGCAATTTATCCCTGTCCCTGGGTTCGATCCCTGGGTTGGGAAGATCCCCTGGAGAAGGGAACGGCTACCCACTCCAGTATTCTTGCCTGGAGAATTCCATGGATTCTATAGCCCATGGGGTCGCCAAGAGTCAGACACAACTGGGCAACTTTCACTCACTCACTCCTGCATCCCAGGTGACGCTAGTGGTAAAGAAGCTGCCACTGCAGGAGACTTAAGAGATTTGGGTCTGATCCCTGGTTCAGGAAGACCCCCTGGAGAAGGGAATGGCAACCACTTCAGTATTCTTGCCTGGAGAATCCCATGGACAGAGGTGCTTGGTGGGCT
This sequence comes from Bos indicus, assembly GCF_029378745.1. Classification (NCBI taxonomy): domain Eukaryota; kingdom Metazoa; phylum Chordata; class Mammalia; order Artiodactyla; family Bovidae; genus Bos; species Bos indicus. The sequence continues at coordinate 29,341,491 of NC_091786.1, forward strand.
ACAGTCCATGGGGTCGCAAAGAGTCAGACATGACTGAAGTGACTTTGCACGCACCCACATGCTGCCCCTCCCAACTCACCTGGGAAATCCAATAAAGAGAATAAGGGAACTTCCTTGGGGGTCCAGTGGTTACGGCTTCAAGCTTCCAGTACAGGGGACTCAGGTTTGATCCCTGGTGAGGGAACTGAGATCCCACACGCTTTGCAGCACAGCCAAAGAGAAAAAAGAGAGAGAGAGAATAAGGCTTTGGTGTGACCCTGGAAGCAAAGCTTCCTTCCTCTCTCCTAGAGGATCGTCAGTTCTGGGATGATGCCCACACTGTCCCCAGGTATCACCTAAGCATTCCTGATGAAGTTTCTAGGTGCCAGCGGAGGCTGGGAGGAAACAGGCTAGCTTGGTTTCCCAGGGATCCTTCACAGCCCTGCTGTGAATTAGGATTTCTGGAACGAAGGAATCTTCTAAGCCAGAGCGGAACCATCATCCCACATGTGAGAGTGGAGATTGGAGAATGAAACAGAGGCTGAGAGAAAAACACCGTGGGCAGAGGACCTGCTGCCTGCCAAGCCCGGGCTTCAGTACTTCACGTTTTTCATGGATTCTTCATCAGAACCCTCAGGGTAAGGTTATTTTTTTTACTTTTTGTTTTTTTTTCTGGCCACACCACGAGACATTTGGAATCCAGTTCCCCGATCAGGGATCCAACCCTCACCCCCTGATTAGAAAGTGAGGTCTCAACCACCTGACCACCAGGGAAGTCCCCATCCATTCATTTTAAAATACTCCTCCCTTAAAAATGGGGAACCTGAGGCTTTCCTGGTGGCGCAGTGGCAAAGACTACATGCTCCCAATGCAGGGGGCCTGGGTTCGATCCCTGGTCAGGGAACTACATCCCACCTGTGGCAACTAAGAAGATCCTGCATGCCACAGCTGAGACCTGGCGCAGCCCAATAAATAAAATGAAATGGCAAAACAAGGCAACAGCAGAACAGAGAGCCTGCTTCCCATTGTCCTGAGATCGGGCTGGACTGACTTGTACTTGTTAGAAACAAGCTGAGTGAAGTAGAGATGACGGTCGTTGATTCCGGAGACTGGGTCATAAAACTTCACTGTAATTTCTTTCTCTCTTGCTTCTTCTCTTCCTGCCTTTGTCTGTCTGTCTCCCTCTGGTCACTTGCACTGGGAAGGCCAGAACTCATGTCCCACGAACACTCACCTGTGGAGACGTCCCACGGCAGGGAACAGAGGTCTCTCTAGCAGCTGTGTGAGCGGACATTCTGCCTTTGCCCATGTCCTGGCTGCAGATTCTTGGGAGACTCTGAGGCAAAATCACACAGTTCAGCTGCTCCTGAATTCCTGACCCACAGGAACTGGGAGACACTCAGTGTGTGCTGTTCTAAGCCACTGAGTTTGAGGGGTAATTTGTTATTGAGCTAGAGACAAATACGACGGCCACTGTCACAGAGAGATGTGAGAATGCAGGGGTTCTGACCCTCCAGTTTATTTCTGTCTCAGGAATACTCCAAAGAGAGGAGGTGAATTCTGCTTCACAAAACCATGCAGAGACCCGGGTTCCATGCTCTCGCTGTTCCGCCCCGTGCTAGGATATGTTCCTTGTTTGTCTGTGAGAAGCCAACTGACCAGTCACGTAGCCTGTGTTCTAACCCTGTGGGAGGGGACGAAAGAGCGGAAAGACGGCATTTTCCTTGTAGGAATTCAAGTTTTACTTTTGTTCCCATTCCACTGGTGAGAGCTTAGTCACCGGGTCACACCTATTTGCAAAGAAGCCTGAAGAATGGAGTCTCAGGCTAGACAATTGCCCTGAAGCTCTGGGCAGATCTATAGTAACAGGAGGACATGAAGGATGGAATTGGGTGGATGGAGGCCCAGCAACCTATCCTGCCTGTGCCCAACCCAGTGTTGGCACCTTCTCTGTGACTTGTAGTGACACTTTTCCAAGGCCGGTGGTTAAGCCTCTGTGCTTCCACTGCCAAGGGCAGGGGTTCAGTCCCTGGTTGGGGAACTAAGATCCTGCATGCCACATGGCTGGGCCAAAATAAATAAACTAAAAACAAAAACGAAGATGATTGCACATGATGTTTGCTAACTGACTTTTTAACTTTTTATTTTATATTGTAGTATGGTGGCTCATCAGTAAAGAACCCGCCTGCTTAGTGCAGGAGACTCGGGTTCGATCCCTGGGTTGGGAAGATTCCCTGAAGGAGGAAATGGCAACCCACTCCAGTATTCTTGTCTGGAAAAACCATGGACAGAAGAGCCTGGTGGGTTACAGTCCACAGGGTCTCAAAGAATTGGATACCACTTAGCTTCTAAACAGCATCAGTAGTTGATTAACAATGTTGCTTTAGTTTCAGGTATACAATAAAGTGATTCAATTATACAGATACCTGTCTCTATTCTTTTTCAAATTATTTTCCCAATGAGCTAACCTATTTTTTTTAATTAAAAATAAAATGAAGGATTGGATAAGCTTGGTGGTTTTCAATTTGTGTGTGTGTGTGTGTGTGTATGCCAGAATGTTTGTTAAGTAATATTTAAAAGCAGACACTGCGTGCAATAGAGATATAAAAACAGAACTGATCTGTTTGAATCCTGTGGAGTTTCTCTCTGATTTTCCCCCATCCCATCAGTGGGCCCACAGAAAACTGTTTCAAGCACTAGAGGTCTGTAAGGCATGATCAGAAAGCCCCCAAGTGAGATGTTCTCCTGGTCTCTTTCCAGTTCTGGTATTTCTGAGGCTCTGATCACTCAGCTGTGTTCCCTGCCCTGGGCTGGATCACAGCTCCATCTTTCTGGGCAGCTGGAGGCTTGTATCTGGCAGGTATTGGTGGAGGAAGATGAAATGAGCCTTTGCCCTGGGTCTCTAGCCTCATCTCACTTCATCCCTTTTCTGATCTTGTGATGTATCTCTCGTTTCTCCTAAGGCACGTGAGGGTCCCCCTACCCTGCCCCACCCTTGGACCAGGGTCTAAGTGAGGAGCTCTGAAGGCATGATCCAGAAGGCCAGCACACCACAGATGGCCTTGAGGTCCACCCCTCAGAAGGAGACATGGAAATTCTCAGAGCAAGCAGCCTCCCCTCCCAGGCTGATGCTTTTTCTAACCCTCTTGTCCTCTTTTGTGCTGTCACTGGCTTCAACTGGATTAGGAGCTCAGGCTCTGACTTGCTCAGCTTTGGTCCGGTTTGTGAGTGACCCTCAGTGATTGAAAGGGGACAAGCCTCTCCACTCTGATTTTTCCCTACCCCAATTCTCAGAATTCTCAAGAATACAGACTGCCATAGGGAAAGTTACCTAGGGAGACGAGAGGTCCTTTCTTTTAGTCCATGACCATCGAAAGCTGGCTCCTGCATGGGTAAATATTCCCCTCCCTGATTCCTAGGTTCTTTCCAGAGAGATTTGGGGGTGTCAGCCACCTTCTCCCAGGCTGGCTCCAGAAGAAGAAGTGGAATTTGGCAGAGACCTTAAGGAACAATCCCAGTCCATTCAGAAGGCTGGTAACCACTGCCCACAAACAGCATTCTAAGAATGGCTGGGGCAATCCCACTCCTGGGCATATATCCGAAGAAAACCATAATCCAAAGATCCACACAGCCCTGTGTTCACTGCAGCACTGTTTACGATAGCCAAGACATGGAAGCAACCTAAATGTCCATTGATGGATGAGTGGATAAAGAAGATGTGGTACAAATAGACAATGGAATGTTCAGTTCAGTTCAGTTGGTCAGTCGTGTCCAGCTCTTTACGACTCCATGGACTGCAGCACACCAGGCCTCCCTGTCCATCACCATCTCCCAGAGTTTACTCAAACTCATGTCCATCAAGTTGGTGATGCTATCCAATCATCTCATCCTCTGTCGTCCCCTTCTCCTCCTGCCTTCAATCTTTCCCAGCATCAAGGTCTTTCCCAATGAGTCAGTTCTTTGAATCAGGTGACCAAAGTATTGGAGTTTCAGCTTCAGCATCAGTCCTTCCAATGAATGTTCTGGACTAATTTCCTTTAGGATGGACTGGTTGGATCTCCTTGCTGTCCAAGGGACTCTCAAGAATCTTCTCCAACACCACAGTTCAAAAGCATCAATTCTTCAGTGCTCAGCTTTCTTTATAGTCCAACTCTCAAATCCATACATGACTACTGAAAAAACCATAGTCTTGACTAGACAGACCTCTGGAATGTTACTCAGTCATAAAAAAGAATGAGGGACTTCCCTGGTGGTCCAGTGGCTCCCAAGACTACACACTCCCAGTGCAGGGGGCCCGGGTGTGATCCCTGATGAGGCAACTAGATCCCACATACCACAATTAAGAGTTCTCACGCCACAGTTAAAGATCCTTCTTGCTATGCAACTAAGCCCCAGCACAGCCAAATAAATAAATAAGAGTGTAACCATTCCATTTGCAGCGTGGATGGACCTTGAGATTATCATATGGAGTGAAATGAGTCAGACAAAGAAAAATAATATATGATATCGCATATATGTGAAACCTAAAAGATATATACAAATGAAGTTACTTACAAAGCAGAAACAGACTTACAGATATCAAAAACAAATGTATGGTTACCAAAGGTGTGGCAGGGAAGAATAAATCAGGAGCTCGGCATAAACACACACATACCACCAGATAGGAAATAGATACCCAATAAGGACCTATCGGACGGCACAAGGAACTCGACTCAGCACTCTGGAAAGAGTACACTCATACTCTATGTGAGGTAAGAAGCTAAAAAAGAATGAATACATGTATAAGTATACCTGACTTACTCTGCTGTACACCTGAAGGTAATACGACACTGTATATCAACTACGCTCCAATAAAATTAAAATTTAAAAAATAGACATCTACTTAAGAAATAAACCCAAAGGAATGGCCGGGGCGGGGTGGAGATTGGGAGAAGATGAGGGTCAGTGCACTTTCCCAGGCTTCTTACATTTCTGGGTAAGACATTACGACATAGTGATGGAAGGTCGATTTACCCCCAGGGTTGGAGGCAAACAATCTCCGGGGGGAGGCAGATCCAGTGTGAGAAAAAGGCTATGGGCAGGGATGACTGGAGGGCAGGCTTGTCCTTGTCCCACTGGGACTGCCCCTGCTCAGACTCGCCACGTGCAGACGTGGGCCCACGGTGCCGTTCCACATTTTAAGAGACTGGAAATCCGAATGTTGTGCAACATTTCCTGGTTATCGAGAAGTTGCATGGAAAACAAAATACCCTCTGCTGGTGGGTTTTGCTCAGTGATGCAGTGCCCTTGCCCAACACATCTTTCTCCCTCTGTGTGTCACCAATTCTTAGTTTTTCTCTTACAGATTTTTTTTTTTTTTTTGAATGTGAACCCTTTATTGAATGTTACAACACTGCTTCTGTTTTATGTTTTGGTTTTTTGGCCCCCAGGCATGAGAGGTCTTAGCTCCTTGACCAAGGATCAAACCTGCACCCGCCCTGCACTGGAAGGCAAAGTCCCAACGACTGGACCACCAGGGAAATCCTGCTAGTTCTCAATTTTTAAGCCAAGTCAGAGATGAGTGCTGGTATTTCCAAGTGGAGTTCATGGCATGTCAAGGGGCTCTGATCAGTTTCCCATTGCTGTTGTAACCAATTGCCGCTAACTTCATGGCTTGAACAATGCACATTTATTATCTTACAGTGTGGTGGGTCAGAAAACTGGCATGAGACTCACCGGGCTAAAATCAAGCTCTGTCAGCCGGCTACCTTCTGTTCTGGAGGATCTAGGAAAGAATCCATTTTCTTGCCTATTCCAGCTTCTGGAAGTGCCCACATTCCTTACACCACAGCTCCCATCCTTGTCTTCAAAGACAGCAATGGGTCCTCAGAACAAATCTCCCAGCTCAGTTTGAAAAGGTTCTGTGCTTTTTAAGGACTCATGTGATCAGGCCTCACTGGATACTTCAGTGGAATCTTCCCACCATGAGTCTGCGTGGTTTTTAAAAGTAATTAAAGACTGTGCTGGGTCTTCATTGGTGCACACAGGCTTTCTCTAGTTGCGGTGAGCAAGGAGAGCAAAGCTACTCTCTAGTTTTCGTGCTCGGGCTTCTCGTTGCTCTGACTTCTCTTGTTGCAGTCGGAGGCGTCTAGAGCTCAGGCTCAGTAGCTGTGGCACAAAATCTTAGTTGCTTCATGGCATGTCAGATCTTCCCAGACCCGGGGTCGAACCCATATCCGCTGCATTGGCAGGCAGGTTCTTAAGCCCTGGACCACCAGGGGGATCCCAAGGTTTTGGTTTTAATTTCATGTGCAAAATACCCTTTGCCACAGAGGTAATATATTCAGAGATTCTGGGGTTCAGAGAATCAACAGGGCTTTTCCCTAAACTTTTCCATTGTTTGCTCATTTCTTCTGCAAAAAAAAAAAAAGTTCTGAGGACAGAAACTTATGATAAATAGGGTTTATCTTTCTGCATAATCTAGCCCACTCTTTTTCTGTTCAGGCTTCCTTTTCCTTAAAATATGTTTCTTTTTTTTTTCTATTTTCTTTCTAGTTGAGGTATAGTTGATTTACAATATCACATAAGTTTCAGGTGTACAACATAGGGGTTCACGATTTCTAAAGGTTATATTCCATTTATAGTTATAATAAAATATTGGCTATATTCCCTGTGCTATACAATACTATCCTTGTAACTTAATTATTTTATATATAGTAGTTTGTGCCTCTTAGCCCCTGCCCTACTGTGCTCCTTCCCACTTTCCTCTCCCCACTGGTAATCACTAATTTGCTCTCTAGATCTGTGAGTCCGTTTCTGCTTTGTTATATTCCCTATTTTGCTTTATTTTTTAGACTTCACATGTAAGTGATATCATACAGTGTCTGTCTCTGTCCGACTTATTTCACTCACCAGAATACCTTACAAGTCCATACACGTTGTTGTGAATGGAAAAATTCTATTAGTTTTTAATGGCTGAGTTTTTAACTGGGCTTCCCTGGTGGCTCAGCAGTAAAGAATCTGTCTGCAATGCAGGAGACTTGGGTTGGGTCCCTGGGCCAGGAAAATCCTCTAGAGAAGGAGATGGCAAGCCACTCCGGTAGTCTTGCTTGGGAAACGCCATGGATAGAGGAGCCTGGCAAGCTACAGTCCATGGGTTCACAAAAGAGTCCAACATGACTTAGCGACTAAACAACAACAACATTCTATTGGGTATATACACCACATCTTCTTTATCTATTTATCTGTTGACGGGCATTTAGTTTGTCTCCATATCTTGGCTACTGTAAACAATGCTGCTATGAACATTGGGGTGCAGGTGTCTTTTTGAATTAATGCTTTCATTTTTTTCCCCTCAGTAAATACTGAGGAGTAGGATTGCTGGATGATACAGTAGTTCTATTTTTTTTTGAAGAAATCTCCCATACTGGTTTCCAATGCAGCACCAATTTACATTCCCACCAACAGCGCACGAAGCTTCCTTTTTCCAAGGGATCTGTTTGTAGGGGGCCTTTCAGTGAGGTGTGGCTACATTCTCTCCAGCAGTGATATTTTCAGCTGCCAGTCTGCTTTCTGGCTCCATCTGCTGCCGTGACGCGCAGAAACAGAAGCTCTCTCTTCACTGCCGCTCCCTGAGCAGCTTCTCAGCTGGGATTAGTCACAGGGTGAAGGACCAGGCAAACATTCCTCCTTCTCCCGAGAGTCGCCAAGGGCCCTGGGGCCAGCCCCAAGGGTTTTAGTCGACACTGGATGGGGCCGGCTGGGAGGGCGATGACTTAGGCTTGAGTCACCGTTCCCCGGGGGCAGGAGGCTCTGCTGGTTAGAGGAACAGGCTGCGTCTAACAAGAACGCGTTTATTCCTGTTCAAGTTCTATGCTTGGGTCCAACGGGTCCATTGTGCGAGAACTGGATGCAGGAGGCTGGATTTTTTTTTTTTTTTTTAATGTATTTTTTCTTTGTGCTGGGTCTAAGTTTCGGCATGTGGCAACCTTAGCTGCAGCACGTGGGATCTGGTTCCCTGACCAGTGATTGAACCCATGCCCCCTGCATGGGGACAGTGGAGTCTTAGCCACTGGACCACCAGGGAAGTCCCAGGAGCATGGACTTTTAATGCCGGTTTGGGCAGGTGGTGGCTTCCCTGGGGGCTCAGAGGGTAAAGCGTCTGCCTGCAATGTGGGAGACCCGGGTTCGATCCCTGGGTCGGGAAGATCCTCTGGAGAAGGACATGGCAACCCACTCCAGTACTCTTGCCTGGAAAATCCCATTTATGGAGAAGCCTGGTAGGCTACACAGTCCATGCAGTCACAGAGTCGGACACGACTGATCGACTTCACTTAGGGCAGGTTTGAGTGAGACCCATCTGTGACAGGTGTCCCCCTCAGCCCCCCTGGAGGGGAGAAAGGATTCTGTGTGGTCACCGGGCTATGCCCTTCCCTTCTGTCTCTTGACCCCTGTAGGTCCCCAAAACACACATGTACCCTTAAATGGTGGAGGTGAAGGGCCGTACACCAGGGTGATGGCCAGAGCTCCCGGGCTGGAGTCTGAGCTCTTCAGCTTACTCTCTGTGTGTATCGTGTGCTCAGTCCTCTCTGAATCTCCGTGGCCTCCATGGCCTGGAGCCCTTGGGCTCCACTTCCACGGGATTTTCTAGGCAAGAATTCTGGAGTGGGTTGCCACTTCCTACTCCAGGGGGATTTTCCCGGCCCAGAGATCAAACCCATGTCTCTCGCGTCTCCTGCACTGGCAGGCAAATTCTTTATCCTTAGGAAAATTACTTAACCTCAATTTCCTTGTTTCTACACATTGACAAGGAAATCACTTCACGTGAGTTTTAATGAGGATTAAATGACCTAATATCTGCAAAGACAGAAGAGTGCCTGGGCCAGAGCCACAATATGGCTTTTGTTATTAAATAATAATAATAATATTTACATATATATATGGGAGATATATATACATATGCATATATATACACATATATACCTATATATATACATATACATACATATATACATATATATGGGATATATATATGCATATATATACATATATATGGGAGATATGTATATATACATATGGCTTCCTAGGTGGTGTTAGTAGTAAAGAATCTGCCTGCCAATTCAGGAGGCATAAGAAACCTGGGTTGGATCCATCCGTCAGGAAGATCCCCTGGAAATGGCAACCCACTCCATTATTTTCGCCTGGGAAATCCCATGGGCAGAGGAGCTGGGGTCACCAACACCCTCATGGCTGTGTGCTGGGGCCAAAGGTCCTAGCTGTCAGATCTTCCCACTTCCCACTATTGTAATGTGATTATGGGATGCAAGTGTCAAACGAGAGCTTTCTAACACTAAGAGCTAGTAACATGTAATGATTCCCGACCATCAAAAATGGCCAAGCAAGGGACTTCCTGGGTGGGCCAGTGGTTAAGATTCCATGCAGGGGGCATGGGTTCAACCCCTGGTCAGGGAACTAAAATCCCATCTGCCTTGCAATGTGGTCAATAAACAAATCAAAATAATCTCTTTGTTTCAGTTAAAAAGACAAAAAATGGCCAAGCAAATAAATGCTTGATAACTATCATCAAGTGACTTATTGAAAAGGCAATTTATTTATGCCTTGTGGAGAGTGGAAATCGTTCATCTGTGAAGGCGTCTTTGAGCTTTGAGATTCTGAGTTTCTGTACTTTGGGGTAGAGTCTATGCTTTAGTCATATTAAGTGATTTTTCTCCTGTATTTCTCACTTCCTTTTACATCCCATCCTCTTCTTCCACTCATGCAGATGTTCTGGGAACATACCGCCCGTTTTTGTTTGTTTGTTTTGGCCACAGGAATCTTACTTTTCTGACCAGGGATTGAACCTGTGCCTTCTGTCAGTGAAAGCGCAGAGTCCTAAGCACTGGACTGCCAGGGAATTTCTGGGAAACACACCCTTTTAAAAAGAAGGATGTGGTGAAAAAAAAAAAAAGAGAAGGCTGTGGTGGCTGGCAGTTTGGCAGTTGGAATATTAAAAAAGACCATACTATTTGCTCTGGTGGTTGACTCTATTTTTGGCCTAGATTTACTAGGGGGATTATGTTACCCTCTTCGGAGGAAAACCTGGAAAGATTAGAAGAGGAAGCAATCACATCACCTCCCCTCCCCTGGTCTCCAATTTCTTGGCACGACACAAAAACCCAACCCATGATTTAGGGCTGGGATTGATTTAAGATTAATATTCTGCTCTTCCACGAGAATGGGGGACTTGATATAGAAAGCAAGCTGCCTTTTTGAAAATAAGCTATATTGCGTTTGCCAAAAAGCTCATTCGGGATTTTTGGACCACCCCAGTATTTCTTACACACTGGAGTTTGTGAACAGAGACATATTTTAAGCTTTGAAGATACCAGTGTGCCGAGTCCTAATCCAGGTTGCAACTCTGACTTTTTGGTCCTCTGCTGTCCCCGTGTGGACATAAATGGAAATAACAAGATATCCCTTACAGCTGGCATGTGGAATCAGACTTGGGAGCAAACTCCCTTAAAACCTGGAAACGTTAGTTGCTCAGTTGTGTCCAAGTCTTTGCGATCCCATGGACGGTAGCCCGTCAGGCTCCTCTGTCCATAGAATCCTCCAGGCAAGAAGACTGGAGTGGGTTGCCATGTCCTTCTCCAGGGGATCTTCCAGACCCAGGGATCGAACCCTGGTCTCCTGCATTGCAGGAGGATTCTTTTTACTGTCCGAGCCACCAGGGATGATCCCCCTTAAGCACCGCTGGAGGCATTAGGGCTGGTGGGGGCCCATGACCCTTAGGAGGGAGCCAGGGACTGCCCTCAGGAAGACAGCTGCAGACTCAGACAAGCCGTCAGTGATGCAAGAGGCTCGCGTCGTTTTCACCGTTTTTATTTTTCCTGGAGACACTTGGATCCAGTAAGCGAGTGATCAGTGATAGACTCGCAGTCATGCACCTCTGCTGTTTTTGGGCCACGACCAGCACCCACTGGCATGGCGCCAAGCCTCCCACACCTCTTCCTGCCGTGTTTGGAGTAACAAGTCTGTAGGCTTCTCTCAGCTTTTCTCACCATCTCATCACCGTCTGTCTCTCTGCTCCTGGCCCTACACAACTCGACATCGTCACAGCCGTGCCTGCCGCCTCCCTGCTGTCCCCGCAGGGGCACAGGGCAGAGCGGGTCCATATCAGAGAGGGAGGGGAACACTTGAGCACAAAGAGGGGAAGGGGCCTTGAATCTCTGGGACCACCCTGCCTGGAATCCAGGACCCTAGCTGCCTCCCTCCCTGGCCTGCTCCCTGCTAGGTGGCTGTCATCCTGCCCAGCTCACCCCTCCCCATCCCCTTGCAACAGATAGCAGCTGTGGTCTGGGGTCACGTCCCAGCCCTCTAAGGAGAGAATGGGTTCACTCAGTTCCCCCCCACCTGCCCCCTGGGCCTCTGCTGTCCAGCTGGGATCCAGGGACCCACAGGCCCGGCCTGACCGCCCTCCCCCACCCCTCACGCCTCCAGCCCCTGCCGCAGCCTGCGGTCCAAGGCCAGGAGCTGCCTCAGGAAGCCCCGGTTGGGGATGATGCCTCGGTGGTCCTTGACTTTCTTGATGGCCTCCACAAGGGTGAGGCGGTGGTACAGCATGAGGTAGGCCAGCACCAGGGTGGCCGAGCGGCTCACTCCCACGGCGCAGTGCACCAGGATCCTCCCTGTGAACACAGACAGACGGAGAGAGGCAGCTAGGGGACTGTGCGCTGGGCTGGAGGAGGCTGGGGGCAGGTGAGGAGGAAGACAGGTAAGCAGAGATGCTCGGAGGCACAGATGGGGAGATGTTAAGAATCTGAATCCCAGCAAATGGGGGCACACAGACGGGAAGACACGGAAAACCTGTAGCAGTTCAGCATCCATATACCCAAAATGGGCTCGAAGAGGGACTTGCCTGGTGGTCCAGTGGCTAAGACTCCAAGCTCCCAATGCAGGGGGCCCCGGTTCAAGACCTGATCAGGGAACTAGATCCCGCATGCCACAGTTAAGACCCAGAACAGCCAAATAAATAAACAAATAAATATTTAAAAGATAACATAGAGCTTTAAAAAAAGAGCTTGAAGGGAGAGACTCAAGATTAATGCAAAACTGAGCTTTGTACCAAGTAGAGTTTCCACTTGATACTTGCTGAGTGCATCCATGGAAAATCCTTTGTGTCTAACCTGGCCCTTCCTCAGGCTCCCATCCATTCTGGGGGGAGGGCGGGTGTGGGTGATCAGTATATATTTTTTCCTATTTTAAAAAATATTTTCTTATTTTTTCGCTGCAATGAACAGCAGTCTTAGCCACTGGGGAAGTCCCAATACAGCTTATATTTTTTAAACAAAATACTTTTTACTTTAAAAAATAAAATATTTTTGTATCTTAAATATATATATATTTTTTTCTGATCACTAAAGCAAGACAGGCAAAGCAAGAATCGTTAGAAAGTCTAGAAATGTATAAAGAAGGCAACAATTAAAACATATATCTCCCATAATCTTCCCGCCCAGGGGCAATTTGCCACTCTCCCGACATTTGGGATTATTTCCTTCTCTTTACGGACTGCGTTGAAAAGATGGTTGAGAGAAGAGTTTTCTTTTCTGAGCATCTCATCACACCATTCAAGTCTCTTTCTCTCTCCACACCCAGAGTCCTGGCTTTGCTCTAAATCAGCGTCCGTGGGTCCACCCCTCCGCCTCGCTTCCCTCCCTTCCTACCTCCTGGCTGGCTCAGCGCCCGGTGGATGAAGTCAGCGGCTGCCTGGAAGTGGACACTCATGTCGAAGGCCGGCGAGTCATGGGCCTCGACACCCAGGTAGCGGATGCCCAGCCCCTCGTAGGCTTCGGGCGTCCCTCGCCACCGGCTGTGAGAGGCGTTGAGGACGTGCGTGATGCCCAGGCGACGCAGCTCCCGGTGGTTGTTGGCTATTTCCCTGCATTGAGGAGCGGAGGTTAGAGGGAGTGAGGCTGGGCAGTGGGACCAGACACCCCGGTCGGTACTCTGATCACCACCCGGCCAACATCACTCCAGGCCTTCCCTTCACTTCCTGAGGACCCGAGATGCGCAATGACTCTGAGTCTTGTCCTGGAGCAAAGCTGGGGAGTCCTGGAGAGATTTTTGGCCTCGGCAAGAGAAGAGCAAACTGCAGCCCTGATAACATATTGAAAGATGCTCGGAGGCCACAGGATTTTATTAATACTTGATCCGTGAGAAAGATCAACAGGGTTTGTATTTCGTGGAAGGAAGTACCTGCCAACGGTGGAATCTAGCTGGAGAAAGATTGGGGCGTCTTGGGAGAGAGGGGTTTTCTTCACACCAGGGCATTCAGGTAGAGAGAGGAGGTCAGTGGATGGGTCTGGACGTGGCAGGGAGGATCTGGACACTGGACGGCTTGTTGGAGCAGCTCACGTTTAACCTGGTAACCTTGAATTGCTATGGTTCTCACCACTCCCTCATTACTTTATTTTTGTAAAACTTTTTTTTTCTGGCTGTCCCATGCGGCCTGCAGGATCTTAGTTCCTCGACCAGGGATCAAACCTGTGCACAGTAAAGTGGAAGCAGGGAGTCCTCAACACTGCACAGCCAGGGAAGTCCCTTTCCCATTTAGACTCTCTGTGATGCCCAGAATCTTCTTGTGTTTTGCCAGTTACTCCAAGCCCATGGTTACCCTGCGTGTGTCACCTGCAGGGGTTTCCGTGGTTCACAGCCCTCAGCTCATGCCAACAGGGTCATATCGAATGCCCTGTCTAGTGCCAACTCCTAGGGCAGAAAGCACCCTGAACTTGAACCTCTAAGTCCTGGGCTCTGCTACTTACGCCCCGTGGGACCTTGGGCCAGTCCCAGCTTCTCTGAGCTTCCAATTCTTCCTGTGTAACCTGGGGATAGTGGTACCTATCTCACCAGGCTATCGTGAAGATTAACAGAGAAAAAGCCTGTGAAAAACTCCTTGTAGGCTCTAAAGGTGTCTGAAAAGACCCGTAGGGCCTCCTTTCTCTTTGACTCCTGTCTCTCTGTCGCCCCCATCTGGCAGAGCCTCTGCATACTCTATGGCTTGGCTTGGTCCACCTTTTTGTTTTATGTGCTAAGGCAGTCGCTTCAGTCCAACTCTTTGTGACCCTGTGGACTGTAACCCACCGGGCTTCTCTGTCCATGGGCTTCTCCAGGAAAGAATACTGAAGTGGGCTGCCATGCCCTCCTCCAGGGGATCTTCCCGACCCAGGGATCGAACCCATGTCTCTTACATCTTTTGCACTGTCAGGCAGGTTCTTTACCATTAATGTCATCTGGGGCACCCCTCGTCTTACCACCCACTGTTCCTGGCCCCAGTGATAGCTTTTTCTCAGGGCACAAAGATGGAAGGTCAGATAAGTCATCTATGATGTCCAGCCCACAGCACTGGCATATGAAAATGCTCATGCATTGTGCTAAATGAATTACATGATTACTTGAACAGAGCCTGTCTGTCCAGAATTGGGTCTATCAGTAATCCTGTCCTACCTAAGAGACGTGGGTTCGATTCTTGGGCTGGGAAGATCCCCTGGAGGAGGGCATGGCAACCCACTCCAGCATTCTTGCCTGGAGAATCCCATGGACAGAGGAGCCTGGAGATCCACAGTCCACGGGGTCGCAAGAAGTCCAACTCGACTGAGGTGACTTAGCATGTACGTAATCCTGTTCACTCTCCCTGACCCTCCAGGCTCCACTCTACCTGTGTACCCCCTCCCTTCCATCCTCAAATGGAACCAACAGCACAACTCCACGCCTCTCTGCCTCCCTTCTCCTTTCTTCTTGCACACACGCTCACACGCGCACACACACAGCCGTGGCCCCAGTCTGCCCGGTACCTACTGGTCTCCGAGGTAGAGGCCTGGCCAGACCTCGTCGGCGTGGTTACAGGCGGTCTTCCCGGTGTACAGCAGCCTCTCCAACTCGAAGACGTTGAGGAAGGGGTGCTGGACGGCGGGCGGCTCCTCCAGAGCGCCTCTCACGCGGACTGGAGACCTCGAGCCGCTCCGGGAGAAGCGGGCCATGAATGTCACCGAAGCCCAGAGCCAGTTGCCGGGACACATCTTAGAGGCGGCAGGAGGCCTGGCAGCCCCCGAGGTGCGCGAGGTGAGGCGGGGCGGGTGTCCAGGTGGCAGCTGCCGGCAGAGGCGGGGAGGGGGGGGGTGTGAATGACGCCTGAGCGCGTTCGTAGCGGCTGGGTCCCTTCCCGCCCCCGGGGAGAAGGTTCTGGAGGAGGACGGTGAAGTCTGGCCCTGGGCGGGGTGGGCGCTGTGGACGGTCGTCTCCTTTGAGCTGCAGCAGCTCCTATCGCCCTGCTCTTTGGCTCCAGGCAAGGAGGTGGGAGCGTCACATGTTCTTGTTTACGGGCCGAGGCAGCGGCCCAGCTGCTGGGCGTCTGCTCCACCACCCCGCCCCCACTCCGCAGACACAGTCAACACACACACACACACACATTTGGCATCTGGGTGGCAGGGCCCAGTGCTGGTAGCCTTGCCAGCCCGCCTCTGGGTCTCATCTGTCTGGGGCTGCAGGCAGACAGGCTGGGGAGCTGGGAGGGGAGTTTGGGGGGAGATTCTGGATCCATCCAGAAGGAGTTGGCCTGAAGGCAGCAGCAGCTGGGGCCGTGGCACAGCCCCTCCGGCCTCAGGGGTAGGGTGGGGGCGGGGTGGAGATGGGCTGCTTTAACCCCTTCCTGCCCTCCCGCCGCCTCAGCCCTCAGCTGCTCTGGGAAGTCCAGCTGGGGGGATGGGGCGCGTGGGGAAGAGTGGTAAAGAGGAAGCTGAAGTTTTTGAAAAACACTCGCTGAAGACCCAGGTTCATGGATGGAAGCGCCAGTTATCTGTGCGCCACAGGCAAAGCAGCCTCCCTTGGATAGCATGACAGGTATCACTGATTAAACCTCATCTCTCTGGGTCCAGGCAGGGCTGGAGTACTGTGTGTGTGTTTGTGTGTGTGTGCGTGTGTGGGTGTGGGTGTGTGGATGGGGAGAGGCAGAGGGTGAAGGGCTGGAGGAGGGAGGAAAGGGAAGAAATGGGAGCTCCTGCCTGGCCCAGGAGCTCAGAGTGTGGATTAGCGCCTGTGTTGCTGGTGAAATCAAGTGACCCTATTTAGCACAAGGGGGTCCTCAATGAGGGGCCTGAGAAGACGTGCCTGACTTTCTGTGAACAGTGGGGACCACGCATTGAGCTGTGGAGCTGGGAAGGGCCATGCTTTGAGACTTGCCCTGGGAGCTGCAGGCAGGGGGGATTGTAGCAACAGTCCCCCTCCTTCAGCGCCTCTTATCTCTTCTTCTACCCCTCCTCCTCCTCCTCCTCCTCTGCATGGTGATCCTGGCCCTGAGCAAAGGTGGGCTGCTCTGAAGAATTCCCCTCCCACTCCTTTTCCTGTCTTCTGCCCCAAGGACTCAAGGCAAGGTCCCTAGAGAGAGGCCATCTTCGCCTTGCCTCCCCCCATCCCCCCCAACCCCTCCCCCACAGTCTCATCAGGGGCCCTGTTTTCCCCAATCCCCCTGTCCCCCCAGGGCCAGGAGAGCTCCACACTCACAAAGCATAAGAACCAGGGGTCTTAGGATGAGAACTGGCGAGGGGAGGCTGGATCTTAGGGTGTTGAGGGGTTGTTTAGGAAGAGAGTTTTTTCCCCAATGGCTGATCAGAAGGAGTGTAGAAAGAGAACACTACAGCAATCACGGCCACCTCCATCAGCACGATCACCATCACGACCATCGCCACCACCATTACTGTCATTACCATCAGGATCGACATCTTCATCATCAGCATCACCATTATCATCATCTACTTTCGCTCCGCAGGCCTAAAGACCTCACCACTTGGCTCCCAAACAACCTTTTCTGGGAACAGAATGCTGCTGCCTGTGTGATGCTGAATGGTGGAAAGAAAGCGGGAAGCAGCCCAGATGTAGCGGGAGCTCCGTGGCACTCGCTTTCTCCCCATTCCGTCCCTGGACACGCTCCAACCCCATCCGCCAGCTTTTGGGGGCCCCGGTCCGCGGCCCTGCCCCCTTCCCTCTGCTGCGGTTGTAACAGGTTCATGGCTGTCGCCCAGCCCTCGCCAACCCAGACAGCCAGGCGCGGAGGGAGGGAGCCCCGGCAGGGCCCCACCGGCGGGCTCCCAGGCCCCTTTTAAGCGCCCCCCGTCCCCTGCCCGGCGCCCCCCAGCCCCGATCCCCGGCGCCTCGCCCACCCGCCGCGGCCCCGCTACCTCGGGAGGCGGCGCGGGTCTCAGTCCCGGAGGCGGATCGCAGGCGCAGGCAGCCCCACGGCCATGACTCCGCCGCCGCCTCGGTCTGGCTTGGCAGACCGGTTGACGGATTAGCATCTATTTTTAAGCCATGACACGCACGTCGAAGCGGGGCTGGTGTCGGTGTGTGCGCGTGTGTCGGCGACACGCAGGGACCCGGTCTCGCGCCCGGGGGCCCGAGCGGACAGGCGGCGTGGGCCACGCAGCCCGCACCCCCTGCGGCCCCGCCTCGCGGGCATGCTCGTGTGTATGTGTATTTTCGGAGCTGCGCCAATGACAGGCACTCTGCCTAAAGCTAACATTATGTAAGGCGTCCCAGACGGTGTCTTGAGCACACACGCTCCTCCCCAGGCAGCATTAATTACACAGACTCCAGGACGATGCCCACTCACTTGTACATGTCTCCTGCGCCAGAACACTATGGCACAAATAACTCTTGTCCTTAACCCCGATTCGTATTTACTAAGCACGGTGTACCCTGTGTTTCACAGATCTTAACTCTTTTTATCTTCATCAAAGTCTCTGAGGGAGGAGAGGATATTGTTATTGTACCCATTTTAGGGAGGAGGAGATGGAGGCATCCAGAGGCTAAGTAATTTGCCCAGGGCACTCCCTAGGCATTGCCAGAGCTGAAGGTCCCAGCCTGGGTGCCTGCCTGGGAAGTTCAAGTCCTCAAGGGCTTTCTGAACAAGTGTCAGCCCCTTCATCCATCTGCTTTCCCCAGCCCCCAACACACACACAATAGAGAAGGCACAGTGGATTTCTTCTTTTTTTGAAAAGGTATTTATCTGGCTGCTCTGGGTCTTAGTTGCGGCATGTGGGATCTAGTTCCCGGACCAGGATGGAACCCAATCCCTCTGCATTGGGAATGTGGAATCTTAACTACTGAACCACCAGTTCAGCAGCCTGGCTTTTTATCAGGAAGCCATTTTCACCAGCCCAGCTCCTTGTGAATTTCCTTTTCCTCTGCTCCTGAAGAAATTCACATGTTGCTTTTTGGTGATACTTAGCTTTCACTTGCTTTTCTACCCTAAGTACCTTGTTGACTCCCCTGATTGTAAACACTTCGAAGGCAAGGACTGTGTTGTGGTCCCCAGCGCCTGGCTCACTGTGTGATGGGGGTGGGGTGGGGGCAGTAATGAATGGTATCAGGTGATGCTTTAAAAGGACTCAGCCTCCAGGAGAGCTGCCTGGTGGGAGGAAGGCAGGAAGAAGACAAGGTCAGGCTGGACTTGGCTGGGGATGAGTAGATGGTATACCTACTGTAGCTGAAACCAGGACAGACTCCATTCCTAGAGGGAGAGTAGATCAGGCTTTGAAATCTGAATCGGAGAAAGTGACACAGTCCCCAGGTCAGCTCCATCACGGGGATGCTGGTAATTCCCCTTCCACCCAGTCTTGTCTGCTCTAGAGAAGCAAATGCAATTCCTCCTCCTTTTCCTTGTGCCTTCTTTGTATGGAAGTTTACATGAAGAAATGAAATCTTCATCACTGAAAACAAAAACTCTCCTGGGAAATTGAGATTTGTCAATTCAGGAAAACTTTGGTAAAGAATGGTCATAGGGGACTTCCCTGGTGGTCCAGTTGTTAAGACTCCGCATGTCCAGTGCAGGGAGTATGGGTTCAATCACTCAGTTGGGGAACTAAGATCCCATATACCACATGGTGCTGACAAAAGGTAAACATTAAAAAGAAGAAATGGTTCTGAATCAAACTGTTAAAGAGCATATGTCATACACTAACCTCATTAGAAGTGATGGAGACTTTAGGGTTGGTAGGTTGAGAAGATGTTGTAGATGATACACTTCATCTCAGTCTTTAGCTGAGATCTAAATCTTTCAACCCTGCATTGCACTTTTCTCAGAAAGCTGGGAAAACATGCTTTAAAGCATACTATAGACAATTTGGCCAGATATAACCATTGTTACATAGAAATTGTCCATAGATCAAGATCTTCATGAGGATGGGGTCAACCTACAACTCAAGTGGTTTCATACTTTTCTTGGTAACTTCTTAGAAGGCTTATTATGTTTCCAGGTGACACCCAGCTGAACTAAAGATGGAGAGGGAGGGAGAATGGAAGAAAGAGTTAGTAAGAAGGTAATGGAGAGGATTCGACAGGTAATGAGCAGAAGGAAAGAGAATAAGCATGTATCAATAACTTATTATCATCAATTCCTTGGATTCCCACATTTATGAACTCATTTAATCCCACTTCCCTTTGAGGTGGGTGTTATTATCTTCATAGAATACAGGAGGAGACTGATAACTTGGCCAGATTAGTTAACTCACCCACAGCTAATTAGTGCCAGAACAGGGGTTCAATCCCAGGACTATCTGATTCCAAAATTTTATATTTCAAGATGAGGTTGAAGTGTCACTTCTACAAAGCCTTTCTTGATCTACTTTGATTTGTTCTTTTCCTTCTTTGCACTCATAATGACTTCTAGCAAGGGGTATATGGGCTAGTAAGTTCGTGATTTGCTACATTTATTTAAATGCCTGTTCCCATTATTAGAAGTTATGAAAGGATTCACCACACTGCAATGAAAAGAACAGAGATGATTTAAAAAAAAAGGCAGATAGGAATAGATTTCCAAGTGGTTTCTAAAGAAATACTTCTTCTAAAAAAAGTTACATAGAAAGAGGGAGAAAGAGTTCAGTATGAGCAAAGAGGAGGAAAAACAGGCAAGACTAGGAAATACACGTTAAACGGTAGTTCTAACTGCTACGGTTTAACTATGTACTCTGTGCTACTGGGATAAATGCTTTCCATCTGTTAGCTAATTTAATCCCATAAAGTAGATATTATTAATTCCATTTCCTAGTTGAGGAAATAGGTTCTGTGGTGGTAAACCCATTCCGAAGCAGCCAAATAACTAATCATTGGGATCTGGGCATGGTTTTAAACCTAGAACTGCTTAAAACCAAAACCTGGGCCCCAGAACACTGTAGCATAAGGAAAAATCATGGTAATAGCGTGCGTGCGTGCTGTCACTTCAGTCGTGTCTGACTCTTTGCGACCCCGTGGACTGTGAAACCCACCAGGCTCCTCTGTCCATGGGATTTTCCAGGCAAGACGATTGGAGTGGGTTGCCATGCCTTCCTCCAGGGGATCTTCCCTACTTAGGGACAGAGAGCAAGTCTCCCGCTTTGCGGGCAGGTTCTTTACCACTAGGGCCATCTGGGAAGCCCAATAGTTAGTGTATCAAGCCCTATTTTGTGCCAAGAATGTAGCAGAACTTACAGCAATTACCCGCTGGAAGCCAGAGCAAGGCATTCTCAAGCACCCCACCCCCACTGGTCCCTCAGAGGGCGTGGCTCCCTGGTGGCAGGCTCTGCAGGCTTTGGAGGGTGGGGGAGGCGGCCTTTAGTCCCCCGGGGGGTCACCCGACGCCCTGTAATCCTTTGCCGTAAGTAGAGAAATGCAGGTCGAGACGGACCTGGCTTCCCCCAATCACGCCCTCCGCACTGCCACGCCTGTCGGGCCCCGGCTGGTCCACCCCGAGCTCGGCTGCAGGTTTAAACGGCCCCTTTCGTGGACAGATTCAGGCCACAGAGCACCGACAGGTATGACTGCATTTAGCGATGGGGGTGTGGTGAGGGGAGGCGGGGCAAAGAACGGAATGGAGGAAAGATGCCCCGTATGGATGCTGGCTTTGAGGATGCCCCGTACGGATGATGCTGGCTTATCCTTCCAGATCTCCATCCTCCCAGCCCCCTTCATGCTTTGGCATCTTCCTCCGCCCCCATCTGGCACCCCGTCTTCCCCAGGTCCCTGCGTGTGATCTGCGTGTCGGTTCTCCCAGGCGTCAACCAGGGATGAACCGGCTGGTTTCCCCCGCCCCGGGGCTGCTGCTGGCTCTGAACTGGGGAGGAGGGCTAGTAAGTAGGTCCTTTAGGGGTCCTGAGAATCTGGTTTTTGCTTCAACTCTAAAACCTTCCTTCTCCGTCGGTCCTCCAAAGTGTTCTGTAGCCCGGTTCGCTGACTTACCTAGAGGTGGACACATCTTATCAGTATGAATAGTCCCTTTTTCTAAGAACCACACATTTATCCCGTAGAGTGGATGTGCTTTCCATTAGCCTGATTTTGTGATGAAAAGAAACTCTGGGGAGACTGGTAGGTCCTAGAGCGGTAAATTACGGCATCATTACTGCTACTGCTAAGTCACTTCAGTCGTGTCCGACTCTGTGCGACCCCATACACGGAAGCCCATCAGGCTTCCCCGTCCCTGGGATTCTCCAGGCAAGAACACTGGAGTGGGTTGCCATTTCCTTCTCCAATGCATGAAAGTGAAAAGTTAGTTGCGAACAAAACGATATAAAAGGAATACACAGTAAACATCACTATTACCAAGAAAAGAAGAAAACAGAAAAAGAAAAGCATGTATGAAAGCACATTTCGAAAAAGACTGAAAGGAAATATGCCGAAGAGTGAAAGAGTTGAACTCAGAGTGAGACTATAGATAACTTTTGTCTTGCACTTTAAACTGTCTACATTTCCTGCGTTTTCTACCATCAGTGTGAATTAAAGTGTCAGTTCTGTGAAATCAGTCCAGACTTCCTTACTGGAAATGAATGTCCCGCTAGTGCTTGAAGAGAATATTCAATCTCTGCTTGGGATCACAGGTTTCTTTATTTCCTTTCTATATAAGCTTTTAAATATTCTAAATTCTTAATTTCCTCTCTTGTTTTTACCAGCTGCTTTGTTTTTTTAATTTTTGGCCCCACCCCAAGACATGTGGGACCTTACTTCCCCCACTAGGGATTGAACCCATGCTCCCTGTATTGGAAGGCAAGAGTCTTAACCACTGGACCATCAGGGAAGCCCCTTTACCAGCTTTTGAGGGAGGGAATTTTTAGTAAAAAAATCGTTTACTATTATTTTCCGCCACGTGTTTGTGGGTTTCTTAATTTCTTTTTCCAATTCTGTCAGTTTTATGGGGGTATAGTATCAGTCTGTATTATTAGCTACACACAGTTCACAAGGTTTTAAAAATTCATTGTTATTTTTAAAATGTTTTAGTCAATAAGCAGTTTCTCTAAGAGTTAAAAAAAATCTATCTTTTTTGGAATAATGTATCTTTACATATAATTCTTCTGTTTGAATTTAACTCATAAATTGTCTTTAGCTAGATTAAAAATTAAACTGTATTTTAATCAATGACTCTTTTTATATTTATTGTGTTTTGTATTATTTTTAATTTTTTGTTTGTTTATATATTTATAGTATTTAAAAAATGATTTCCACCATCTTATTTTGTGTTTTCTAACTCTTGTGCTTTCTCTTTCTTCTTTACCCCTTTTCTTTCTTTGGGCAAATTTATCTAGTGTTCATTATCCACGTTATTGAGCTCAGTGGATTTGAAAGTTAATGTCTAAATTTAATTGGTACTTTTATGCCCTCCCTGAATAACACAAGGATTTTGATTTTAATTTCCCTTAGAAACATTTTCTCTCCTATCTTCTTTATTATTATTATCCACTACTTTGAATACAGCTTTAAAACATTTGTTTGTTTTAGTCATCAATCACATAAGGCACATAATTTAAAGAATCA
This sequence comes from Bos indicus, assembly GCF_029378745.1. Classification (NCBI taxonomy): domain Eukaryota; kingdom Metazoa; phylum Chordata; class Mammalia; order Artiodactyla; family Bovidae; genus Bos; species Bos indicus. The sequence continues at coordinate 29,364,276 of NC_091786.1, forward strand.
ACACACTCTGCAATACTTATACAAAAATAGCAACCTCCTGCTTATTGTCCGCCATCCATATCCTAAGGAAAACACCCTGAACAATTTCAAGTATTAAATTTTTTGTATCTCTCATTATGTTTATATTGCTATTTATTGATTTTCCAGTTTTAGGCATTATCTATTAATTTCTTACTATGTATGTTGAGGGTTTATTTCTCTGCTATTTCATTCCCCCTATATATATATATATATACATATATACACACACACACACACACACTCCCTCTTTATGCACTTTTATATATACAGCTATATCATAATTTTGTTATATAAATAATCAGTATTTAAGATATTAGAACTAAATAATTATTATTCACAGTTGAACCACGTTGTCTGCTATGATTGCTTTTTTTTCTTGCATCACTTTGTTTTCCCTTCAGTTAATAATTATTTTTTTGTTTTGTTGCTTAATTTTCAATGGATATCTCACTAATTTGGCTTCATACTTTTCTCCAAGTGCCTAAATTTCTTGTCAGTAAGCATATCAGTTATTTTCTCAGTATTATTTGTTTCCATAAGTCTTTTCTTCTTTTTAAAATCATTTATTTATTTAATTTTATTTTTGACCATGCTGGGTCTTTGTTGCTGCCTGCAGGCTTCCTCTAGATGTGGCAGAGCAGTGTGGTGTGAGGGCTTCTCATTGCGGAGGCTTCTCTTGTTGGAGAACACAGGCTCTAGGCACTTGGGCTTCAGTAACTGTGGCTCAGGGGCTTAGCTGCTCTGCAGCATGTGGGATCTTCCCGGACCAGGGATCAAACCTCTGTCCCCCCTGCATTGGCAGGTGGATCCTTAACCACTGTGCCCCCAGGAAGTCCTATAAGTGTCTTCTGGAGACTTCTGGTGGATCCCCATCTGGTTAGGCTGCTCTCAACACTAGGGAAGGGCTGTTCCTCTGGGACTGATCTCCTTTACTCTCATGCTGGGAACTGGATCCGATGTTTCCTGGGCATCATCTGTTCTTAGTATGCTACCGCCATGCTCAAATGTGCCTGATACCTGCGTAGTCAAGAGACCCTCTGTTTTACTTTAAAGAATAAGCTTGACTTCTTCTGGGAAGGCACAGTTGCCTGGACTTCAGTGATATGAGGTCTGTGGAGTTTAACTTAAAAAGACTTCCAATCCATTCTATGCTTTTAATTCATCTTCCAGAGATATATGGAGTTGCTGTTCCTTGGCCTTTTGGTTGCTCTGATGTGTAAATCAGATTGATCACCAATATTCCCCAACAGACTTGCCTTCTGCTCTTCAGCATCCAATATTTTGTCACTGCTGAAATAGTTCCTGTTCTTTTCATTCTGGTGGGTTTTATGTTTTTTTTTTTTCTTTAAAGAAATCTTTCAACCGTCAATTTTGCAGGGTTTCAGGAAGAAGCAGAATTAAATGCTTGTTTTTAATATGCTATCTTTAACTGGGAATACCAGCTGGCTTTTGAAAACACACAAAAAATGATTGATATTCTCGTTTTTTTCACATGCAATATTTATCTAGATTTACCAGCATATTTAATTCTTTTGCCAACTCTTGCTTCTTTACCTGTTCATCTTTTCTAGATTCTTTTTTTGTTGTTGTTTCTCATTTAGTAGTTCTTTTTGTAAGAGATGGTTAGTAGTAAATTTCTAAGTGCTTGAATGTCAAAAAATTTCTAATTTGCCTTGATTTGTAAATGATATTTTGCTTGACTTTAGAAATTTAGGTTCCCAATTATGTTTCTTCAGCACATTAAAGATATTACTTTGTTGTCTTTCAGCATTTATTTTTGCTGATGAAAAGTCTTTTTTCTCCAGTGTTCTTGCCATTCCTTTATTGTAATCTGCCCTTTCTCTTTGTTGGCTTTAACTTTTTCTCTTTGTCCTTATAGACTGCTGGCTTCCAAATTAGTATCCAAATAACTTCTTGGTTTCCCAAAACTGAGTTTATTGCTTATTAGAGTAACTGTTAGTTGTTCAGTCGTGTCTGACTCTTTGCAACCCCATGGACGGTAGCCCTTCAGGCTCTTCTGTCCATGGGATTCTCCAGGCAAGAATACTGGAGTGGGTTGACATTCCTTTTTCCAGGAGATCTTCCTGAGCCATTCAGTGTAGACTGGACTTAGTACATAGATGTACTTAGTACATCTCTCCAAAGTACATAGAATACAGCAGAAGTGATGGAATATCTCTTCTAATATTAGGTTATATTATGGCTCCCTTTTAAAATATAACCTCCTCATTTTACTGTGTAGTGATACCACAGGATATTCAACCAACGGTCTGTTGATGGACATATGGTTGGTTTTCAATCTCTTTTTTACCATAAATAGTGCTGCAATGAATATTCTCCTGACATTATTACAAATCCTGGACAGTGGGTTTTAGCTCATCGAACTGTGGAATGGTAGCTTAGTTCAGTTGAGTCAAAACCCTGTCTCAGGGTTTTGTTTTCAGAAGACAGTTCACATCTGAGTCCAGGACCAACGTGTTATGAGAACTCAGGGCTCTTGTCTCGTGTGGATCCTCCTGTTGATGGCAACAGCCAGGGGTCAGGGGATCACTCTGGCTTCAGACGTGAGGTGGTGGGTTCTGTTTATTGGTAGGAAGTTTACTCCCCGCTCCTGGCTCTCTACCACGCCTCTCTCTCAGCTCTTGTCTCTGCTCAGATGCTGAAAACTCAGCTCGTGGGGTCCAAATCTCGTCTCGGTACCCCATGGGAGCTTCTGTTTCAGCTACTTTGTGCCACCCTTCTAGTTTCTGGTAGGTCAAGGTTTCCTTTTTTATTTTTCTCATCAACATTTTATGCTGAAAAAACTGCAGACTTACAGAAAATTTGAAAATAAGGGACTTCCCTGGCAGTCCAGTGGTTAAGACTCCACACTTCCACTTCAGGGGACATGGGTTCGATCCCTGGTGGGGGAACTAATATCCCACATGCCACATGTCATGGCCAAAAAATAAATTAAATAAAATAGTATTGTTAAAAAATAAAGAAAAAGGAAGCGTGCTGTCTTAATTTCAATCCCAGTGACTTAGCAGCAGCAGCAGTCTGTCTGTTATCAGTTGTGGTCTTGGGCAACTTACTCATTAAAAACAAGAAAGAAAGAGAACTACAATGAAATAATACTATTCATCCACCATTTAAATTGAACAATTGTGAACATATTGCCACTTCTACCTTTTCTACTTGTTTTTGTATGTATATATTATAAACATATATTTATATAAATATGTATGTGTTTTATTTCCTGTTCCTATTATATATAGTTATGTAGATAATATATAAAGTATTTATGGATAATCATATGTTTACATTTATATCGCTAATGTATGGACCTGCAAAATACTTTCAACTCAGATACTTTAGCATATATCCCCTAAAAGTAAGGACACTCTCACATATAACCACAGTGCTATTATGAGACCTGGTGAGTTTGATGCTATTTTAATATTTCTTAATACACAGTCTGTATTCAATTTTCTCCAACTGAGGAGAAATTTTAATAGTGTATTTGTTTAACCAGTGGCCCAACTAAGGTTCATGGATTCCTTTTGTTTATTATGCTCTTTGGACTTCCCTTTGGCTCAGCAGTAAAGAATCTGCCTGCAATGCAGGGGAGGAGGGTTTGATCCCTGGGACAGAAAGATCCCCTGGAGGAGTGGGTGGCAGCCCATTCCAGTATTCTTGCCTGGGAAATCCCATGGACAGAGGAGCCTGGTGGGCTACGGTCCATAGGGTCACAATTGTCTTAAAGGATGTCCCACATACTAGACTTGCTTTTATCATAGTATCATTCGAATTTTTCCTTTATTCCTATATTTTCTATAAACTTAGAATTCTGTCAGAAGCTGCAGGTAGTCTTTAAACATTTTGACGAGAACATTCATACATGGCCCTGGGTAAATCATAACATTAGGAATGACACTATACTTTTCCAGTATAATTTTATTAAACATTTTAATGTTTTTTCAGCTGGATAGGTGAAAATGATTTTAGTATGTACTCAAATCATCATTTATTGTCACAACACAGTGGGTTTTTTTCTGTTTCAATTTAAAATTAAAAAAATGTTTTTTGCAGATTATATTCTATTATAGGTTATTATAAGATATTGGGTATAATTTCCTGTGCTACATAGTAAATCCTTATTGCTTATCTATTTTATGTAGAGTAGTTTGTATCTGTTAGTCCCACACTCTGAAAATGGACTGGCAATCTAAATATTGAATGAATAAATGAATACATACAAATTTAAAAGCTATGCCCAGTGCTGGGCTGAATGAAGGGGAATGTGGTTGAGAGACACAATGAGGAGGATCATCTTGACATTTTTCTCACCAGTGGTCAAACCCTCCTGGTGTTTAAGTCAGCATTTAATTTAGATCAGCCTGGTGTTTAATTCAGTATTAGCTTGAACATTGAAAGTCTCTTGTGTGCAGGGTACAATGCTTACCTGTCAATCTTCTTTACTCATTTTAGCAACACAAATTCCAGAGATGAAGTATAATCACTGAAAAAAAAAATCTTAAATGATCTGTAATTTGGCTGCAGGAGGGAAGATTGGAGGGAAATTCAGAGGTTTTTTTTCTTTCACTTTATTGAAGAATCCTCCATCCTTGATGAGGTCAAGGATGTGCTTAATATGTGCTTCCATATTACAGCATGCTGCTGCTGCTGCTAAGTCACTTCAGTCGTGTCCGACTCTGTGCGACCCCATAGACGGCAGCCCATCAGGCTGCCCCGTCCCTGGGATTCTCCAGGCAAGAGTACCGTACAAGTAGGTAAAAAGGGACTTCTAATCATGTGTGTCTGTTACCAAATGTTGCCAGCAATAAATACTTGTAATGAATAAGTGAATAGTATAGTTTTAAGCCAGGATTAATTTTCTTCCACCTAAAATGGCCTAAAAGTTAAATTCTATAGTACATCACGTTGATCATCTCAGTGACATTTTTAATGATTTCTGTACTTCTGATGGCAGGTTCAGGAAAGATAACAGAAATTAATTTAGCTGAATCTTAATTATCCATGAGGGGAGGAAAGTTGGGAGGTTTACTGTATGACAGACTACACACTTATAATGCCACAGTCTTTACCAGTGATCCTGAGAAATTATATTCAGTGAATTCACTGGGAATTCCAGCTAGAATTAGTGAAAACTTGATGAAGCATGCATAAAATTTTTTTATACTATTCTTGTGAGTTTTCTATAAATTTGAAATTATTTTTACAAAAAAAGTTAAAAATAAGGGCTGTGGTGCCTAAAATGAATGAAATAGTTATACTGAGTATATTTTTGTCTACGTACCTCTTGATGAAAGTGAAAGAGGAGAGTGAAAAAGTTGGCTTAAAGCTCAACATTCAGAAAACTAAGATCATGGCATCTGGTCCCATCACTTCATGGGAAATAGATGGGGAAACAGTGGAAACAGTGTCAGACTTTAATTTTTGGGCTCCAAGATCACTGCAGATGGTGATTGCAGCCATGAAATTAAAAGATGCTTACTCCTTGGAAGGAAAGTTATGACCAACCTAGATAGCATATTCAAAAGCAGAGACATTACTTTGCCAACAAAGTTCTGTCTGGTCAAGGCTATGGTTTTTCCAGTAGTCATGTATGGATGTGAGAGTTGGACTGTGAAGAAGGCTGAGCGCCGAAGAATTGATGCTTTTGAACTGTGGTGTTGGAGAAGACTCTTGAGAGTCCCTTGGACTGTAAGGAGATCCAACCAGTCCATTCTGAAGGAGATCAGCCCTGGGTGTTCATTGGAGGGACTGATGCTAAAGCTGAAACTCCAGTACTTTGGCCACTTCATGCAAAGAGTTGACTCATTGGAAAAGACTCTGATGCTGGGAGGGATTGGGGGCAGGAGGAGAAGGGGATGACAGAGGATGAGATGGCTGGATGGCATCACTGACTCTATGGACGTGAGTTTGGGTGGACTCTGGGAGTTGGTGATGGACAGGGAGGCCTGACGTGCTGCAGTTCATGGGGTCGCAAAGAGTCGGACACGACTGAGCGACTGAACTGAACTGAACTGAAAACAAGTTTACCTTTCTCTGGATATAATTCCAATATGATTGGTATATATTTCTAAATCCACAGGGAATTAAAAAAAGTAAATCAGAAATCTAGAGTGGTGCTACTTAATAACTTAAACAGAGATACAGGAAAAGGGACAAATCTGAGAATTAAAAGGCAGAAACAAATTGTCCCCCATACTTCAACAGCCTCTTGGGCATGGCTGTTTCACAGCATTGCAAAATAACTGAGGGGATGAGTTGATAATGATGAACGAATTTATGTCTGTAAATAAATTAAAATAGTATCTGGCGTGTGGCAAGCTTTGAATAAATGTTAGCTATTGTTAGATGGATAACGGTATTCTTGTGTTGTCACTCAAAGGGAAAATTCAGCTGTTATTTCTAGGAAGACAAGACATTTTGCAATAGACTGTGTTGGATGAACAGCTGAAGGAGGTCATGAAACCTCAGCGCTTCCCTTAGGCGGTTGAGAAAAATGAACCCGGTTTTTCTCTTCTCCCCACACCTACACTGGTATAACTTATGTACGTAGAATATTCTGCTTGGGAACGTGCCCAGGTGGCTACAGCTTCTGTGTAGACCTTGGAAGGCAGCCATATATGAACTCTCCCAAATGGTTTAAAAGCAATTGGGGCAATTGGGGGGAACAGAGAAGGAAAAGGGGGTTAGCAAAAAGAGGAAGGTGTGAAAATCGGTGAGAGGGAAGTAGACTGGCCTTTGGCCCTCTAGAAAGCTCAGCAATTCACACTGAGTCACTTCCTTCTGGTTCAGCTGGCATCAAGGACTTGTTCCTCATGACGGAAGGAAATGTTCTGTGTCCAGTGGGGCCTTTCAGAGCATAGTCGAGCAGGAGTAAATAAAGGGATGCAGGGTTTGAATACTGGTTCCAATTCGAAGGGCTTTTCCTGCTGTCTGTGCAAATCACTTAATCCTGTGAAGCCTTAGTTCCTGACCTGTAGGTGCAGGTGAATATCGCCTTCAATCTCTGTTGACCTCATAGAGCTATTGTGAGGCTCACAGATACCACACAGATACCACCCACAGACAAACACATACACACACAGATGCAAATCGAAGGGGTTCTTTTTTTAAAGATGCCACTCAGCATTATTTCAAACATATATATGAAATAACGATTTACCCCTCTGAATGTAATAGATTAACAAAGAACCAAAGACTTAACAGGTGTTTTAAAAGTTGTTTTTTTTTAATCTTAATGTTTTAAAGCAATGTTTTTGACTAAAACTGTCCGAGTCCCCTTAACCCCATATATTCTCCCTGGACCAAAGTTGGTCTCTGCCCTCAGGTTTTGAAGGGGTTATTTTCAAGTTGAATCGTGAGGCACAAGAAGCCTTTTCCAGACTCCCCCACAATCATCCCACCAGGGCCAAAAGCATATTTACAAAGGGAGACCAGGGGCTTCCGTTGGCCTCAGACACCCAGGGTGCATCCTGGCTTTCTGCCTCAGGGATGTGGACAAGTTCAAAGTTTCTAAGTCTCAGTTTGCTCATTTATACTGCAACTTGCTGGTTGTAAGGATTGAATGAGATAAAGCTCAGCAAAGCACTTACTTAGCATCCGTTCACAGTAAGCGCTCAGCAAGTAGACATCATTATTATTCCACCCTGAGTAAGCAGGTACTTGCCCGTCCCCCATACAGAACTAATTTATTTTAAAATTAACTTTTCATTTTATATTGAGTATAGCCAATAAACAATGTTGGGATAGTTTCAGGTGGAGAGCAAAGGGACTGAGCCAGGCCCATACATGTATCTATTCTCCCCCAAACTCCCCTCCCATCCAGGCATTGAACCTGTAGAGAATTGATCGGTTCATTAATTCCTTTATTTATGTTTCATGTGTATGTGTGTGTGTGTCTTCTCTCATTTAAGTGGGCACAAAGAAGCACAAACAGATTTAGGAATCACTGAAGGAGGTCTTCCATGGGGACCACATTTTCTGAACCAAGAATCAGAATGTATGATCTGACAAAGCATGTGTGACCTAGGGCATCACAGATCAGGAGACTTGTAGTTGGGTTGCCTCAGAAAATCTGGGAGAGGGTAAAGAAACTGGGACTAAAAAAAAGCAAAAAGCAGGGTTTGGGGTTGGGAGAAAGAAAAAAGATCTGGGAGGAATTCACCTCTTCAACCACTGGAGGCTGCTCTGGTTTTTCTTATAAGTAGCTCCATGCAGCCAACAGGCTTTACCAGCCAAGGAATCGCAGACTGAACACAAAAGAGTCAACATAGAAAGGAACTGTGAACAAAAGGGAAAGCCACGGACACAGAACTATTAGTCCCTCAAAGCAGAGGGCCACTTTGTGAAGAGAAGATCTCCTTTGAGGATAAAACGGTTTTTTGAAAATCTGGTGGGGAGGTAGGTTAGCACAGCTACATGACATCTAAACTTTATAAAACTCTGGATTTCTTCTTGATTAGAGAACATAATGGGAACGCAAATATCTCTGGGGCAGAAGTGTCAAATTCACACCGAACAACATCAGATTCTTTCCTGACAACAAGCTTTTGTGAGACAGAAAGGAAATAGAACTATTTCCTCTAAAAAACTTGTTTGCAATTATTAACTTTTTCATTATGGGGAAATAAGTGCAAAAGACTATAAATAAAATGTATTATTTTTATTCCTGTCATCCAAAGGTAACTTCTGCTGATTAAGTGAATTTATTTTGTTCTAAGGTTTGCCACTGTAAGGATAGAATAAATTTATAAGACCAAACATTTGGGAAATTATATTAATTTTTAAACTCTAGTATAGTAAATATTTATCACCTTGAATTTGGCAAATTCATAAAGGCACAATAATAAAATAAAAAATCAGTCCAAAATCCCAACTCTCAGAGATAGGCTGAATAATTTTACTGGTTTGCATTCCACGTTCTCCCTGTGTATAGGTACACAGATATTTTTATGAAAAGTAGAATCATATCACATCTATTATTTTGTAAATGGCTCTTTTTTTCTTGAGGGTGTTTTCATGATTATTTCTTCATTCATTAAATATTTTTTAAAAATACAAATCATTTAAAATGGCTGCACAGTACTTTACTATGTGGATGCATCATTGTGTAACCAATTAGAAAGAGACATTTTAAGAAATATGCAGGAAAAGAAGTTTTCTACTACCTTCGAGCATTTTGGAAATTACCATTTCAATCCAAACAATTCTAAAATTCTTACATGTTTACAAAAGAAGATTCCATAGGGCAGGTCAAATTGGAGATAGTTGAAATAAAAACAAAATAAAGCAAAATTAAAAAATCATCATCATAAGAAAATAAAGCAAAACCGATGAAAACACAATCATAACTTTTCACATAAAGTCCATAATTTAGTTTTCTATTAAACCAAATTAGTCTCTGCCCAGTGAGCCCAAACTAATGAGGGACTTTTTCAAATTAGTGTTTATCTTAGAAGCAATCAAACCCGATATACTCCAAACCAAACTAATTTCTTCCTTTTTCCCTCTCTTCCTGCTCTATTTCCTGTCTTATTAGTATGAGGCTACCTTTTGGTCCCTAATCCTAAAAGGCAATGGCACCCCACTCCAGTACTTTTGCCTGGAAAATCCCATGGATGGAGGAGCCTGGTAGGCTGCATGCAGTCCATGGGGTTGCTAGAGTCGGACACGACTGAGCGACTTCACTTTCACTTTTCACTTTCATGCATTGGAGAAGGAAATGGCAACCCACTCCAGCGTTCTTGCCTGGAGAATCCCAGGGACGGGGCAGCCTGGTGGGCTGCCGTCTATGAGGTTGCACAGAGTCGGACACGACTGAAGCGACTTAGCAGCAGGCTGTCTTGGTTCTTGTCCCATCCCCACCTGACTCAACGGGTCACCAAATTACATCACTTCTGTATTGTTAATCTTTCAAATCGCCTCTGCTCTCTGCCATCACAGTCACTCTGTGGGTGGGTCCCCCTTATTTCTTACTTGGACTCCAACAGCCCCCACACAGCTCTAATGCCTTCTACTTTATCCTGTTGGGGAGGAAGAAACTTTTCTCCACTCTTCCAGATGCTCTGACTGGTCCAAGAATTAAATGGACATGAGGCAAACAGGAGAAGGTCACACAAAAGCTGAGTAACATGTATGTATGTGAGAGATCCAGGGAAACTGAGTAACTCAGTAAAATGGCCCAAGCTCTCACCTTAAATACCATCTACAACCAAAGTCAAAAGAGGCTGTTGGGGGTAGTGGTTTGGGACTTCAAAAGGGAGGAAGGTGATTCACATGGAGATGGGAAAGCTGATGTTTGGTAAATAAATGTTTGCTGGGCTTGTAGTGATGGTGAGACCCAGAGTGGACTCTGATCTCTAGGGGTTTACCCCACCACGCTTGGTCCATATTCTTTGCCGATGTCTCTGGTGATCACTTTAGTCCAGGAACAGACCCTCTATTTAAATTCTTTAAGCAGCTAAGAGGGAAGGTCAAAGTTTATTCCTGAGTCATTTGGGCTGATGAAATAAAGTTCATATTTTATGGCAAGGTAAGAAAACTTTAAACATAAACATTTTCTCTGCTTGTTGGGGCCTCCTCCCTGCATCGATCAGACCTCCTTAGGAGATAACAGCCTTCCTGAATCTTGTGAGAGGCTGTGATGACACACTCTTGCCTTGCACCTCCAGCTATGGGTCGTGTAAACCGTCACTGTGCCATTTGACACAGAGCCCTTTGTCTCCAAAACTGTGCTTTGACCTCCGATGGATGAAACAGTCCTCAGAGCTTTCTGAAAGACTGTCTCCCTGGTTACAATCCTCAGGTGGGTTTGATTAAAATTTCCCATTTCTTTCTTTCTATTGATTAATTTTTTGTTGTTGTTGTTGAGGGCCTTGATTGTTTTCAGCTTGAATTAATCTACATGCTGAAGAGGCAAGTTGAGTGGCAAATTTTCCTTCCCTGTAACTTCAAATATATTTCTACATTGCTAATTGAGTAGTGTCCCCCACCTTTTTTTTTTGGCTACACCACGCCATATAAAAGATCTTAGTTCCCTAACCAGGGATCGAACCTGTGCCCCCTGCAGTGGAAGTGTGGAGGCTTAACTACTGGACTGCCCGGGAGTGACTTTAAGTGCACATTTAATTTGTCTCCCTTGCTTAAAGTGGTTTCTCATTTCCCACCAGCTTTAGTGAAAAATCTACAAACAAACAAATAAAAAACCAGCCCCTGTCTATCCAAATGTTTTACACTCTGAATCCTATTGTATGCCAGTTCCAAGGAATCATGTGCAAGTTCCAAAATATCTGTTCCCCGCCGCCCCCCATCTTCATACCATTGACAGAGTCTGGGATCTCTTAGCCTATTTTCCCTGCTTTTTTACTTGGCAGTAGCTACTCATCATTTAAAACCTGACTCCAAGGTGAGCTCACTCAGTAAGTATTTTTCTCTGTCTTCTTACTATCCAGTCTGGTGTAGTTATCTCTTTTATGTGCTTTTGTAGCCCCCAGAAGCACAGTTCTATCATGGTACCCATCACACTGCATTGTAATACCCGGTTACTTATTTCCCACTTACATTCAACTCGGGGCCATCTGAGCCAGGAATGCTGTTTGCACTTCCCTCTAGCTGAGAAAGGGCTCACGCCGATCATAAACGTTGTTAAAGTCAAGCATAACTGATGTTGGGAGTGTCTCAGGACCTAGGACTGCTCGGAGCACTTCACTGAGAAAGGAAAGATCCTCACCAAGTGGAAGAAAGCGGTTTGTGTTTTTAAATTAATTCTTTCTTGAGTTGATAGGTGCGGTGGTACTAAAATATAGCCAAACATTTTTTTAGCTATCCATAAACATTTTTGATATTTTTCCTTTTGTTTTTTGTTTATTTTTTGATATTTATCCTCTCCTTGGATGTGGTCTGTATTTACCAACTTTTCAGAAAAGAATGCAGTAAAAGTGACTGTGTATGACTTCTGAGGCTAGGTCATAAAGGGAACGGCAGCTTCTCTCTCAGAAAACTTGCTTTAGGGTAACCAGTTCCCATCCCCAACTCTTTTCTTGATTTTGAATGCTAAATTGGCCCAAGTTCACCCAATTATTGTTTTAAAACTTTCTTTATTGTGGTAAATATATATATATATATAATATATATAAACAATTTTTCATGTAAAATTTTACCATTTTAAGTGTAAAATTGAGTGGCATTAATTACATTCAATGTTATGCAGCCATCACCAGTATCTATTTCCAAAACTTTTTTGTTACCCTCAAATAGAAACTCTGTAATAATCAAGCGATAATTTCCCGTTTCTCCTTCCTCAGCCTCTGGTAACCTCTAATCTACCTTCTGTCTCCAGGGATTTGCTTATTCTGGGCACCTCATATAATGGAACCATACAATATTTGTCCTTTTGTGCCTGACTGGCTTGTTTCACCCAACATAATGTTTTCAAAGTTCATTTCTGCTATGACACAACCCAACTCCATTCCTTTTTAATGGCTGAATAATATTCCATTGTAGGAATTCACCACATTCTGTTTATCCATTCACCTGCTGGTGGACACTTGGGTTGCCTCCATCTTTTGCTGATTGTGAATAATGCTGGTGAACATTCATGTGCAAGTGTCTCTTTGAATTCCTGCTTTCAATTTCTTTGAGGAGTAGAAATGACTGAATTAAATGATAATTCTATGTCTTGCTTTCTGAGGAACTGCCAGAGTGTTTTCCACAACAGTCACCCAATTCTACACTCCCACCAGCAATGCCCAAAGATTAAAATTTCTCTCCATCCTCACCAACATTTGTTATTTTTCTGTTTTATATATGTATATATATATATAAAATTGCCATCCTAATAGGTGTCAGTAGGTGTCAAGCAGTATCTTACTGTGATTTTGATTGGCTTCCCTTGTGGCTCAGCTGGTAAAGAGTCCACCTGCAATGTAGGAGGCCTGGGTTCTATCCCTGGCTTGGGAAGATGCCCTGGAAAAGGGAACGGCTACCCACTCCAGTATTCTGGCCTGGAGAATTCCATGGGCTGTATGGTCCACGGGGTCGCAAAGAGTCGGACACGACTGAGCAACTTTCACTTTCACTTTCAATAAGTGTAAAGCAGTATCTTACTGAGATTCTGATTGGCATTCCCTGATGACTAGTGAAGTTGAGCATCTTAGATCTTGGGGATTCACAAACATTTTCTCACCTGGTTTACCAAACAAAAATGAGTATCATCATTCCATCGTATTAGGTGCCTAGAATAAGCAAATTCCTATTGAAACTGAGGCTTTTATATCTTGTGACTTGACCAAAGTTGCACAGTTTTAAGAGTTAGAACCTGAAAGGATATTCAGGACTTCTGACTCCAGTGTCCCTTCTTGTTCTGTAAATTTTTAAACATCTTACAATGCAAGGCAACCTTAATGCTTTTTTTACATGGCAGGGTACAAGTCACAGTTCTGGCCAAAGCTTTCTGTTTGAAGCATGAATATTCTGGACACATGAAAAGCAGTACCCTTTCATCTCTTAAGAGTGGACAGTAGTTTCCATTACCCACATTCAAGGTCATGGAGAACACAGGTGACTTATCACTGAAAAATGTAACCATTTATTGATCAGGAAGGATCAGGTATAACCACAGATTACCATTCAGCGCTGACAGTTCCAGAGAGCAAACAGAAGGCAGAAGTCTGGCCAAAAAAAAAAAAAAAGCTTCCATAATCTTGGACCTGAATTCAAATTCCTTTCTTCTGGGCTTAGTCTCACATTCCTAGAAAGCAAAGTTCCTATTTGCACTTGGAAGAAAATACATGCCGCTTATGCAAAATCGTTGATTTTTCTTTTTTCAAAAGCTCGCCACACGCCACCTGGTGGCAAGATTCTGAAAACGCAAGACTGCGTTTTTCCTCCCTCTAAGATGACTGATGATGCTTCTGAACTGTGGTGTTGGAGAAGACTCTTGAGAGTCCCTTGGACTCTAAGGAGATCCAACCCGTCCATCCTGAAGGAAATCAGTCCTGAATATTCATTGGAAGGACGGATGGTGAAGCTGAAACTCCAATACTTTGGCCACCTAATGCTAAGAACTTACTCATTTGAAAAGACCCTGATGCTGGGAAAGATTGAAGGCAAGAGGAGAAGGGGACGATAGAGGATGAGATGGTTGGATGGCATCACCGACTCAATGGACATGAGTTTGGGTAAACTCCGGGAGTTGGCGATGGACAGGGAAGCCTGGGGTGCTGCAGTCCGTGGGGTCGCAAAGAGTTGGACACGACTGAGCGACTGAACTGAACTGAAAGATGACCTTTGCTCCAAGTCCCTTCCCTTGCTGTCTTTCTGCACTTGAACTACCACAAGGTGGCAAGAATCAGTGTTTTCCTTCTGGCGACTGTGTATTTTTTTTTTCCCCCCAATTTTGTGTTCATGACATTGGATTTGGGGAAAGGAAGAAGTCATAAGCATGTGGAATTATGATATCTTTTTGTCTTTCAAATGAGATCCAGGTTCCAATTGTCGTGAAATTCTAGATTTGGTTCCAAGGCATCCACCCCTACTGCTGGAGGAGGCGGGGTTGGGCTGGGTGTTGGGAGAAGTGCAGCAAATGGGCGTGGACTGGACCACGGAGGGCTCGGATTCAGAGCATCTGCGGCCCATCCCTGATGTCCTCAGAGTAGATACCATTCAGGAGAGCAGAGTCCTTGTGCAGCGCCGTTCTTTCCCAGACTTCAGAGACCAGGGTGACTCGAGAATCCAACCACAGTGACATCTGTCGGAATAGGTGCTGCAGCCACAGGGCACACCCTCTGCCATCCCGCCTGCTTCCTGCGGGCTTCAGAGAGCTGGGGAGATGTGACTGCTTCCAGATCCAGACTGATCCAGATCCAGACTGATCCAGATCCAGACTGCATCTGGGATGCAGATGCCTGCGACCGCATCCCAGCCTCCAGACACATTAGGACACACGCGTTCTTGGGACTGGGTGCTTTCCATTTGGCAGTCAGGCTTGGATCTGCAGGACCTTCTTTCAGACTGCATTCATCCAGTCCTCGGCGGATGGCTTTGCGCTGATGAAGCAGTTTGAGAATGGAGCAGGGTTTCTGATGAGAAAAATGGGCCGAGAGAGATTCTCCTGGCCTCTTTCATTTGTGAGGTTCTCTCTCAGCCTCCTTTCTCTTCCGGTCCAACTCACCAGTCTTGGCTCAGTCAGCTTCCAGCCATCAGAGGACTATTTCGCTTCTTTTCATTTCCCACGTGTAGGCTGCCTGTTTGTTTTTTGCGTTTTTTAGCCGGGCTGTGCAGCATGTGGGATCTTAGTTCCCTAATTAGGGATCAAATCCCACGCCCCCTGCTTTGGAGGAGCCAAATCCTAACTGCACCGCCAGGGAAGTCCTTAGAGTGAACTGAGCTGAGCATCAGGACATGTAGGACTGCTTTTCCCAGTTCTTCCCCTCTATTCCCCGCAGTTCTGAGCCTCAGTGAACCATCATGGGCTGTTTGGAGGGCTCCCACTTGATTCAGTCATGCCCAACTTGCACCTTACCCCTTGTGATTAACCTGAGGATTTGGGGTCCTTTGTTTACATCTGCCAATCCCTTCACAGCTGCATCTCAAGTAAGATTTGGCTGGCTAACTGGGAGACAGGATGCTATGGACCATCCAGAGAATAATAATCACAATCTAGCCCAGATCATCACAAAACTGCTGTTGAAACAATTCACAAATCCAGAGTATAAATGATATGTTTATGAATTTAACTAAACGACAGACTGGAAATATTTTCACAGACTTGGCTCTTGCTGGTTCAGTTGCCTCTTTATATGGCAAGAATGATACTATATGTTCTATAGAATGGATAGAAAATTATTTCAGCATTTCTTCCAGCACAGGTGGTCCTAGTGAGTTTGGCTGATCATTTAGAAAAGTTCCTTTCAGCTTCTCAAGTCCTCCTTGACTGGGCCCCTTCTTGGGTTCCAGCAGGTACCCAAGGTGCCAGGGGAGCCTCTGGGAATCCTCTCTTCCAGTTATGGAGAACAGCCTGTGTATGTGAGGGCCCTTGGGTAGGCTGAAAGTGGTCCTTGCAAAGATCGATTCCACAGAAACTGTTCTCTTGTATGGAAAAAGGATTGTGAGATGGGGAGATTATTCTAGATTATCTGAGTGGGCCCTAAATGCAGTCCCATGTATTTTCATAAGGGGGAGGCAGGGACTTCTCTGATGGTCCAGTGGTTAAGATTCTGAGCTCCCACTGCAGGGAACCCAGGTTTGATCCCTGATCAGGGAACTTGATCTCACATGTCACAACCAAGACCCAGCACAGTCAAATGAAAAAAAAATCTTATTGATGAGGCAGTAAAAGTTATTTTTTCAAAAGAAGAGGGAGGCAAAGGGAAATTTGACCATGGAGGCGGAGACTGGAGGGAAGTGGCCACTAGTCAAGGAGTGCTGGAAGCCACCAGAAACTGGGAGGGGCAAGAACAGATATCCTCTTATCTTCCAGAGGAAGTGTGGTCCTGCAGACCCTGTGATGTGAGCTCAGTGATTCCAACCTGAGACTTGTGGCCTCCGGAATGGGGAGAGAGTAAATCTGCTTTGGTTTAAGCTTCCAAGTTTGTGGTCGTTTGTTCTGGCCACATAGGAAAAAAATACAACTTTGAAGCTTCAGTTTTGTTAGCGTCACACCAAACCCAACTGTTCTGATATTTTAGGGTTTGCGACAAAAGACTGAAGGTTGCGGGGGGCCGGGACTTCATCTTCAGAAAGGTTTTGAAGATTCCACGTATCTGCTAAGAAAGGCAGTCAGGTTATGACTGTGTTGACTCTGGGTGAGGTCGGGGGGCTCTTTGAGATTGCTCAGTTCCCCACGGTTGGCCGTTTCTCTAGCTGTCCTGCTCACTTTTATCTTTACCAGGAATAGAAGGGCTGTAGAGACTGTAAAGGAGGTGCTGGAACACTGAATTCTTCCATACGGCCAGTCTGGGGAGAAGTAGGAATACAATCCTATGAAATAAAATCAAAGTGGCAGTTTTGAAGAGGGACTGGAGAAAGAACATACGTCTCTGGGGGCTCAACACAGGAAAATAGGAAATCTGGGACTGGGAGTATGGGATTAGCAGAGGCAAATTATATGTATTATATATAGGGTGGATTAGCAACAGTAGCATCTCTGATTCAATGGACCTGAGTTTGAGCAAACTCCAGGAGACAGTGGAGGACAGAGAAGCCTGGCGGGTTATAGTCTGTGGGATCGCAAGGAGTTGGACATGACTGAGCGACTGAACAAAAAGCAACAAGATCCTACTGTATGGCGCAGGGAACTATATTCGATAGCCCGTGACAAACCATAATGGAAAAGAATATGAAAAAGAATATGTATGTAAATATAGAATGTAGATAAAAGACTATATTTATGTATACATCTATGCATATAATTGAGTCACTTTGCTGTACAGAAGAAATTAACACAACATTATAAATCAATTCCACCTCAGCAAAATTAAAAAAAAAACACACCAGACAACCATGAACAGACTTAATGCCAACCGGTGAAGATGGAAGAAGGAAGCTCTTGGTCTGTAGCATTATTGTTCCCAATTATTGTCTCTCCCCATTCCTGTAAGAAGAGTCTCCATCTCTGCTTGCTGTCATGGAGTTTACCGTGCATGACTTTGGGAGGAGGGTGCTTTCTCACCTCACTTGTGTCGGGCTTAGCATATGATTTGATTGTGCCAATATGACTGGAAAGGGCAGTGTGCCAGTTCCCTGGAGAAGCTTTGGGAACCATCAGAATGTTTCTTCTGCTTTCCCACTTCTCTTGTTCTAACAAGGAATAAGTAGGTTCCCCGTGGGGACTGTTCCTTTGACCTGCCACCCCCCTCTCCCAACCCCTGACCAGAGACAAGGAGGGAAGCCACAGCCGGCCCTCCTCCTAACAAGTAGTAAGAACAATCTCTGTGGTTCTCAGCCTTTGATATTCTTGGGTTGGTTTTTCCACAGAAATCCTAACTAAGTGGAAATGAGGGGAAGATGAGAATGGAGCCATCCCTTATCACATGGTCGTTACTGTAAGTGGGAAGGCAAGAATTACAGTGGTGTTGTAAATGCATTTTCAGAAAAGGAAGCTTGTATGGGTGGAGGAAGGAGCTACTGTGATCAGGGAGGTTGCTAATAAGAGGGAACTTTGGACTTTCAGAAGGATATGGAGGTGTTAACACAATGAAAAAATAAGGGGAAACACCCCAACAGAGAGTTGGGGGACACATCCCAGCAAAAGTAGAGAATTACATGTGAGACTGCTGTCCACAAAAAGCCCAGGTGGAATGACCGCACTCGCGTTGTGTTGTGAATTTCTTGCAAAGGGATTTGAATTTCATATCCAAATCTCTGGAAAGATAACAAAAGGTTTCAAGCAAGACCCATAGTATCACATTCTACTGGATGGAATGGATGACCTCTTGGGTAGGGGGATGTGCTCAAAACATTTATAGAAGGACTGAAAAGAGCCAGTGAGTTCTACCACGTCCAGAGTGTTCCAGGTGCTTGGTTTCCAAAGGTGTTCTCCAGTGACCTCACTAACGGCAGCAGTAGCAGATTTCAATTTCTATGAGCAAATACACAGAATAGTATTTGGACAGTCTTTGCCCTTTAAATGGGGGACAATATGAGGTCTTCTGAGTGTGTGTTAAATGAATTCCTTATGTTTTTCCCCACTTGGCCAACGGGTCATTCCTTAGTTGAATGCCCTTGGCTATTTCAGTCTCAATTATCATTCACTCTATTCCCAGAATGTGCCATTGGTTGAAGAAAGGAAATGTAAGGAACACAGATTTTAAAACATTGCAAGTTAGGAGTAGAAATTGAAAATATTTCTTCAAATTCCATTCCAGTAGATCTTTATCATCAGTTTGAGTTATCTTCCATTACTGATCAAATGTTTTAGACATACATTAAATGTCTCTGGCTTAAAACGTAGGTTAAACAGAGAAAATAGAGTGGTGGGTATATACCAATTTTCCTTTTCATTCAATGGGAATAAATGCAATTCATACTCAAAGTGTGATTTGCAGAAAAGTACAGTTGACACTTCAGCAGCGTGGGTTTGAACTGTGTGGGCCCACGTGTACTTGGACTTTTTAAAAATCGAAATACAACAGTACTGCAAGATCCTGGGTTGTTTAAATCTGAGGATGCAGAATGTCAGATAGTATGGAGGAAACACAGACGCAGAGGGCCGACTATAAATTGTACACAGATTTTTGACTTGAGCAGGGTTGGTGCTTCTAACCCATGGGCTGTTCAAGGGCCAACAGTACTTGCAAATATCACGTTCTCTCATCTTGACAATTAGAAATAAAACATACAAATATTAAACCCCTCCAAATTTTAATGCAAAATAATGAATTCAGATGTTTAGGGAGTGTAGGCAGATTCTGCCTGTATTTAATAGCTTAACACAGGGCTGATCTGAATACATATTTTGACATAAATTCGGTTTTCAGTGTGATATGTTGCCATTTTAGCATTTTTGACAACAAAAATATTTTTCTTTTTTTAACTTAAAAAATTGTTTGATTGAAGTATAGTTGATTTACAATGTTGTATTAATTTCTGCTATACAACAAAGTGATTTATACATTTACATGTATATATATATTTATATACACACATACTTTGTTATATTCTTTTCATAGTGGTTTATCGAAGGATACTGAATATAGTTCCCCGTGCTATGCACTGGGACCTTGTTGTTTATCCAGGACAGACTTTTATTCTTTAATTTTATCAGAGTATCATTGATTTCAGTTCAGTTCATTTCAGTTGCTCAGTCTTGTCCGACTCTTGGCAACCCCATGAATCGCAGCATGGCAGGCTTCCCTGTCCATCACCAACTTGCAGAGTTTACTCAAACTCATGTCCACCGAGTCGGTGATGCCATCCAGCCACCTCATCCTCTGTCGTCCCCTTCTCCTCCTGCCCCCAATCCCTCCCAGCATCAGGGTCTTTTCCAGTGAGTCAGCTTTTTGCATCAGGTGGCCAAAGTATTGGAGTTTCAGCTTTAGCGTCAATCTTTCCAATGAACAACCAGGACTGATCTCCTTTTGAATGGACTGGTTGGATCTCCTTGCAGTCCAAGGGACTCTCAAGAGCCTTCTCCAACATTACAGTTCAAAAGCATCAATTCTTTGGCGCTCAGCTTTCTTCACAGTATTAATTTCTGCTATACAACAAAGTGATTCAAATATATATATATATATATATACACACACACACACACATACTTTTTTATATTCTTTTCCATAATGGTTTATCACAGGATTTTGAATATAGTTCCCTGTGCTATGCAGTGGGAACTTGTTGTTTATTCAGGACATACTTTTATTTTTTCTTTTAATTTTATTGGAGTACAGTTGATTTACAATGCTGAGTCAGTTTCAGTTGTACAGCACAGTGATTCAGTTATCCATCCACATGAATTTATTCTTTGTTGGATTCTCATATTCTCATATTCTCTATATGATAACCTATTTCTCATATAGGTTATTACAGAATATTGACTGTAGCTTCCTGTGCTGTACAGTAGGTCCTTGCTGGTAATCTATCTTATATATAGCAGTGTGTGTATGTCCATCCCCCAAATATTTTTTCTGTATAAAAAATTTAAGGGAAATTAAACGACAGATTTACTAAATGAGGATCAGTTAAAATGCATCTTTATGAGTTAGCACAGGATGAGGCTCACATCAGAACCTCAATCTATATTTATTGAATAAATGAATATATATTGTTAAGGGTATATTAAATAAATTTTATAATAACAATCTTTCAAAGCATATAGATCTAAAATAGTATATTTTTCTATATAAAATAACTTAGATATCATAGATTAAGTAAGAAGGTGAAATAATGTTAGAAAATCTTAAGAAAGCTTGAGGTTCCCTCTTATTAAAGGGCACCCATCCCCTCTGGTAACCCCAACCTTGTTCTCTAATGAGAATTAGTTGACTGTGTTAACATGCTGTCTTTACAATGAGGGATTCTAGGTCAGGCCCTCAGCCCTGGCTGTGGGAGGCACTGTCCAGACGCTGCAGTCTGTGCAGCCCAATGTGGTTCTAGGTCGTGAGTACTGATGAGTGCACATCTGTGGGCCAGGAGCTTCCCTCTCCTGCCTGGAGCCTGAATCTAACCTACCCCCGCCCCACCCCCTCCACCTCACCCCCCCCACCTCACCCCCACCACCCCCACCTCACCCCCACCACCCCCACCACCCCCTACCTCACCCCCACCAACTCCCGCCCCCCACCAACCACCCCTCCCCACCCCCCCCCCCCACCCCCACCCAACCCCGTCCCAGCCCAGCTTCCTTCCCTGCAGACCAGCCTGAGCCCCTGCCTGTGATTATGGCTGGGTCATGGGACTGTGATGCTGAGAAAAACTGTAACAGGAGAAGGTGTGTGTGCTCAGCATCCAGGCGGGGCTTGGAAGGTGACCCCCGTGTCTATTACAGTCAGTGTATGACTTTCACTGGGCACATGGCAGCTGCGGTCGCTCCTTTCTGAGCGGCCTGGTTGAGTCTTTATATACAGGTCATAATATGCAAACGTGTGTGTGTGTGTGTGTGTGTGTGTGTGTGTAGAAAGGAGGCGGGTGGGTACAGGAGAAGGGCACGAGTTCATAAAGAAAGCAGAAAGAATCACCAGGATGGGAGAGAGACAGAACTGGGGAAGCCATGAATCCCACCTGAACGAAAAATGGTAATTTACTCTGCGAAAGGGCAGAAGGCATCATCTGAAAGCTCCCATTGTCTACTGGTGAAAGGAGTAACCTTTCTAGAGAGAGAGAGATGCGCCTGGGGAAGGGGATGGGCAGGCGTTGTTCTTGGAGGTGCCGAAAGGGACTGTGGCTTTTATTAAAAGAAGAAAGGCTGGGGGAAGACAGGTGTTGAGAGCGGGCAGAGTTCTAGTGGAGACGTTCAGGTGCCCCAAACAGAGGTCTCACCTGTCGGCTGTGACTCCTGTGGCCACCACCACACGTGAGGACGGTGGGGAACCCGCCTCCAGTTCCCACTCAGTCTCTCTGGGATGGATACCAGCCGAGCACACATTTGGTCTGAAACAGGCAGCCTGGATTCTCCCTGGTCTCTGGGAGAAGGAGCTCAGGTATTTACATGTATGCATCTCAGACGGTGAATCCGCTGGGCTGACAATCCTCGCTGATGTTGCGTGTCTCTGCAGAACCGGTTCATTCAAAAGGTGTTCTGAGCCCTGTTGGCACCAGTGAACCGGGGGTGGCAGTTCCCAGTTTAGGGTACTGAGGGGACTCAGTTCACGATTCCCCTTTGTGAGCCGCTAAAATTCACTACTTGGAGTTCGTTTCTCAGCCAGAAAGTCTGTGGAGTGAAAGAACTGCTGTCCAATTTCTTGTTTCTGGAAAACAAGCCAGGTCTTGTGAGGGTTTTATTGTTGCCTCTTATGGGTTGAATTATGTTTCTCCAAACTCATACATTAAAATCTAACCCCCAATAGCCTAGGATAGGACTTAAATTTTTTTTTATTGGAGTATAGCTGATTTATAATGTTATATTACTCTCTGCTGTACAACAAAGTGAGTCAGTTACACATATACATATATCCCTTCTTTTTTAGATTCTTTCCCATATAGGTTATTACAAAGTACTGAGTAGAGTTCCCTGTGTTGTATAGTAGGTCTTAAATTAGTTATCTATTTTATATATAGTAGTGTGTATATGTCAATCCCAATCTCTCATTTATCCCTTCTTGCCTTCCCCTCTTGGTAACCATAAGATTGTTTTCAGCTTCTTTAACTCCACTTCTGTTTTGTAGATCAGTTCATTTGCACCATTTTTTTTTTTTTTTTTAGATTTCACATATAAAGGCTTGTGAATAGGACCTTTTTTGGAGGCAGTGTCTTTGCAGATATAATTAATTATGACTTAGCCCTGCTGGAGTAGGGTAGTCCTTTAATAAAAGGAGATCTTTTATTAAGTCCTTAATAAGAAGGAAATTTGTATACAGACGGTCATACAGGGAGAATGCCGTGTGAACATGAAGTTGCCCACCTATAAACCAAGGAGTGAGGCCTGGAACAGGCCTTCCCTCGGTCCTCGGTAGACACCAACCCCCTGACTTCTTGACCTTGGACATTGACCTTGGACTTCCAGCCTCCAGAATGGTGAGATGCTATGGCAGCCCTAGCAAATGAATACACTGACCGTCAGTGGTCACCAATCAGAAAAAACCAACATGTAGACATAGCAAAAGGAAGTAAGTTTCCAGACGGTGGCAAACCTTTACCATCTTGGCGGGGCCCACATTGCCTTCCGGCTGTTCTCTGACTTTTGCTTTCAACTAGAGCCCCACAGATCCCATTTGAAATTCCTCAGAGCCATTATAATAGGTAATAGAGTGTATTCTTTGTTTGCATTGTTTATTCTTTCTCCACCCATGCCGCGTCTTCCTGAGAAGAAGTCTCACGCCCATTTGACTGGCTTTGGTTTGGGCCTTATAACTTGAGTTGGCCAGTGGAGTGTGGGTGGATGTAACAGCTTCCTCTCTCTGCCAAACAGAGACTTGTTTTTTTTTTTTAATGGGTGCACCGAGTCTTCATTGCTGCTCACCAGCTTTCTCTAGTTGCAGCGAGCGGGGGCTACTCTTTGTCATGGTGCAGGCTTCTCGTTGCAGTGGCTTCTTTTGTTGCGAAGTACAGGCTGTAGACATGCAGGCTCAGCGGATGTGGTGCATGGGCTTAGCTGCTTCAAGGTATGATCTTCCCAGACCAAGGATTGAGCCTGTGTCTCCTCCATAGGCAGGTAGATTCTTAACTACTGGACCACTAGGGAAGTCCTCAAACAGAAGCTTTCAATGGGGTTACTCTCTTTGTTCCACTCTCTGCCAAGAGCCTATGGGGTATCCTGGGTCCCGAAATGAGAACCTAAGTAGAGTCCAGCTTAGCCCAGGAGAACCAAGAAAGTGACAAGATCAAGGAACAAATGTTACAGGGTTCACACATTAATATGACGCAATCTGACACATACACAAATGCATAACATTAGCTCTGTCATGTTGGGTTTTGAGCTCGGAATTTCCATGTGCTGTATTTAATGTAGGTGGAGCCTCCATATTGCTGTTGTATTTCCAGTCCCATGTTGAGGAAACAGGCTCAAAGGGATTAAGTAAATTTCTTGAACTCCCATGGCTGGTTGTGGCAGAGCTAGGAAGTGAATCCAGGTTATGTGGACTCTGAAAGCAGTGTTCTGGACTTCCCTGGTGGTACAGTGGATAAGAATCTGCCTGCCAGTGCAGGGGACACAGGTTGGATCTCTTGTCGGAAAGATCTCGCATGCTGCAGAGCAACTAAGCCCATGCGCCCCAACTACTGAGCTCGCATGCTGTAGCTACTAAGCTCGCATGCTAGAGCTGGTGCTCTGCAATAAGAGGAGACACCGCAGTCAGAGAGTGGCCCTGGCTGGCTGCAACTAGAGAAAGCCCGAACACAGCAACGAAGACCCAGGACAGCCAAAGAGTAAAGAAATAAAGGGCTTACAAAAATAAATAAAAGCAGTGTTCTCTCTCCCTTCAGGGATGCCTTCTTGTCATCAGTTATTCCTATGGCCCAATACATGCTGTCAAAGAATTCCTATTGCAATTGCTTATATTACACTGTGTTTTGTTTTTGTTTTTTTTGATCAAAATCCTATTGGACCTCGCACTCCATTTTTACACCCAGGACTAGAATTCAGCACCTGGAGTTTGGCAGAATATATCTCAGGCTATCCTTTCTAAGTTCTCAATCAATCTCTCTTTTTCTTCCCAGTAGTTCTTTCAAAGTTTCCCATCCTCTTGAAGTCTTTAACCTCACCACTTCCTTCTCAGTCTTAGCAAATGAGCTTGTCTCTTTAATCTCAGACTTGTGTGTATATCAAGATTGTCTGTGGAATTTATTAGACAGATTTCCAGGCCCCATTCCCAGAATTTCTGATGAAGTAAATCTTCTGGGGTAGCATGTTGGAGTTGACTTTTCCAGTAAGTTCTTTGATGGGCTTCTCAGGTGGCACTAGTGGTAAAGAACATGCCTGCCAGTGCAGATAGACAAGACAGATGTGGGTTTGATCCCTGGGCTGGGAAGATGCCCTGGAGGAGGAAATGACAACTCATTCCAGTATTTTTGCCTGGAGAATCCCATGGACAGAGAAGCCTGGAGGGATACAGTCCATAGGATCATAAAGAGTTGGACATGACTGAAGTAGCTTAGCACACCCTGCTTTAGAAACTAATGGAAGACAAAGATTATTTTAGAGGTCTGTGGCTGCAGACTCATCTCCACTGCCAACTTCAGTGATGCGAGCTGCGGTCCTCTCCCTTGTCTGGGAGAACGTCCACCTTCACAGGGGAAATTCACGCCCTGCTTTCAGGCAGATAAAGGGAGGACACAGAATTTCTCTTTCATCTGTTGATTATCAACTTCCTCCAGTAAAAATAATCCTTAGGCCAATGTGACCTATTTTGGGGTGACCAATCCTGATCCCCTTCAAAATCTTTATTTATAGCTCCATGGCCATTATTACTTACTGAGCATTTATCCTCTCCTTGGTCTCACAGACACTTTAAGATCTTGTCTTACATTGAAGCCATCTTTTCTCTCTCTTTTACTAGGCTGAAGTCTCTTCTTAGAGTGTCTAATTGAGAATAATATCAGCATTACTCTGAATTAGCTAGGATTAGGATTGAATAAACCCCAAATAACAGTGCATTAAAAAAAGATGTTGGGCTTTCTCTTAAGAGAAAATTCATAACCAAGCTAATTCAGGCTGGTATGATGGCTTCTTATGTCCACACACCTGGATTACATCTATCTTTCTGACCTAATGTTATAGAAGATGGTTTCTGTCAGCAGAGTCACAATTGGCAGGATCTCCAATGCCGAGATCCTGCCATTGTGTGATTCCAGGCATCAGAAAGGAGGAAATGAAGAAGGTCAGCTAAGGCTATAGGGGAGTCTGATTATGAAACATAGTGCTACCCTGGATTCATACAAATTGCCTCCATTCATACATCACTTCTTGCCAGAAATACTTCCTGACTTTCCTCATCACCCGGTTCAGGCTAATTTCCCTCCCTCTGGGCTGCCCTGACGGCCTGTATAGACTTGTAAACTAAAGGGAAGTAGGCACACTATTTTGTAATTGTCTATTTCTCTGTCCATTTTGTGGCTCAGCTGGTAAAGAATCTGCCTGCATTGTGGGAGACCTGGGTTCGATCCTTGGATTGGGAAGATTCCCTGGAGAAGGGAAAGGCTACCCACTCCAGTATCCTGGCCTGGAGAATTCCATGGACTGTATAGTCCACGGGGTCCCAAAGAGTTGGACATGACTGAGTGACCTTCACTTTACTTCTGTCCATTTTCTCCCAGAGTCTCAGACTCTTTGAAGAAATGAACTATGTCTTAATTGTCTTTGCATTTCTAGGACCTACCAGAGTGCCTGGCTCTCAGTAAATGTTTGTTGAATTACCGAACATGCATCCAGAATAAAACAGGTTCTAAAGACATATCTGTTTCTCTAGGATTAAATCATATTTACATCAAGGTTTCTAAAATTTTAAAAAAATGTAGTAGAAAATGGGCACAATGTCAGGATTTTGTCATAAAACAAGTCGCTGGTGCACTTGAGTGGGAAGAGATGATCTTACTTGGCATTTGAGGGGTATGGATTTTGGATAGGAATGTGTTTTAATTCTGATTCTGACATTTATAGGGCTTCCCTCGTGGCTCAGATGGTAAAGAATCTGCCTGCAATGCAGAAGACCCAGGTTTGAACCCTGGGTTGGGAAGATCCTCTGGAGCAGGGAATGGCTACCCAGCCCAGTATTCTTGTCTGGAGAATCTCATGGACAGGGGAACTTTGTGGGTTACAGTCCATGGGTCACAAAGAGTCAGATGCAACTGAGCGACTAACACTTGCACTTTCACTGGCATTTGTAAGGCTTACAACCTCAGTGAAATTGTTTCACCTCTTTGAATTTTGGAATCCTTTTCAGTAGAAATGACTACTTTTAGAATGGGTTCAGTCCCTGGGTTGGGAAGATCCCCTGGAGAAGGGAAAGGCTGCCCACTCCAGTATTGTGGCCTGGAGAATTCCATGGACTGTATAGTCCATGGGATTGCAAAGAATTGGACACGACTGAGTAACTTTCACTCACTCACTCATACTGTTGTAAGGAGTAAGGTGAAATATAACATGAGAAATCTTGTTGAATGCTTGCCATGTGGGAGAAAACCAACAATGCTATGGTTAGTTCTTTCTCCCCAAACTCTCAGTCTCTTTGCTTGATTCCTCCCATCTTGGCCCCCTTTCTTCCCAGACAGATATCAAGATTTTAAAAAATTAATTTATTTATTTGGTCACGCCACACCAGGATGTGAGATCTTCTAGGACCAGGGATGGAAACCATGCCCCTTGCACTGGGAAATTGGAGTCTTAACCACTGGACCTGGGAAGTCCCCAGAGAGACAGCATGTTGATGGAATACATAACTCTGGATATAAAGATGGGAGTTTGAATCTCAGCTCTGCCACTGTCTGTATTTGCTATGTTTTTGTACCATGTAAGCTGTATTCATTTTATTCCTTAAGTTACATTTCTTTGTTTCTCACCCAGCCCCTCCCATAGCGCTATGCGCAGTTTATCAGTCACATAGATTTATTCATGAAATACCCATTGGGCCCCTATGGTGTCTAGTTAAAGAGCCGCTCCTGGAGGGAGGATGTTCAAGGCAGGGGAGGGTGGACCAGTTCTGGGATGAGGTGGCAGCTGCGGACCTGGCAGGTCAGGACCGGCCGGCAGCCATCCGCTTGGCCAGCACTTGATTGGTGGCACATAGAAAGAAATGAACACCAATCAAGAAAGATGACCTTTCGTGGAATTCAGCAATTTACAAGCAGCTGCAGATATCCTGGGACCACCCCCCGACCCCCCGCCCCCAGTAAGAGCAAGCAGCTTTGCCTGGCTTTGCTGTTGGACTCGCATCAAACTTGTTAATATCAATAAGCAAGAAATTGAGCTTGTCTTTGTGGTGAGCCTAATGAAGCCTTTGTGGGTGCTCAGAATTTCTCCCTTTGATTTCCCTCTCTTTGCCTTTTTCTGTTTCGCTTGATTTAATGTCCTTCTTGGCAGCGGCTCTTTCACTTTTTATTTTCGAGCAAGAGAAGGGAGTTGGAGAAGAGAGAGAGAAGTTTAAAACCTAAGGAAGACTTTGAAGTGAATGTTTACACTTTTCCCAACTCTGATGCGCTTAGATCCTGCCCAGTTCAAGTCTGGGGACTCTCTGCCCTGGGTGGTGAGGGACAGGTGGTGACGCAGAGGTAGGGTCTGGTTATGTGGTGGGTTAGAATTCACTCCAAGGGCGAGCTGAGTCCCTCCCTCTCTGCTGAATCACTTCTCACTGTGCTGTTTCTCAGCTGGCAAGATCGGTAAATTATGCCCCATCTGACTTCTAAATGGTAAGTTATGTTGTGGATAATACGATATCCATTTCCAACTGACTGAAGCCAAAGGGAGACTTTTAGCTCATCTTGCTGAAAACTCCCAGAGTAAAGCTGGCTTTAGGTAATGTCATTAGAAATTGGTTTCTCTCCATCTCCTGGCTTTATAGTCAGATTTACTGGCAGGCTTCCTATGGTAGTCTTTAGCAACTGCAGGATAATATCTACCCAAGGTTAAGCTGGGCTTCCCTTGTGGCTCGCTGGTAAAGAATCTGCCCTCAATGTGGGAGACCTGGGTTTGATCCCTGGGTTGGGAAGATCCCCTGAAGGAGGGAAAGGCTACCCACTCCAGTACTCTGGCCTGGAGAATTCCATGGACTGTCCATGGGGTCCCAAAGAGTTAGACATGACTGAGAGACTTTCACTTTCACTTCAAGGTTAAGTTTAACAGAAGAAAAGAAAGACAGAAAGAGAGAGGGAGGAGAAGGTGGAGAAGGAGGAGAAAGAGAGAATGGATCCCTTTCCTAATCCCTGAGATCAGGAGCCCAGTGGAGGGGCCCGCCGTCTTCTAGGATTGGGGTCTAGACCTCGTTGGAAAGGGCATGTCTGTGGCTCACGGATGGCAGAGAAGTCACTGTGGGGCCTGGACAGTGTAACTTGTTGGAAATCTGTCCTCTAGAGTTTTCCAGAAATCCTCCCTCTAGGGTGCTGGACAAAGCTGTTGGTGGAAGGTGTCTTACTGCCAACTCTCCACTGCAAAACTGCTAGGAATAAGGCCCAGTAATCCCACTACTGGGCGTATACCCTGAGAAAACCTCAATTCTAACAGAGACGCATGTATCCCAGTGTTGATTGCAGCAATATTTACAATAGCCAGGAATGGAAACAACATAGATCCCCATTGATAGATGAACGGGTAAAGAAGATGTGGTATACATATATATATATATATATATATCTCACAAGGGAATATTACTCAGCCATACAAAGGAATGAATTTGAGTCAGTTCTCATGAGGTGGATGAACCTAGAGCCTCTTATACAAAGGGAAGTAAGTCAGAAAGAGAAAAACAAGTATCCCATATTAACAAGTATCATGTATATATACACATATGGAATCTAGAAAAATAGTACTGATGAACCTAGTAGAGAACAGACTTGTAGACGCAGTGGGGGAAGGTGAGGGTGGGCCAGATTGTCAAAGTAGCATTGACATATGCATACTGCTGTGTATGAGATGGATAGTTAGTGGGATGCTGCTGTATAACACAGGGGTCCCAGCCCAGCTCTCTGTGGTGACCTAGAGGAGTGGGAAGGCAGGAGGGGCGGGAGGCTCAAGAGGGAGGGGAAATATATATTTATATAATTATGACTGATTCACATTGATGTATAGCAGGAAACCAACACAGCATTGTAAAGCAATTTTTCACCAATTAAAAAAATAAATTAAAAAAACACTTAAGAACACAACTGCGTGGAGGAGGGTGATAGCGAAGTCTTCAGTCCTCCTGAAGTCTGCTGGGTGCTGGAGGCCTGCTGCTGCAGAACTGCCTGACTGTCCCCAGGGACGGTTCTGGGGAAAACTGTTGGTCTCAGGGTGTTGTTAACCGCTGCACACTGCAGGAGCCCCGCACGTGGGATCCGCCTGTGGTCAGACCCCTGATGAAAGAGCAGAACTGGGAAAGAAACCCCTTCCTCCTGAACAGTTTCTTCATCTTCCTCCCTTTACTGATGAGGCTTAATATTGTGTCAGCTGACAGAAAAAAAAAACATTAAAAAGGGCCCATATTCCTTTTTGCTGAGCAGGCAATCCATTGGTAACAGGTGCAGATCAGGAGTTGAAGGCAATCTGAGTCTCTCCAGAGAAGCAGGTTAAAAACCACCACTATAAAGCCAAGGTCTTCGCTGGAATCTCAGCCTGGGTTGGGAAGAGCCCCTGGAGAAAGAAATGGCAAACCACTCCAGTATTCTTGCCTGGAAAATCCCATGGATTTTGGCAGGCTATAGCCCATGGGTTGCAAAAGTCAGACACGACTGAATGACTAAACCACCACCATAAAGCCAAGAGGTGGAGAGGGACTAATTTGTTTGCTATGTAAGGATGGAAATAAAAGTAAATATAAACTAAATAAGGAAGTTTTTTACAGATAATTATGACAGTGTACCATGAAGAATATGGTTAAATTAAATCTTGGCACACGAGTCTAAAATTTTTTAAAAATTTGCTTTTACCATAACAAATATTCATACAATATATTTTAGTTCAGTTCAGTTGCTCAGTTGTATCCGACTCTTTGCAACCCCGTGGACTGCAGCATGCCAGGCCTCCCTGTCCATCCCCAACTCCCGGAGTTTACCCAAACTCACATCCATTGAGTCGGTGATGACATCCAACCACCTCATCCTCTGTCATCCCCTTCTCCTCCCGCCTTCAATCTTTCCCAGCTTCAGGGTCTTTTCAAATGAGTCAGCTCTTCGCATCGGGTGACCAAAGTATTGGAGTTTCAGCTTAAACATCAGTCAGGACTGATTTCCTTTAGGATGGACTGGTTGGATCTCCTTGCAGTCCAAGGGACTCGCAAGAGTCTTCTCCAACACCACAGTTCAAAAGCATCAGTTCTTCAGCACTCAGCTTTCTTTGTAGTCCAACTCTCACATCCATACATGACTACTTGAAAAACCATTGCCTTGACTAGATGGACCTTTGTTGGCAAAGTAATGTCTCTACTTTTTAATTTGCTGTCTAGGTTGGTCATAACTTTTCTTCCAAAGAGTAAGCGTCTTTTAATTTCATGGCTGCAATCACCATCTGCAGTGAGTTTGGAGCCCCCAAAAATAAAGTCTGCCACTGTTTCCACTGTTTCCCCATCTATTTCCCATGAAGTGATGGGACCAGTTGCCATGATCTTCGTTTTCTGAGTGTTGAGTTGTAAGCCAACTTTTTCACTCTCCTCTTTCACTTTCATCAAGAGGCTATTTAGTTCTTCTTCACTTTCTGCCATAAGGGTGGTGTCATCTGCATATCTGAGATTATTGATATTTCTCCCGGCAATCTTGATTCCAGCTTGTGCTTCATCCAGCCCAACGTTTCTCATGATGTACTCTGCATGTAAGTTATATAAGCAGGGTGACAATATACAGCCTTGACATATTCTTTTTCCTATTTGGAACCAGTCTGTTGTTCCATGTCCAGTTCTAACTGTTGCTTCCTGACCTGCATACAGATTTCTCAAGAGGCAGGTCAGGTGGTCTGGTATTCCCATCTCTTTCAGAATTTTCCACAGTTTATTGTGATCCACACAGTCAAAGGCTTTGGTCAATAAAGCAGAAATAGATGGGTTTTTTTTGGAACTTTCTTGCTTTTTCGATGATCCAGCGGATGTTGGCAATTTGATCTCTGGTTCTTCTGCCTTTTCTAAATCCAGCTTGAACATCTGGAAGTTCATGGTTTGCGTACTGTTGAAGCCTGGCTTGGAGAATTTTGAGTGTTACTCTACTAGTGTGTGAGATGAGTGCAATCATGTGGTAGTTTGAGCATTCTCTGGCATTGCCTTTCTTTGGGATTGGAATGAAAACTGACCTTTTCTAGTCCTGTGGCCACTGCTGAGTTTTCCAAATTTGCTGGCATATTGAGGGCAGCACTTTCACAGCATCATCTTTCAGGATTTGAAATAGCTCAACTGGAATTCCATCACCTCCACTAGCTTTGTTCATAGTGATGCTTCCTAAGGCCCATTTGACTTTGCATTCCAGGATATCTGGCTCCAGGTGAGTGTGATCATACCATCATGATTATCTGGGTCGTGAAGATCTTTTTTGTATAGTTCTTCTGTGTATTCTTGCCACCTCTTCTTAATAGCTTCTGCTTCTGTTAGGTCCATACCATTTCTATCCTTTACTGTGTCCATCTTTGCATGAAATATTCCCTTGGTATCTCTCATTTTCTTGAAGAGATCTCTAGTCTTTCCCATTCTATTGTTTTCCACTATTTCTTTGCATTGATCACTGAGGAAAGCTTTCTTATCTCTCCTTGCTATTCTTTGGAACTGCATTCAAGTGGGTATATCTTTCCTTTTCTCCTTTGCTTTTTGCTTCTCTTCTTTTCACAGCTATTTGTAAGGCTTCCTCAGACAACCATTTCGCTTTTTTGCATTTCTTTTTCATGGGGATGGTCTTGATTCCTGTCTCCTATACAATGGCACGAATCTCCATCCATAGCTCTTCAGACACTCTGTCAATGAGATCTAATCCTTTGAATCTATTTATCATTTCTACTCTATAGTCATAAGGGATTTGATTCATATTTGACAATATATTTAGTGTCCAACAAATACTTGAGTTACCTAGTCTTTTGGGATGAGGTATATCTCTTCATTAGTTTGAAGACTAAAGGAAATATTACCAAAGCTGTGAAAAGAAGAAAACAAACAAACAAAAAAACCAGAAAATTTAAAATATAAATAATTTTAAATCTATTTTAGAGAGATAAAACTTTTAGAATACAGAAGATTTATTTAAAAAGGGAAAAAGTCTGAAAAGAGATGATTTTCTTGGAGTCACAAGACTTGCTGATTCAATTATATATAAATGAAGTAAGAAAACAGTGAGGTCATAGAAAGTAGATTGTCACAAAGTAGATGGTTAAAATAAACCTTCTGTGAGAAAAATAGTTTGCAATCTAGTGTTCTAATAGTTTTCTGTAGGAAATACTGTAATAAATATTTATTTCCCAGGACTATTAAATCTCTCAATATCACAGGAATGTTCTTTGATATTCTTAGGAAACCTTCTCAGACAGAAACTCAACTTTATGCTGACAGGTCACAGCAAAAGTCTACATTTAACTCAGAGTTTTATCATGGGTTGCCTGTAAATATTCACCAAGCTTTTCCTGAAGCCTAAACAAGATGGAGTATCCAATAGAATACTTTGTCTTTTCAAAGTTCCCATTCAACTGTCTTCCGGTTCTTTTCAAGGGTGCTCATTATCCTGCTAATTAGGTTTTGTAGCCTTTGGCTTCAGTTACATTTTTTAGTCAAGGCTGAATTTTAAAATCTGGGGCACCCCTGAAGGAGAAATGCTATCAGCAGGCTGTGATGTCTCTGGTGGGTGCTAGGAGCCCACATGTACTGTGACTGTAAGGTATCAATCCGGACTTTTACATTTCAGCCTGCTGGGGACTGGAGAAATGAGTTATCATACCAAGGCTAAGTGTTTTAAAGTCAAGCATTCTGTTCTTTTTCCTTTGTGTTCCCCAAATGAAATGCAGATGTATAATAAATGCCATGTACGTACCAAAATGTATTCTCTTGCTCTTTTGAATTCAGCAGCCAAACCAAAGAAAATGTAAATAGCAGGTAAATAATGTTACAGGTGATGGCCCAGATCCCCACCTTGGAGTTTATGCTTTTGGGGTTCATGCTGTTGTCGTCTGAAATATTTCTGTGTGCAGAGTGATATTTTCTTGTGGGGCCCCAGAGATACCTTGTTTAAAGCTCAGAGCACACAATTTTATTTTAAGTGCATAACCGACATTATAGGATTTCTCTCTCATATATTCCAAGTTAGAGAGCAAATGGTTATTTACCAGGGCCAAATAGTGAGTGGTAATATGCGAATAATATCCATCTCTGAGCTTAGGAAAACAAATTCAGAAATTACTCAGCACCATCTGAATCTGATAAGAGATGCCATTCAATCTGGGCTTTGCTGGAGCTGTAAGGAAAACTCATCTGGCAAAGGGTCCTCCTACATAGTTATCCATTAAAATTTTTTTAAAAATCATTTTTATTTATTTATGTCACTGTGCTGGATCTTAGTTGTGGTATGCGGGATCTCCAATCTTCATTGGGGCATTTCCCAGGGATCTAGTTCCCCAACCAGGGATTGAACCCAGGTCCTCCGCAGTGGGAGCATGGAGTCTTAGCCACTAGACCACCAGGCAAGTCCCTGGGTTTCTTTTTTAGAGGGTTGCTTCATCTAAGTCTTTTCAAAGAAACATGTTGACATATAGGGACAGCCTCCTGCTTTCAGTGTGGAAGCTCAGAGCAAAAGTTATGGAACATTAACCCAACATGATGAAAGCACTTGCCTGATGGTTCATGCCAAAAATGATGTATGTTTCACTTTGCTACCAGGGCCACTCCACTGTGGGTGAAGGGCAGCTACTGTATTTTTGAAAGAGCATGTGAACTCAACCAGGTACTGCTTCTCATCTCTTGCATGATTAGTGTCTAGAGACACTTAAGGATGTTTGTGTTTACAGGCGGATGGCGTGTTCTTTCCTTTGGGGAGTCTCTGTGTGTTTAGAGGTGTGGGTGTGTACATGTATATAGGTATACAGCATAAACAGGTGTATGTGTTTAAAAACCCCTAGACATAGGTAAAACAGTTGGCCGTTGTCTATATTTTATGACATAAATGCTGTCACTGAAAGCTTTTCCTCATCTGATCCATCTACGTATTTTCCCTACTGGCTTTGTCAGTATTCATGGCACCTAAAATCCTGCTGGTTATTCATGCCTTTAATTAAGTGATGGGACTGACAGAGGCCTTTGTCAACATACAAATATTTGAGGGTAGCTAATGTATCAAGTAATTAGCTACAGTAACTTGGCTTTTGGTTTATGTGATTTGCCAGAAACAATTAAACAGATCATTCAGCAATTAAAAACCGGGGATTTTTTTTTTAAACAAAAGGACTAGTGTATGTGTGTGTGTGTGTGTGTGTGTGAGGTTTTCTTTCTTTCTTTTTTTTAGTATTTATTTATTTGGTTGCTCAGGCAGCTCTTAGTTGGGCTTCCCAGATTGTGCTAGTGGTAAAGAACCCGCCTGCCAATGCAGGAGAAATAAGAGATGTAGGTTCGATCTCTGGGTTGGGAAGATCCCCCGGGGTCCATAGGGTGGCACAGAGTCACGACTGAATTGACTTAGCATGCACACAGGCAGGTTTTAGTTGTGGCATGCGAACTCTTAGTTGAGACACGTGGGATCTAATTCCCTGACCAGGGATGGAACTATATGGAGCCATATCAAACCCTAAAAAATGGAGCTGTATCAAATCCTAAAAGATGATGCTGTGAAAGTGCTGCCCTCAATATGCCAGCAAATTTGGAAAACTCAGCAGCGGCCACAGGACTGAAAAAGGTCAGTTTTCATTCCGATCCCAAAGAAAGGCAATTCCAAAGAATGCTCAAACTACCACACAATTGCACTCATCTCACACGCTAGTAAAGTAATGCTCAAAATTCTCCAAGCCAGGCTTCAACAGTACATGAACCATGAACTTCCAGATGTTCAAGATGGATTTAGAAAATGCAGAGGAACCAGAGATCAAATTGCCAACATCCTCTGGATCATGGAAAAAGCAAGAGAGTTCCAGAAAAACATCTATTTCTGCTTTATTGACTATGCCAAAGCCTTTGCCTGTGTGGATCACAACAAACTGTGGAAAATTCTTCAAGAGATGGGAATACAGACCACCTGACCTGCCTCCTGAGAAACCTGTCTGAAGGTCAGGAAGCAACAGTTAGAATTGGACATGGAACAACAGACTGATTCCAAATAGGAAAAGGAGTACGTCATGGCTGTATATTGTCACCCTGCTTATTTAACTTATATGCAGAGTGCATCATGAGAAACGCTGGGCTGGATGAAGCACAAGCTGGAATCAAGATTGCCGGGAGAAATATCAATAACCTCAGATATGCAGATGACACCACCCTTATGGCAGAAAGTGAAGAAGAACTAAAGAGCCTGTTGATAAAAGTGAAAGAGGAGAGTGAAAAAGTTGGCTTACAACTCAGCATTCAGAAAACTAAGATCATGGCATCTGGTCCCATCACTTCATGGGAAATAGATGGGGAAACAGTGGAAACAGTGGCAGACTTTATTTATGGGGGCTCTAAACTCACTGCAGATGGTGATTGCAACCATGAAATTAAAAGACACTTACTCCTTGGAAGGAAAGTTATGACCAATCTAGACAGCAAATTAAAAAGCAGAGATATTACTTTGCCAACAAAGATCGGTCTAGTCAAGGCAATGGTTTTTCCAGTAGTCATGTATGGATGTGAGAGTTGGACTATAAAGAGAGCTGAGCACCGAAATGATGCTTTTGAACTGTGGTGTTGGAGAAGACTCTTGAGAGTCCCTTGGACTGCAAGGGATCCAACCAGTCCATCCTAAAGGAGATCAGTCCTGGGTGTTCATTGGAAGGAATGATGCTGAAGCTGAAACTCCAATACTTTAGCCACCTGATGCGAGGAGCTGACTCATTTGAAAAGACCCTGAAGCTGGGAAAGATTGAAGGTGGGAGGAGAAGGGGATGACAGAGGATGAGGTGGTTGGATGGCATCACCGACTCAGTGGACAAGAGTTTGGGTAAACTCTGGGAATTGGTGATGAACAGGGAGGCCTGGGGTGCTGCAGTCCATGGGGTCGCAAAGAGTCGGACACGACTGAAGTGACTTAGCATAGCACAGCACAGCACGTGTCCATCAGGGAGGTTCCCAGAGTAGTAAGTTTTGATGAGGTGGTGGTGGGTGGTGCTTGAAGAGGAATCTGGGAAGGTCTGACTGAGTTTGCGAGGTCCCAGATTTTATAATATGCTTTGTTGAGTGTCTCAGAAAGACAACTTGGATGACTAAGGCTCATCAGAAGGTCATGGGCATGGAAGCAGGCGAGAAGGGACAATACATCTCCAAAAGGTGACCAGAATGCTGCAGATCAACTTGGCTTATGTCATAAGTTTTCTGAAATCTGGCTCTGTCTCTGCTTTGCTTCATTGTAGTTAAGGGTCAGTGTATGTACAATTCGGATGCAATAAGAGGATCTGACCATTTTATATTTAACAAATTATTAAAAATATTTATTTACTTATTTGGCTGCTTCAGGTCTCAGTGGTGGCACGTGAGGTTGTGGTTTGCGGGCTTAGTTGCTCCCTGGCGTGTAAGGTCTTAGTTCCCCGGCCTAGGATCGAATCCTCATTCTCTGCATTGCAAGGTAAGTTCTTAACCACTAGACCACTAGGAAAGTCCCCTAATTATTTTTTGCTGCCTACATATTAAGCAAATAGTCTCTCACTCAATATGCCTGCTGCTGCTGCTAAGTCGCTTCAGTGTCTCCGACTCTGTGCGACCCCATAGACGGCAGCCCGCCTAGGTGGATGCATATATACAACTTAAAAGGAGATGTGTAATAAGTGCGTATTTGTATTCCCTGAGGAAGAAGTTTGCTATGCACTTATTATCTTACTCCCATGTACACAGGCTTTTTTTTTTTTTTTTAATCTTTTGGTTGTATTGCATGGCATGTGGGCTCTTAGTTTCCTGACCAGAGATCAAACCAGCGCCCTTTGCATTGGAAGCCCAGAGTCTAAACTTCTGGATCACCAGGGAAGTCTCTGCTTTTTTTTTTTTTTTAATTGAAGTATAGTTGATTTTGAGGAGGGCATGGCAACCCACTCCAGTATTCTTGCCTGGAGAATCTCCATGGACAGAAGAGCCTGGGGGGCTACAGTC
The DNA here is from genome assembly GCF_029378745.1 of Bos indicus. NCBI lineage: Eukaryota > Metazoa > Chordata > Mammalia > Artiodactyla > Bovidae > Bos > Bos indicus. The sequence goes on from NC_091786.1 coordinate 29,402,306, forward strand.
CATGGGGTGGCAAAGAGTTGGACACGGCTGAGCGGCTAAGCACGGCATATACAATTGCCGTTGATTTACAAATGTTGTGTTTGTTTCAGGTGTACAGAAAAGTGACTCAGTTATACATATATGTTTGTGTATCTAATCTTTTCAAATTCTTTTCCTATTTAGGTTATTATAGAATAAGGAGAAGAGTCCCTGTGCTATATATAGTAAGTCCTTGCTGGTTATCTATTTTATATATAGTAGCAGGAGGGGAATAGGACGACAGAGGATGAGATGGTTGGTTGGCATCACAAGCTCAGTGGACATGAGTTTGAATGAACTCCGGGAGTTGGTGATGGACAGGGAGGCCTGGTGTGCTGCAGTCCACGGGGTCGCAAAGAGTCGGACACGACTGAGCTGAACTGAGTGGTACACAGGCTGTACCTGAGACATGAGGAGATGCGGCTCATCACTGTAAATTCTGACACTACAGTGTCAGAATATACATTAAATACATTATATACATTAAATAACCCATCTTGAGTCAATGAAATGAAAGAAACACTGAAAGTCGAGTTGTTGTATAAGAGGCAAAGTTAGTAAAACATGAAAGTTGGGGTAAGTTTGCAAAACCACCAGGTGAGTTTAGGTAGGTAGAAGGATAATCTGCTTCAATAATGTGCTGAGCTACTGGGATCGTAGAGCTCTTTACCCAAATCAAGGAACTCCCGGTTGCCCTGGCTGCCGCTGCTGCAAGTCGCTTCAGTCATATCTGACTCTGTGCGACCCCATAGACGGCAGCCCACCAGGCTCCTCCACCCACAGGATTCTCTAGGCAAGAACACTGGAGTGGGTTGCCGTTGCCTTCTCCAGGTTGCCAGGGCATCCGCAATCTTTTTCTTCTTTCCGTCCACGGAAAGCGATTTCACTTCCTTACAGCAGGTGGCAGCATTGCTGGCCTCAAGCGCTTCTCAGCCACGGTTGGCTGACTGTGTGTGATGCATCTGCCACGGCAGAAACGCTTGTTTGCATTACAACAGACTGTAGCTTTTTAGAATTTCATTAGGAAGAGAAAGACTACTCTTACTGCTTTACAATCATTTAACATTTTCAGTATGTCTCTAGAGCAGGCAAATAAGGTAGTTGTGGTACAAGCTCCTGTGTGGCTATTTCAGAGATAAGAATTTGTTAACTTCTTGCCCTCAGTGAAAATAGATCTGCTTTTAATTGTATCTACAAAATAATGTTAGTGCCTACATCTTGGCCAGGCTGCAATCTGAAAATAAACATTGTGTTACTAAAGACCAACTCAGTTGTCAGCTGGAGAAATTATTTTTTTACATATTTTTTCCTGATTCTGTTCATATTTTGAAGAATGCCTTGTTAAACAATAGTAATTGGCAAATTCCTCCCATTTTCTGACTTTTATGCAGAACATTTAAATTCTTAGACTATCAGCTTCTTGAGAGTAGACATTGTGTCTTGATTATGGTGTATTATCAATACTGATAGAATATTTGTAAAAATCATGATATTTCGTACAAGTTGAGTGCCTACTCTGTGAAGGAGTCTTTGGGGCCTAGGAAAGAAAACAACAGTTTCAAAGGCCCTTGCTGAATCATCTAACTTTGGAGAAAACAAAACAGAACTTTAGGTCCCACCCTGATGCTCCAGGCCGGTTACATCTATCTGGGACTTATCAGTCCCTGTCCAGAAACCTTCCACCCCCTACACCTGCCCAGAAGACTTATCACCCCCTGTCCAGAAACCGTCCACCCCCTCAGTTCAGTTCAGTCGCTCAGTCGTGTCCGACTCTTTGCGACCCCATGAATCGCAGCACACCAGGCCTCCCTGTCCATCACCAACCCCCAGAGTTCACCCAGACTCACATCCATCAAGTCAGTGATGCCATCCAGCCATCTCATCCTCTGTCGTCCCCTTCTCCTCCTGCCCCCAATCCCTCCCAGCATCAGAGTCTTTTCCAATGAGTCAACTCTTCGCATCAGGTGGCCAAAGTACTGGAGTTTCAGCTTTAGCATCATTCCTTCCAAAGAAATCCCAGGGCTGATCTCCTTCAGAATGGACTGGTTGGATATCCTTGCAGTCCAAGGGACTCTCAAGAGTCTTCTCCAACACCACAGTTCAAAAGCATCAATTCTTCGGCGCTCAGCCTTTTTCACAGTCCAACAACTCTTACATCCATACATGACCACAGGAAAAACCATAGCCTTGACTAGATGGACCTTTGTTGGCAAAGTAATGTCTCTGCTTTTGAATATGCTATCTAGGTTGGTCATAACTTTCCTTCCAAGGAGTAAGCGTCTTTTAATTTCATGGCTGCAATCACCATCTGCAGTGATTTTGGAGCCCCCCAAAATAAAGTCTGACACTGTTTCCACCGTTTCCCCATCTATTTCTCATGAAGTGGTGGGACCGGATGCCATGATCTTTGTTTTCTGAATGTTGAGCTTTAAGCCAACTTTTTCACTCTCCACTTTCACTTTCATCAAGAGGCTTTTGAGTTCCTCTTCACTTTCTGCCATAAGGGTGGTGTCATCTGCATATCTGAGGTTATTGATATTTCTCCAGGCAATCTTGATTCCAGCTTGTGCTTCTTCCAGTCCAGCATTTCTCATGATGTACTCTGCATATAAGTTAAATAAGCAGGGTGACAATATACAGCCTTGACGTACTCCTTTTTCTATTTGGAACCAGTCTGTTGTTCCATGTCCAGTTCTAACTGTTGCTTCCTGACCTTCAGACAGGTTTCTCAAGAGGCAGGTCAGGTGGCCTGGTATTCCCATCTCTTTCAGAATTTTCCACAGTTTATTGTGATCCACACAGTCAAAGGCTTTGGAATAGTCAATAAAGCAGAAATAGATGTTTTTCTGGAACTCTCTTGCTTTTTCCATGATCCAGCGGATGTTGGCAATTTGATCTCTCTGGTTCCTCTGCCTTTTCTAAAACCAGCTTGAACATCAGGAAGTTCATGGTTCACATATTGCTGAAGCCTGGCTTGGAGAATTTTGAGCATTACTTTACTAGCGTGTGAGATGAGTGCAATTGTGTGGTAGTTTGAGCATTCTTTGGCATTGCCTTCACCTGCCCAAAAGACTTACCTCCTGCCCAACTACAAATGCCATCTCAACTAAAGTATACCAAAAACATCCCGCCTCCTTAACGTGTCCCTTATCGCTTACACAAACCTCCCTATAATATGGAGCCTCCCTGATCCCTCTCCGTGCTCAGCCTGGTGCTTAGGCCGGCTGTTGCCCCTCCTTGCCTGAATAAAGGTAACCTACTTCTATTGAGGTCGTCTTTCCTCTTTCTGCCTCGGCCAGAACTATACCTTACACTCTGTGCTTGCCTCTGTTCCAGACACTTTATGTGTATTAATACATTTAATTCTCATGCCGTGCTCTGAGGTATCCCTCACAGGTATCCCCAGTAATATCCAATGTTACTGTCTCTATTTTATGGATGAGGAAATACAGGCATAGAGAGGTTAAACCTCTAGAAAATTTCCAGAATATGATAACCTTGAATAGTTTCTGGTTTCTGAAAAAAAAATTTTTTTTCCGTTTGGTTTCCCTCAGAGTGCTAAATGTGCGAGTTCCTTAAAAGTTGATGCAAGGCAACATTTCACATATTTTAAAAATTGTATTTTGCCATTTATGCAAATATTGTGTGATTCCACTTGTAGGCGGTACCTAGAGTAGTCAAATTCATAGACAGAAGAGGCAGAATGGTGATTGCCTGTGTCTGGAGCAAAGGAGAAATGGCAAATTTTTAAATGGATGTAGAATTGTAGCTTTGCAAGACAAAAAAAAAAAATTTCTGGAGATCTGTCAGCAAATCAATGGGAATATACTTAATGCTACTGAACTGTACACTCAAAAATTGTTAAGATGGTAAATTTTGTGTTATATTTTTAGCACAGTTAAGAATTTTTAAAAAAAGTAACTTGTCCAAGAGGAACAAATAAAACATCGTATTTTGTCATTATGTAGTAGATTCAGCTTGTAGTTAATTAAAATTTCAATTGCAACTCTTAACACATTAAAATCATATTTGTTGGACCAGGAAGCAAAATAGCTTGTTTGCTTCTGTTCTTTTAATGTTTCTAACAATGAACATTTAAAGAAAACCCATTGAAATGCCAAAAGCCCTTGATAAGTAGCATTAATGGTAAGCAAATGTTTTTTTGTGTGTGTGGTAAAAAACACAGCACTAAATTTACCATTTAAACCATTTTTAAGTGAATATTCTGCTAAATGTATTTAATTGTAGTGCAACAGCTTTCTACAACTTTTTCGTCTTTCAACACTGAAACTCTATACCCACCAAACACTAATTTACTGTGCCCCTCCCCATTCCATTGTATGCATAGATCACATTTTCTTTATCTATTCATCTGTTGATTGACCTCTTGGCTATTTGTGTTACTCCCACTTCCTGGCTATTGTGAATGATGCTGAGATAAACATGTGTGTGTAGATTTCTCTTCAAGATACTGCTTTGAATTCTTTTAAATGTACCCTTAAAATGGGAATGTTGGATCATGTGGTAATTTTAAGTTTTTGAGGTACCTCTGTCCTGTTTTCCACAATGGTTGCACTGTTTTACATTTCCATCAACAAGAATTCCATTTTTTCCACATCTTGGCCAACTTTTGTTATTTTTTGTTCTTTTGATAGTGACCATTCTGATGGGTATGAGGTGATAGCTCATTGTGGTTTTTATTTTCATTTTAGAGGCATTGTATTTATTTATTGTGCCAGGTCTTAGTTGCAACGTGTGAGATCTAGTTCCCTGACCAGGGATCGAACCTGGGCCCCCTGCATTGGAAGAGTGGAGTCTTAGCCACTGAACCACCAGGGAAGTCCCTGTGGTTTTGATTTGTATTTCTCTTATGATTGTCTGAATGTCTTTTATATGGACATTCATATATCTACTTTGAAAAGCTGCCTACTCAAATCCTTTGCCCATTTAAAAATGGTTTTTTGTTTTTTTTTTTTTAATTGTTGAATTGTTGAAGTTCCTTATATCTTTGGGATACTAACTCCATGAGATATATGATTTGCAAACATTTCCTTTCATTACTTAGGTTGCCTTTTTTCTTTGTTGATTTTTTCCTTTCATGTGCAGAAGTTTTTGTTTAATTTGTCTTTTTTAGCTTTTATTATGGTGCTTTTGGTGTCATATCCAGGAAACCATCACACATCCAGGGTCCCAACATTTCCCCACAATGTTTTCTTCTAGTTTTATAGTTTTGGGTCTTACATATAAGTCTTTGGTTCATTTTGAATTAATTTATACAAAAATTAATTTACGAAAATTTTATACAAAAATTAAGGTATTAGGTAAGGGTCCAAGTTCATTCATTTGCATGTGGATATCCAGTTTTCTGAGCACCATTTGTTGAAGGGACTGTCCTTTCCCCTTATGCAGTCTTGGCCCCTTTGTTGAAAATCATTTGCCATAGATGCAAGAATTCATTTCTGGCTCTCTCTTCTACTCCATTGGTCTATAAGTCTGTCTTTACCATACTGTCTTAATTACTGTCATTTGTAGTAGATTCTGTGACACCTCCAACCTTGTCCTCCTTTTTCAAAACTGTTTCAGTTATTCAGGGTTTCTTGAGATTCCTTATGAGTTTTAGGATGGTTCTACTTCTGAAAAAGTGCCATTGGGATTTTGACAGTGATTGCATTGAATCCATCGACTGCTCTGGGTACTATGGGTATTGGGTAAACAGTTTTAAAATTTATCTGTTTTTATCTTTGGCTGCCCTGGGTCTTTGTTGTTGCACTTGGACTTTCTCTGGTTGCATCGTGTGGGCTTCTCTTGCTGGAGGACTGGACTCTGGAGCATGGGCTCAGTAGTTGTAGTGCATGGGCTTAGTTGCTCTGTGGGCATGAGGAATCTTCCTGGACCAGGGATCAAAAGATTCTTAACCACTAGCCCACCCAGAAAGTCCTCGGTAAACAGATTTTAAATAGAGATGGACAGTGTGGATCCCAGTACAATGTGTTAATTTACTAAGTACTCCTAGTTAGTAAAGCTTACCATGAATATGGTAAAGTAGGAAGAATCCTAGTCTTTGAGATGGGAGATTCGGATTTAAATAATTACTTTGCTCTGTGACCTCTCTGAGCCATAGTTTTTTCATCTTTAATGAGGATAATAATCCTTTGTGTCTCTCAGAATTATTGAGTGGATTGGATGAGTTAATGACAAAAGAGCATTTAGGAATATTAATAATTATAATTATGAAATTATAATCATACTGGTAATGCCTTACATTTATATGTCAAATTATATAGAAGTCTATGCTTTATGTCAGAGTAGACCCAGGTGGCGCTAGTGGTAAAGAACCTGCCTGCCAGTGCAAGAGAGATAAGAGATGGGGGTTCAATCCCAGGGTCGGGAAGATCCCCTAGAGGAGGGCATGGCAACCCACTCCAGTATTCTTGCCTGGAGAATCCCATGGACAGAGGAGCCTGGCGGGCTACAGTCAGTAGAGTCGCAGGAATCTGGACATGACTGAAGTGATTTAGCTCACATGCAGATTAGCTTAGCTTGTGAAATGATTGAAGGTGAAGAGTAGTGCGTGTTTGGTTTTTGTATGTGTCATGTAGAAACACAGCAAATTTATGAGCGAGCTCTTTGGTGGTGCTGACAATGCTGGTTAAGATGGTCTTGGATGATAGTCCCAACAGCAAGAGACAGTTTTACTTAGGAAGGAGATAAATCTGTAATTTGACTCTCTTCAGTAAGCCCACTTACTTAAGATAACCCCTTATTATAAGTGTGAACTTTTAAAAAAGTAGAATTTCTTTTTTTCATTATTGTTTTGCTCCTCTCACCACCCCATCACTGTTAACATTCTGGGGCAAACTTCCTTCCTGTTCTTTTTTATTCAGATTTTTACATGGCTGAGCTCACACTGTAGGTGTAATTTTGCATTTTACTTTTCGTATTGAAAAACAGATTGTAGGGACTTCCCTGGCTGGTGGTTCCTTGGTTAGGGCTCCGTGCTTTCAGTGCAGAGAGCTCAGGTTCAATCCCTGGTCAGGAAACTAAGATCCCACATGCTGCATGGTGTGGCCAAGTGAAAAACCTTCTGCAGTCATTTTCCTGTGTCTTTAACTCTCCATAAAATCACATCAATGACTGCATAATATGACGTCACTTGGAGTTATACTAATTCATTTAACCAATTGTCTAACATTGGACTGTTAATATTATTTGATTTTAAACAGAAGAATCTGCCTGCGAAGCAGGAGACCCAGGTTTGATCCCTGGGTCAGAAAGATCCCCTGGAGAAGGAAATGGCAACCCACTCTAGTATTCTTGCCTAGAGAATCACATGGACAGAGGAGCCTGGTGGGCTGTAGTCCATGGGGCTGCAAAGAGTTGGACACGACTGAATGCTAACACTTAGTTACCCCCATTATGGAAGCAGTGATGCAGCTCCGGCTTTGTTTCTTAAGAGGACGAGCCAGATTCTCTGGGTCTAAGAACTATGGTTTCTATGAGAATTTCCCATTACGGAGGATGTGGAAGTCTCTCTGAGGTTCAGTGGGGTCTTCAAGGACTCTCTAAAATCTGTACCTGTGTTGGGCACAGTGTTTTCTTTTGTAACGATGAGAACAGCGCGTGGTGTTCCCATTTCCTCTTCTTAAACCATCACCAGGCTGTCATTTCAGCAACTTCTTAACAAATGAAAATCTTCCTCTGAGTCAATAGTAATTATAGAAATTTATCACAATTGCCAATCAAGGTGTTCTGAAGAGACTCATCTTTCTGGTTAAATTAGCTTTCACTGCACGAAAACAGTGAGTTATCTTTAGGAAATCAATTGCAGGGAAATCACAGCTTTCACGGAGTGATATAACCTTGCCAACTGTCTTGTTATACATAATTCCTCTCCCAAGAAATCCAGCTGGGCTCATGTGACTTACTTTTTGCATTCGTATTTCAATGCAGAAAATATGGACAACTCAACTTCTAAAAGCCCAGGAAGGAGGTGGGGGCATGGACCAAGATACTTGCAGCTACTAAACCATCACTCCTGTAGAAGTCAGTAGGGTAGAGCATTCATCATAAAGGACTTTAATCCAGTGGATTTGGGGGAGAACAGTTGGTTACAGGTGGTGGATATTATTGGCTGCTGCTGCTGCTGCTGCTGCTAAGTCGCTTCAGTCGTGTCCGACTCTGTGTGACTCCACAGACGGCAGCCCACCAGGCTCCCCCATCCCTGGGATTCTCCAGGCAAGAACACTGGAGTGGGTTGCCATTTCCTTCTCCAATGCATGAAAGTGAAAAGTGAAAGTGAAGTCACTTAGTCATGGCCGACTCTTCGAGACCCCAGGGACCCCCTGCAGCCCACCAGGCTCCTCCATCCATGGGATTTTCCAGGTAAGAGTACTGGAGTGGGTTGCCATTGCCTTCTCCGATATTATTGGCTACTCTTTACATACTTACACTAGAAGAAACTCTAGTTGAAAGGTGTATGTGTGTGCACTCAGTAGCTCAGTCGTGTCCAGCTTTTTGCAACCCCATGGATCCCACCAGGCTTCTCTGTCCATGGAATTTTCTAGGGAAGAATACTGGAGTGGGTAGCCATTTCCTACTCCAGGGGATCTTTCTGGCCCAGGGATAAAAATTGTGTCTCTTGTGTCTGCCAATCCATGCATTGATGGTTTCTTTACCACTTAGGGTAATGACTGACCTCTTAAAAAAAAAAAAAAGTAACGTAAAGATTTCCCTGATGGCCCAGTGGTTATGGAGCCCACAAACTCTGAAGCCCATGCACCACAACTAAAGATCCTACGTGACGCAATGAAGATCTTGTGTGCTGCAACTAAGACCCAATGCAGCCAAAAAAAAAAAAAAAGAAGAAAACAAAGGAGTAACATAGAAAGTTTTTCTGAAAAACATTGACTATATGGAGTGATCAGGGATCATTTCCTGCAGCAGTCGGAGAAGGTTCGTTTTAGTGTTTAATCTCTGCTGCAGGTTCCCACATCAAATGTATGGCTCATTGATGCTATAACAAGATGGTAATTAATATGCAATTAACCCAGAATTACTAGGGAATTACCATGTGATTTTTAAATGAACTTGACTTAGCAATTTTTATACTTATTGGCTGTGCCCAGTGCATGTTTTCTTCCTGGAACATTTGTGAATATACTGAGTGATGCTGGTGGTCATGAAAATCAGATAGAATCTTAGACTTTCACATTAGCCTGACTAGCCTTGGCTTGCATGTGCATAAAATAAATATGCTATAATACACTTTGCGATTGGGAGGTTATTAGCAGAAGGCAGAAGGACTTCTTTTAAGTTACGTGTCAGTATCATGTTAAACACTTCTTCCTTGAGTTGTCTCATTTAATCCTCACCTCAACACTCTGGGATCAGATTATTACTGTTCCCATTTTTACAGATCAGGAAACTAAAGCACTTGCCCAAGCTCACAAAGCTAGGAAATGGCAGAAGAGGGGTTTGAACCCAGCTAGTGGACTCTGAAGTCCACATTCAATGGCTCTTTCCTTCCTGTGTTCTCTAGCAAAGGCCCCTAGGGGCGGTGTGCTAACAGTCATTCATGAAAGCACAATAGCTTCATCATCTCAGTCTGTTGGGTATTGCCTTTCTTGAGAATATCAGAGGCACTTTCTCTGTATAGAAGCTTGCTTTCTCTCTGGTAGATGGGTAAAGGCAGGATCTGGGGAGGGACAGATTGCAAGGACTGCTCTCTCTTCCTAGTTTTGCCCAAACATTTGTCTGATTTGGGGTAAGTCACTTAATATTTCTAGCCTCAGTTGCTTCATTTCCTTTTTTAAAATAGGCAATTTAAAAGCTTACTTTTCATTTGCAGTTACTACAAAATATTGGCTGTATTTCCCGTGTTGTTTAATGCATCCTTGAGCCTGTCTTACACTCAATCCCACTTCCCCACCCCTATTTTGACCCTCCCTGCTTCCCTCTCCCCACTGGTAACCACTAGTTTGTTCTCTGTATCTGTGAGTCTGCTTCTTTTTTTGTTATATTCACAAGTTCCAAGTTCATCCATGTTGCTGCAAATGGCAAAATTTCATTCTTATGGCTGAGTAATATTGCATTGTATAAATATATATATATATACACCACATCTTTATCCATTGATCTGTTGATGGACACTTATGTTACTTCCATATCTGACTATTATAAATAATGCTGCTATGAGTATTAGGATGCATGTATCTTTTTAAAGGGCTTCCCAGGTGTAAAGAACCTGCCTGCCAGTGCAGGAGATATGCAGGAGATGTGGGTTTGACCCCTGGGTATGGACGATCCCCTGGAGGAAGGCACCAACAATCCGCTCCAGTCTTCTTGCCTGGAGAATCCCCTGGACAGAGGAGCCTGGCGGGCTATAGTCCATGATTGCAAAGAGTCGGACACGATTGAAACAACTTAGCATAGCACAGCACAGCACATCTTTTTAAATTAGTGTTTTTGGGTTTTTTGGCTATAAACCCAGGAGTGGAATTGCTGAGTCATGCTTCATTTTCTTTTTTGAAGATAAAATTGCATGAGATGAATTGCATGAGATGAAGACTCCTTCCAGAAACTGGATTTTTAATTCTATGGAATGAAGCATTTTAGACACCTTCCTAAATTCTCATACAGTTTCAGGGGCTCCATAGCATAGTTCTAAAATTGTGAATTTTAGACAGAGGGCCTGGTTAGGAGCATCATGACATTTTTCTGTGAATCGCCAGGGTTGGAGGAAAGAAGGTGTGAGGCAAGGAAGTCGAGACGGGGCTCTGATGGGGAGAGTCAAGGAGAAAGGCTGGCATTCGTCAGGGGTCAGACACAGTGAAACTTGGAAGGGAAAATGACTGAACGTGAGAACTGTGGACGGCAGGACCTAAATGGAAAATCTGATCTGAAAGTTAAATGATGTCTAGGGCAGTTTGTTGGTGTCTAAAGAGTTTTTGGAATAGAATAGAATGGAATAGAATAAAGTAAAAGAATATAATAGAGTCAAATAAAATAAAATGCTAGGCTTCTCTGCCTGGACAGTGGATGCTCAGTTTTTAGGCAGATTTCTGTGCTGTTGGGATACAGGGCACAGATACGCGCTGGATCGCTCTCTCATTTTGCACAGGCAAGACCAGTGTTGTTGCATTTGGGGAGCTTTGCAGAAGTTTGTGCATTTGGGAAAGGGCTCCCCAGGGGCAGGCACAGCTCCTTAGGAATGTGGCTTGGGAGCAGATCATGTGTTTGAGAGAGAGGTGATCCTTCCCACCGGCCGTGGTCCACATGACAGGGACAAGACTGGGTGTGTGGGTCTGGTCCCCCGTTTCCTGCTTAGTCGGACTCCCTCATGTTTATATTCAACCTGCACGCCCACCCGCAACGCTGCCACCTTGGGAACAGGGGTCCTAATGTTGGAAGAATCAAAGGCTTAGCCCATGTTGCTACAGGGTTAAGGGTCCTCTATCTATGGGGATGCCCTTCTGTCTGCAGAGTGGAACTGAGTCTCCCTGATTCTGATCCTTCTGTTTATAGGCTGTGGCTTCTGATGTCTGTCGGGGATGCTAATACTCTTTGATTCTCCAGGTTGACAGACTGGGGAGATGGCACGAGGGCATCAAATCAACCTGCTAGTCCTCGTCTTTCCTCTGGATCTCATCGTGAGCTTAGGGGCCGAAGTAGTTTATGGCCCGCTGCTGCCTGGAGAGGTTGTTGGGGGAACCCCGCTCTGAGAAATAATGTCCTTGCACTAACTCAGCCAGCATCTGAGCAAATCAAAAAAGAGGGTCATAAGCATCCGGAGTCAGTACCTTTTCTTTCAGAACGGGAAGGGCGAGGGCCTTGGGAACCGCAGCCTTTGAATCAGAGCCCAGAGCCAAACACAATATGATGGCCTTGCCTGTGCCCTCAGCATCCCCTGGAGCCCTGACTCACAAATCTATAGAAGGCGGCAGCTCTTTACCCTGAAGGGGCCTTGGAGCATCCTCCAGTTCTATGGAAGCTTCTGTCATTGCTAGAAGCAAATGCTACCCTCGGGGCCCCCAGGGCTTAACGGTACAGGGCCTCTGAGCATCTTGGAAGCTGGATGAGGCAGGGATGGTGGGTAAGTAGTCAGCAGAGAAACTAGCTGATAAATGTTTACGAAAGAACATATGACTTTTTCTCTTGTCCTCATTTGTTACGGCAAAAGCAATCCAACAATGTAAAATGAAATAAAAAAATAGAAAAACATGACCCCTAGCCCTACATCTCTATGCAACTATTTTCACTTTTGCACATTGACTCTGGTTCTTGTGTATAGTTACACAGTTGTACATCAGTGATGTAATTTGGATTATATTATGTGTCAGTAGCCGGATACTAAATCCCTTCTCCCATTTCTTCTTCCTATCTTCCTGTTTCTCAGTTTTAATGGCTAGATACTATTCATCTGTTAAAGTAAGAACATACTTTCAAAATCCTGCTCTTTAACTAGTATTACTTCTCTGCCTTAATATCTTTCTTGACTTCATCCCACATGGACAGGAAGAAGTACATATCATGTTTAAACTTTAGAAAATACCCTGGGCTGGCCAAAACTGAGAAAATGGAAACACGAAGATCTTGCTTTCCATCCTTGTACTTTATATCACTTGTCATCAGTAAATTTATATTGGAAAAGCAGCCTGTAGTTTGTAAAACTATTTCAGGCATGTTATGAGATCCTCACCACAAGTGCATGGTAGAACTTTTATTACTTTTACAGATGAAGAAAAAGAGCCACATCAAAGGAAGCTGTGGTTGCAGGACATAAAGTCAGACTTCTGACTCACTGTCCAGTGAACTCCTATTCACCCTTCAAAGCCCAAATCACACATAATAATTTCTCAGTAACTTTTGTTACCAGTGCTCTCTTAAATTTCATTCTCATAGAATGAAAATTTCCCTTTCTTACTTTAAAAAATTGTGGTAAAGTGTACACAACATACAATCGATCATGTTAATCATTATTAAGCTCAGTGGCATTAAATACTTACAGACTGTTGTGCAACCATCTGTCTCCAGAATGTTTTCATTATCCCAAACAGAAACTCTGTATCCATTAAATACCAAACTACTTATTCCCTTTAACCTTTGCTTTTGAACTGTGGTGTTGGAGAAGACTCTTGAGAGTCCCTTGGACTGCAAGGAGATCCAACCAGTCCATTCTGAAGGACATCAGCCCTGGGATTTCTTTGGAAGGAATGATGCTAAAGCTGAAACTCCAGTACTTTGGCCACCTCATGCAAAGAGTTGACTCATTGGAAAAGACTCTAATGCTGGGAGGGATTGGGGACAGGAGGAGAAGGGGACGACAGAGGATGAGATGGCTGGATGGCATCACTGACTCGATGGACGTGAGTCTGGGTGAACTCCGGGAGTTGGTGTTGGACAGGGAGGCCTGGCGTGCTGCGATTCATGGGGTCGCAAAGAGTCGGACACGACTGAGCGACTGAACTGAACTGAACTGAACCTCACCTCACTTATTTCTTCTGTTTTTATGAATTTGCCTTGAGTAGGTACAGCATGTAAGTGGAAACACATAATATTTATTCTTCCGTGCCTGATTTATTTTACTTAGCATTATATCCTCAAGGGTCTTTCATGTTATCATATGTATCAAAATTTCCTTTCTTTTGAAGGCTATAAAATATTCATGCGTGTGTGTGTGTGTGTGTATCACATTTTGTTTATATCTGTTGATGGAGACTTGGGTTGTTTCTCTTTTGCTTATTCTATATAATGCTGCTGTGAACGTGGGTGTCTAAGTGTTTTAGTCCCAACTTTTGTTTTTTGTTTGTTTGAGTCCCAGCTTTTAATTTTTTGAGAGTGGAATTGTTAAAATCTATGTTTACCTCTTTGAGGAGCCACTGACCAGTTTTCCACATTGGCTGTGCCATTTTATGTTCCCACTCGCTATGCCCAAGAGTTCCAGTTTCCCCTTACTAGAAGTTATTTTTGATAATAACCATTTTAATGGGTGTGAATTGGAGCTTCATTGCCTTTTAAACATCTATTAAACATGTCTCTGTTGATCACTCTATGCCTTGCCCCATCTTGCATGGTTTATATGCCTGAATCCTTCTGTATAATCTACAATATAATAGCAGTGGCTTCACAAAGATGCCCTTATCCCTGGCAGTTTTGAGTATGTTACTATATACAGCATGAGGGAATATGCAGACGGACTTAAAGGGAGAGTGACTCTGGATTAAGTGGGTTAATAATTCTGAATTATTATTTGAGTGGTCCAGTCAAACCACATGAATCCTTCAAAGTGGAAGAGGGAAGCAGAAGGTGGGTCAGATGTGAGTGAGGACTTGACTCCATATTGCTGGCTTTCAAGAAATATGGCAGCCTCTAGAAGCCTCTAGAAGCCGTGAACTGTTCTTAGCTACAGACGACAAGGAAGCCAGTTCTATGATCACATGGAACAGAGCTCTGCCAATAACTGGATGAACAAGGAAATGTACCCTCCCTTTGAACTTCTGGAAAGAAACGCAGCCTTGCCAACACCTTGATTTTAACTCAGTGAGTCTGTAGGTATGACTTACAGAACTGTAAGATAATGCATTTGTGTGTATATGCGTGTGTATTTGGCTGCGAGGCATGGGGGATCTTAGTTCCTCAAGCAGGGATCAAAACCCATGTCCCCACCAGTGGAAGTGTCAATCTTAACTACTGGACCATGAGGGAAGTCCCTAAACTTGTGTTGGTCAAACTGCTAAGTTTGTGATAATTTATTATGGCAACAGAAAAGTTAATATAGTCACAAAGCTAGTAAAAGGCAAGGTTGTACCCGAAGTCATATTGCAAAGCCCATATTCTCGCCATATATAATGTTTCATATTTTAAAATGTTCCAAGTCCAGGACTATCCTACACTATGTTAAATTAGAAAATAGAAGATGTGGGTTTTTTTTTTTCCCTTTGGAAATAACCTTATTGTTGAAAAAAAAAACAATAGAGCTTCTTCAAAGAGAGTCAAACAATACATAAAAATGCACAAAATACAGTAAAAGCTCCCAGAGACTGCATAACCTAAAAATCAGCAAGCACTAACACCATTCTCACAAATGTCTTTCTAGAAAATCTGTTTTGCATGTGTGTATGATAAATATTTATATTTTATATACATTTCTGTAATTGCTTTCTTGACTCGACAATTTTTCATAGATATCTTTGTGTCAGTAAATATAGATCAAACCCATGATTTTAGGTGACTGAGTACTATTCAATTGTATGGATATTTCATAATTTATTGAAGCAATTCTTATAAATGGACATTTATGTTGTTTACACTATTTAGCTCTTAAAAACAATGCTGTGATTAATGCCTTTTTATCTCATCTTACTCATTAAATATCCTATAAAGGTAATTCCTGGGAGTGGAGATGTTCAAGGAGTATGCATAAATTACATTTTTATATATTTTGAAAAAATACCTTCCAGGATGGTTTTATAACTTACATTCTCAACAACACTGCATAAATGAGTCAGTGTTTCTGTAAAGTCATTATCACTAGGCTTTGTTAATCTTAGTCTTTGTCTACCTGATAAGTAAAAAAAAAATAGATAAATGCATCATTATTCTTTTGGCTTTGACTTTTTGGTTACTATCACAATGAAATTTTTAAAAAATGCTTTTTGATCCCTCGTATTTCTTTCTTCATGGGCTGCCTGTGAAAAATTGATTTGACATAGTGTTGAAGTATAGACTTTCAACAGACAAACCTGGTCTGAATCACTGCTTCATCATCTGTTAGTTGTGAGAGCTTGGGCAACTTACTCAAATCGTCTAAGCCTCAATTTTTCCACCTGTCAAATGAGTGTAACATTATTTACCTCCTAAGGTATCTGAGAGATTTAAGGGAGGTAACTGAATACTGAGAGAAATATCAACAACCTCAGATATGTGGATGATACCATTCTAGTGGCAGAAAGTGAAGAGGAACTAAAGAGCCTCTTGATGAGGGTGAAAGAAGAGAGTGAAAAGTTGGCTTGAAACTCAACATTCAAAAAGTGAGGAACATGGCATCAGGTCCCACCACTTCATGGCAAATAGAAGGGAAAAAGTGGAAGCAACGACGGATTTTCTTTTCTTAGGTTCCAAAATCACTGTGGACAGTGACTGCAGCCATGAAATTAAAAGAAGATTGCTCCTTGGAAGAAAAGCTATCACAAACCTAGACAGCATATTAAAAAGCAGAGACATCACCTTGCCAACAAAGGTCCATATAGACAAAGCTGTGGTTTTTCCAGAAGTCATCTATGGATGTGAGATCCAGACCATAAAGAAGGTTGAGTGCCGAAGAACTGATGCTTTTGAACTGTGGTGCTAGTAGACTCTTGAGAGTCCCTTGGACAGCAGGAGATCAAAGCAGTCAATCCTAAAGGAAATCAACCCTGAATATTCATTGGAAAGACTGATACTGAAGCTCCAATACTTTGGCCACCTGATGTGAAGAACCGAATCGTTTGAAAAGACCCTGATGCTGGGAAGGATTGAAGGCAAAAGAAGAAGGGGGCTGCAGAGGATGAGTTGGTTAGATAGCATCACCTACTCAGTGGACATGACTTTGAGCGAACTCAGGACCCAGTGGAGGACAAGGGAGCCTGGCATGCTGCAGTCCATGGAGTCGCAAAGAGTTGGACATGACTTAACGACTTGAACACCAATAACAACAATTGAAAGCTCTCAGGCTATGCCTGGCATCCAGTAAAGTTTTCATAAATATCAGTAATTATAATTAATGAGATCTTCTGTTTATTCTTTGTGATTTACAGGAGCTCCAATCCCAAAGAAAGGCAATGCCAAAGAATGCTCAAACTACCGCACAACTGCACTCATCTCACATGCTAGTAAAGTAATGCTCAAAATTCTCCAAGCCGGGCTTCAGCAATACGTGAACCATGAACTTCCAGATGTTCAAGCTGGTTTTAGAAAAGGCAGAGAAACCAGAGATCAAATTGCCAACATCCGCTGGATCATTGGAAAAGCAAGAGAGTTCCAGAAAAACATCTATTTCTGCTTTATTGGCTATGCCAAAGCCTTTGACTGTGTGGATCACAATAAATTGTGGAAATTTCTTAAAGAGATGGGAATACCAGACCACCTGACCTGCCTCTTGAGAAACCTATATGCAGGTCAGGAAGCAACAGTTAGAACTGGACATAGAACAACAGAATGGTTCCAAATAGGAAAAGGAGTACGTCAAGGCTGTATATTGTCATCCTGTTTATTTAACTTATATACAGAGTGCATCATGAGAAACGCTGGGCTAGAAAAAGCACAAGCTGGAATCAAGATTGCCATGAGAAATATCAATAACCTCAGATATGCAGATGACACCACCCTTATGGCAGAAAGTGAAGAGGAACTCAAAAGCCTCTTGATGAAGGTGAAAGAGGAGAGTGGAAAAAGTTGGCTTAAAGCTCAACATTCAGAAAACTAAGATCATGGCATCTGGTCCCATCACTTCATGGGAAATAGATGGGGAAACGGTGGAAACAGTGTCAGACTTTATTTTTGGGGGCTCCAAACTCACTGCAGATGGTGATTGCAGCCATGAAATTAAAAGACACTTACTCCTTGGAAGGAAAGTTATGACCCACCTAGATAGCATATTTAAAAGCAGAGACATTACTTTGCCAACAAAGTTCTGTCTAGTCAAGGCTATGGTTCTTCCAGTGGTCATGTATGGATGTGAGAGTTGGACTGTGAAGAAAGCTGAGCACCGAAGAATTGATGATTTTGAACTGTGGTGTTGGAGAAGACTCTTGAGAGTTCCTTGGACTGCAAGGAGATCCAAACAGTCCATTCTGAAGGAGATCAGTCCTGGGTGTTCTTTGGAAGGAATGATGCTAAAGCTGAAACTCCAGTACTTTGGCCACCTCATGCGAAGAGCTGACTCATTGGAAAAGACTGTGATGCTGGGAGGGATTGGGGGCAGGAGGAGAAGGGGATGACAGAGGATGAGATGGCTGGATGACATCACGGACTCAATGGACCTGAGTCTGAGTGAACTCCGGGAGTTGGTGATGGACAGGGAGGCCTGGCGTGCTGCAATTCATGGGGTCACAAAGAGTCTGACAGGACTGAGAGACTGAACCGAACTGAACTGAGAAGCTCTTTATCCTTTGACATGTCTTCCCAGGTGGCGCTAGTGGTAAAGAATCTGCCCCCAATGCAGGAAACTCAGGTTCGATCCCTGGGTTGGGAAGATCCCCTGGAGAAGAAAACAGCAACCCACTTCAAAATTCTTGCCTGAGAAATCCCATGGACAGAGGACTTCAGTACCTGGGGTTGCAAAGAGTTGGACAGGGCTTAGTGACGAAACAACAACAGCATCCTTTGAGGTGGACGTTGCAAAATACTTTGTGTGAGTATATTTTAAACCTGTAGAAATGCAGAGGAAAAACACACCTGTACAGTCACATACCTGGTAGGGGACCACACCATCAAAACTTAAGCTGTACCCTAAACAAAACCCGGCAGTCTTCCTAACTGGTTAGATCTGGCTTCATAAACCCTTTCATTACCATGGTATTAGCCTATCAAAGGAGAAGGAAATGGCAACCCACTCCAGTGTTCTTGCCTGGAGAATCCCAGGGACCGGGGAGCCTGGTGGGCTGCCGTCTATGGGGTCGCACAGAGTCGGATACGACTGAAGCGACTTAGCAGCAGCAGCAGCAACGGCGGCCGATCAAAACTCTCTGTCTTTAGGGAGCTGGGAGTCCTACGCTTTAATGCCCTCTCGGGGTCTGCCCTGGTGGCTCAGAGGTTAAAGCGTCTGCCCGCAATGCGGGAGACCTGGGTTCGATCCCTGGATCCGGAGGATCCCTGGGAGAAGGATATGGCAACCCACTCCAGTATTCTTGCCTGGAGAATCCCATGAATGGAGGAGCCTGGTGGGTTACAGTCCACCGGATCGCAAAGAGTCGGAGCCTTTGTCGCAAAGTCGGAGCCTCAGACTTCACTTTCTCACTGTCTTGGCTATGAACCCCGTACGGGGCTTTCTGGTTGACCTTCTGTCCCTGATGGGTGCATGTTTCCCTCGGCCTTGTTGCTCGGCTGAATGCTCTCTCCTCCCTCAGAGGCGCTAGCTGGCTCTGTTTGGAACAGGGGCCAAGGCCCTGCCCTCTTTCTCTGGCTGAGACTTTCCCTGAATCATCAGCTTCTTTCTCTTAACTGATTGACTCGGGGGCCCAGCCCGACAGCCGCTGACAGAGGAGTGATCCGTTGATTCATGTTAACAACTATTAATAGGGCTCATTATTTTCCGGGAAACCGACAGGATGACGCTCCTCCTTGTCTTCTGTTTTCAGGGCACAATTGATTCCTCTTCACCGCATTAAGTGGCAGCCGTTTAAATCATATTGATGCCTCCAGTTCACAGTGATGCCTCTGATGTCTCGCGTGTTAACAAATTAAATATGGATGCTGGAATCCTGAGCGCGCCATTTCCCTGTTTTGCCCAGGGGATGGAGTTCACTGCGTGGGTTGAGGCCCTGGGTTTTTAAAATGTTGAAGCATAAGGATGCCTATATAGCCTATTTGGGTGGAGTTTCCATACACATGTCTTTGTATCTGACCTCTGCCTCTGTATGCTTTGCCCCTCCCCCTCAGTTCCCTCTTTTTTTCCCCTAAGTTTTGGCCAAGTGGCATTTGGGATCTTAGGTCCCCAACCGGGGGTCAAACCGGCACCCCCTGCAGTGGAAGCACAGAGCATTAACAACTGGGCCATCAGGGAAGTAACTGTTATTTATTTATGTTTTGGCCACGGCGTTCAGGATCTTCCCCATCCAGGGATCAAACCGGTGCCGACTGCACTGGGAGCATGGAGTCTCAACCAGTGGACCTCCAGGGAATCCTGAATTTCCCTTTTTTTATTTATCGCGGTTTTAACACCCCCAGTGCCTCAGTGGACTTACTCAAGAGAATTTTTTTTTTTTTTTTACAAGATTTGGCCTCTCTGGTCTTTTCTAGAAGGATGTTGAACTTGTTTTAAGTGCTTATGTTTTGGGCAGGTGGAGTGGACAGACAGGTGAGTGTGAATAAGTAAAGTGGGCTTGGGAGGAGAATGCATAAGATTCAAGATCAGTTACCTTTAAAAAGATGTAAACAAAAAAAGACATTAACGCATATATATGGAATGTAGAAAAATGGTGCAGATGAACCTATTTGCAGGGCAGGAATAGAGACACAGACATAGGGAAGGGACGTGTGGACACAGCAGGGAAGGAGAGCGTGGAATGAACTGAGAGAACCACGCCGACGTACATACACTACCACATGTAAAATAGATGGCTAGTGGAAAGCTCTGTATGGCGCAGGGAGCTCAGCTGCACGAAGCTCTGTATGGCGCAGGGAGCTCAGCTGCACGCTCTGTGATGACCTAGAGGGGTGGGATACAGAGGCAATGGGAGGGAGCCTTAAGACGGAGGGGATACGTGCATACTGATGGCTGATGCATGTTGTTATCAGGCAGAAACCAACTCAACACTGTAAAGCAATTATCCTCCAATTAAAAAAACGACTGAAAAAAAAAAAAGAAAAAGGTGAGGCTTAAAGAAAGTCACCCCATATGGATAGCAGTGCAGCCTGAAAAAGTGCAGGACACTGGACTCTTGTGGCTTGTTTTATTAAAGAAAGAAAAGAAAGTGAAGTCGCTTACTCATGTCCGACTCTTTGTGACCCCATGGACTGTAGCCTACCAGGCTCTTCCATCCATGGGATTTTCCAGGCAAGAATACTGGAGTGGGGTGCCATTTCCTTCTCCAGGGGGTCTTCCTGACCCAGGGATCGAACCCGTGGCTTCAGCATTGCAGGCTTTACCGTCTGAGCCACCAGGGAAGCCCCTATTTTATTAAAAACAAAATGCAAATAAACTAAACCATTGTCCTTTCAACTACCATGGCCTGCCTGCTTGCAAGAGGGGACACTGCAGATGGATGTCTCTTTTCTTCTGACGTGTCATCTCCTCAGGGCGGGCTCTGCACCATCTGACCTGGTCAGCGAGGCTGCAGTCCCCTCAGTGGTCCTGAACACAGGGGGAAAGTTGTGCATCTTCTTGAGTGTCTTCAGGAGGATGCTTCCCCCGCCCCAGGCAGCCTGGTTCTGTGTGGCTGCGTTTCTGAATATATGTGACTTGTCTGGGAGTTACGGGTTAGCCAAGTGCAGCATAAAGCCATCGAGGGAGGAAAGACCTCAGAAGGATTGATGTGTAATGGGCTTCATGCAGTGGACTGGGTTCAAACGAAACTGCCCGGAGAAGGAGCTGTGGTGGTGATTGCTTCCCTCAAACCCCGTGAGTCGGCGGCCCCAGCTTCTGTGGGTGGCATGCCCGATGGATTGAACATTTCAGCCTGGGAAAAACATGGGGAGGTGTGGCTGCGGTTGGTGGTGGCTGTCAGCCCAGTAAGTGGTGCCTAAGAGAGTCTGGGGAGGGTGTGAGGGTCCTGTTAGCCCAGAGCCAGGGGCTCCCTTTCTTCCTACTTCACTGACCCCTGGGCGTCCAGAGAGTTGAAGAACACCGAAAATCCTTGTGCAGACAACACATGCATGCGTGCAGGTGCACACACGTTGTACCTTCTGCAATCTCACAGCCAAGGGGCAAACAGAAGGAGACCGTCATTAGCTAGCTATTGATTGGAACAGTCACAGAGGAGTCCCTGCGTGCAGGCTGAGCATTCGGGGGGGACAGGGAATCCCCAGAAAAGGAATAAAATGGAGGCAAGCAGGAAACGCCCATTATATTTCCCCAGGGGACCCCACTTCCTCCTTCTGGGACAAGTTAAGGAAACTACTTTGGGTTGGACTGGCAGCCCTCCTGTTTTCTGAGGAGGTGGCTACAGAGGAGTATGGCCAGTCCCCAGACCCTTGCATTCCCTTAGTCTGCTGATGGATTGGTCATTACTTTGTCTCCTAGTTTAGAACAGTGGTCCCCAATCTTTTTGACACCAGGGATCGATTTTGTGGAAGGCAATTTTTTCACGGACCTGGTGGGGGGGATGATTTTGGGATGACTCACGCACATCACATTTATTGTGCATGTTATTTCTGTTATTGTTACATTGTGAGATATAATAACTATACAACTCACCATCATGCACAATCAGTGGGAGCCCTGAGCTTGCTTTCCTGCAGCTGACGGTCCTATTTGCCGTGATAGGAGAGTGACAGGGAGTGGCTGTGAAGTTAAAGTTGCTCAGTCATGTGCGACTCTTGGTGACCTCATGGGCTATACAGTCCATGGAATTCCCCAGGCCAGAATACTGCAGTGGGTAGCCTTTCCCTTCTCCTGGGGAATCTTCCCAACCCAGGGATTGAACCCAGGTCTTCCACACTGCAGGCAGATTCTTTTCCAGTTAGCCACCAGGGAAGCCCAAGAATACTGGAGTGGGTAGCCTATGCCTTCTCCAGGGGATTCTCCATGACTCAGGAATCGAACTGGGGTCTCCTGCATTGCAGGCGGATTCTTTACCAGCTGAGCCACCGGGGAAGGCCTGGGAAGGCAGGGAGTGGCTGAGACCATCCCTGGGTTCCAAGGGGCAGATTCAAACAGTCCCTAATTAGGGAAGTGAGGGAAGGCAGAAAGTAACAACAGTGCAGCAATGGGCAGGGTCCTGCTCCCTCCTCCAGGGGTGTGCATGACAATTTCACACATGTCTCTCCGAGCTCCTCTACATTTTTTAAAGATGGTGTCACTGAGACCCAGAGAAGTCTAGTATAACTTGCCCATGTTGACACAGCCAGCCTGTGACCAATACCATGATAAAATTAGAGTCCATCTCTTTCAAGTCCAAGTTTAATCCTTCTTTGTTTTATGAATAGATTTTATTTGTTTTAAAAAATTAAAGAAAAATTCTTTTAGGTCATGCTGTGAAGCTTAGTTCTCTGACCAGGGATCAAACTTGTGTCCTCTTCATTGGGAGTGTGGAGTCTTAACCACTGGACTGCCAGGGAAGTCCCTAAACTTTATTTTTTTTTTAAGAGCAGTTTTAGGTTCACAGCAAAATGAAGCAGAAAATTCAGAAGTTCCCATACACATGTTCCCATTCTCACACATGTACAGTAGCCCCTGACCACAGTGGTACATTTGGTACCATCAAGCAATGTACCTCATCATCACTCAAAGTCCTTGTTGACAGACACTAGGGTTTGGTCTGGTGTTGCCCATTTCATGGATTTGGACAAATGTATGAATGACATATATCCATCACTATAATAATATACAAAATAGTTTCTTAAAAATCCTTGGTGCTCTATGTGTTCATCCCTTTCTGCCTCCTCCCTCTTAAAACCACAGACCTTTTTACTGTCTCCGAAGTTGTACCTTTTCCAGAATGTTGTAGAGTTGGAATCATCAGACGTGAAGGCTTTTCAGATGGCTTCTTTTACTTAGCAATATGCACTTAATCAATCCTAAAGGAAATCAATCCTGAATATTCATTGGAAGGACTGATGCTGAAGCTGAAGCTCCAATACTTTGGCCACCTGATGTGAAGAACTGACTCATTGGAAAAGACCCTGATGCTGAGAAGACTGAAGGCAGGAAGAGAAGGGGATGACAGAGGATGAGATGGTTGGATGGCATCATTGACTCAATGGACATGAGTTTGAGCAAACTCTGGGAGATAGTGAAGGACAGAGAAGCCTGGCGTGCTGCAGTCCATGGATCGCAAAGAGCTGGACATGAGTGGGCGACTGAACAGCAACAATGCACTTCATGCTCTTTTCAATGTAGCTGATGCCTCTTGGGTCCAAAAAATTACCCACTGTTGGCCAGAGCATAAAGGCACTCAAGCCTGCAGGATTTGGTCATTGTAATGCATTTGTATAATAGCTACTTATAAGATGCCTTAATAACAGCCGATTGTGAACATGCAGTATGATTTCATTTATTCTGACTTCCCACCTCCTGATCCTCAGCCTCTCCTGAAGACAGGACGCCCCTCCCGACTCTCCCCATCCCCCCGACCCCGCCCGCCCCCCCCCAAGCCGACAGCCACAGGACTCTGAACTGGTGGCTTCTGTATAACTAATGAGGTATAAATGGTAAGACAAAATGGCCAGAGAGAAATCAGGAGCCGGGGGACAAGGACGCAGACACAGATGCGGTGACCTCTGATCATCCAAAGTTGTTTACTGAACACATTTTTGTGCTAAGGCCGCCTGCTGTTCCCACTCTGCATGCAGCCTTCACTCTTAATTAAAGCCAGTGGGCTAGGATGGAAAAAAACAATTTCAAGGCGAGGAGGTGGGGTAGGGAGCCAACAATCACTTCCTTTTCTCTCATTTTAGGGAGACTCTG
Organism: Bos indicus; assembly: GCF_029378745.1. Lineage (NCBI taxonomy): Eukaryota > Metazoa > Chordata > Mammalia > Artiodactyla > Bovidae > Bos > Bos indicus. Next base: position 29,426,646 of record NC_091786.1, read on the forward strand.
AGCTTTTATCAGGTGAAGCTGGCCTGAAGAACATGTCCAGGAAATGAAAATCCAGGGTAATAGGCATCCTTTGAATATACTGTGTTCCACTTCACTCTGGCCTCTGGGACTTCCCTGCTTGGTCCAGTGGTTAAGACTCTGAGCTCCTGATGCAAGGGGGAGGGGTTTAATCTCTGGTCAGGGAACTAAATGCTACACGCTTGTGGCCAAAAAACCCCCACAAACAAGCAAAAAAAAAAAACCAAAAAACTTCACAACTTGTCACCCAAGCCTCAGGACTAGGGCTCTTCATGGGAAAGGGAGCCATAAATGAGGGCAAGTTAGCCTTTGTCAGCAGATGCTCCCAATGTGCATGACTGTCCTTGCCTGAATTAGTGCTGGAGCCTTAATCAGAGGCAACTGCTGTTCAAAAATGACTGCAGTTACCATCCATCTCTCCCCTTTCTTCAGTCCACTGCACTGGTCCTCAAAGTCTGGTGGACATCAGAGGCTTTTAAAAATACAGACAACTGTATTTTCTGTAATATCTATCTGCTGCTAAGTTGCTTCAGTCGTGTCCGACTCTGTGCGACCCCGTAGACATCAGCCCACTAGGCCCCGCCGTCCCTGGGATTCTTCAGGCGAGAACACTGGAGTGGGTTGCCATTTCCTCCTCCAATGCATGAAAGTGAAAAGTGAAAGTGAAGTCGCTCAGTCGTGTCCGACTCTAAGCGACCCCATGGACTGCAGCCTACCAGGTTCCTCTGTCCATGGGGTTTTCCATGCAAGAGTACTGGAGTGGGGTGCCATTGCCTTCTCCAATATCTATCTAGATCTATTTATTTGTATATATTACATTTATATGTATATATGGTAGCTATATATAAACATATAAAAATGAATAAATATAAATAGATAGATCATTCCTCTGTCCATGGGGATTCTCCAGGCAAGAATATTGGAGCAGGTTGTCATTTCCTCCTTCAGGGGATCTTCCCTGCCCTGGGATTGAAACCACATCTCTTATGTCCCCTGCAAGAATACTGGAGTGGGTAGCCATTCCCTTCTTCAGGGGATCTTCCTAACCTAGGGATCAAACTTGGGTCTTCTGCATTGCAGGCCAATTCTGTACTGTCTGAACCACCAGGAACCCCATATATATATATATATATATATATATATATATATATATATATATATATAACTTCTTGCTATTTGTTTCCAAGATACACAATGTCAGATGCTCCGCTAGTGGTGGCAGTGAGGGGCCATGGGTGAGGGGGTGGACAACGGGAGGAAGGAAAGAATGTACCTGAAGGAAGAGGGGTCGGACAGGAACAGCGTCTCGGGGTGAGACAGGGGCCAGGCAGATAGATGCTCCTCATCCCGACGGCGCATGTCCCGGGTAAAGGGATTGATGAGCACAGGTAGCCTGTGGCCTCTTGGCCTGGCATCCGGTCCCATCCCTGTTACCTCAAGGCCTTCTAAACCACTGAGCCGACAGCAATTCATCTGGAAGGACAGACTCCATGACCTTCCTGTATCCTCACGCTGCATTCTTTGGGCGTCGAGTCCCAACCAGTCCAGGACTGGTGAAGCTCTGTCCACACGCGGCTTTTCGAGAGGCAGATGAAACCTTTCGGGTCCCGGGTAGCTCACCTCTGTGGTTGTTTTGCCCATTTGCTATAAATGACTATCTCTAGCACTTGGTTAATTATGTGATTACAGCACCCAGTGACAAGGAGAAAATTAAAAATCCATGCTGCATTTTCTAGAACACTTTATTGCTCTATGCAAAAGAGGGCAAAGGCAATTTAGCTGAGCTGCTGTGAACAAGAGCTGTTTCCTTCCCCTTGCTTCGGCCCCTCCCTCACTTCGCCCTGGGGAGAAGCTGAGTTCGCAGCTGACTAAAGCAGGAAAGAGAGCAGGTGTGGAAGAAAACATAAATTACCATTATCTGTGACAATTCTGGGCAGGGCCCCCCACAGAGAACGCGCTCAGCCAGATGGTGTCCCCTCCTAATTTCAATAAAGCCCAGGAAGTTGTGGACTTTGGGCCAGTGCATTAGTGTCCAACACAGACTCAGCCTGGGCTCCATGTGTGATCTTTATTTCTTTATGTTCACCTGTTGTGACTGCGCTTCCTTAGAAAACCCCAGGAAGGACTTCCCTGCTGGTACAGTGGATAAGACTCTGCCTGCCAATGCCGGAGACACAGGTTTGATCCCTGGTCGGGGAAGATGCCTTATGTCTCTGAGCGACTGAGCCAATGAGCCGCAACTACTGAAGCCCGTGTGCCTAGAGCCTGACTCTGCAACAAGAGAAGTCACTGCAAGGAGAAGACCATGCTCTGCAACTACAGAGTAGCCCCTGCTCGCCACAACTAGAGGAAGCCCTCTCGCAGCAAGGAAGACCCAGCACAACCAAAAATATAATAAATAAATAAAAATTAAAAAGAAATACCCAAGAGACACCAACCAGGACGCCCTGCTAATATGTCAAGACTACATATCTCAGAGCTGAGAAACCCGAGTTGGCCTCTGAACTCTGCCCCGTGCCTGGTGTCTGCTCATGACCAGTGCTCATGACCTCTAAGCTTTGGTTTCCTCGCTTATAAAATGGAGTTTGAAGATGCACATTTTTTTCCTCTCTCACATTTTACCATCTCTGAAATCAGGATGCCCTTGTAACAGATGGTGTTTGGGCAGGTGTCAAAGTTTCAAGGACCTCACTTTTTCTTTTTTAGTGTTCCATAAAATAATATTGGGTCTCAGAATTGGCATTTTAAGTTTGATGAAACAAGGTACTGTGTGGGCTCGTTGTAGGACCCAAAGTGGGAATGGATACAGTCCACGTGACTGTAATACTGTCAGACTCCAAGGATATGAACGCTAATTCTGGCACCTTGGTGTCTCTTAGACAAGTTATTCAAACTTCACTTCTCTCATGGGGAAAATAGAATAATCCCCCAGCTCTCCCTAAGAGTTGTCATAAGGCAGTCTAGGACTGAGAAACTAAACAAGGATTTTCTAGTTTAGGTTTCTGTGCCACCCCATAGACAGCAGCCCACCAGGCTCCGCCATCCCTGGGATTCTCCAGGCAACAACACTGGAGTGGGTCGCCATTTCCTCCTCCAATGCGTGAAAGTGAAGTCGCTCAGTCGAGTCCGACTCCTAGCGACCCCATGGACTGCAGCCTACCAGGCTCCTCCGTCCATGGGATTTTCCAGGCATTAGGTGGCAATATTATCCGTACCTTCAACAATTGTTTGTGGATGAAAAGATTCATGGTGGGTACAAAGATAAAGAGAAGATAGTCGCAGGTGAGGCTTATAGTTTATGGGTAGAGATGGCCTACATGGACACAATAGTATCACTATAACATGTAATATTAATACACTAGAGGATGAGATGGTTGGATGGCATCACCGGCTCAATGGACATGAGTTTGAGCAAGCTCTGGGAGATGATGAAGGACAGGGAAGCCTGGTGTGCTACAGCCCATGGGGTCTCAAAGAGTCGGACAGGACTGAGCAACAATATTAATAACACTAGTACAAGGTGGGATGGAATACATGTGGTAACTGAAGTCCAGAAAGCATTGTGGGAGGACTTCCCTGATGGTCCAGTGGCTAAGACTATACACTTCAGTGTAGTGGACCCGGGTTTCATCTCTAGTCAGGGAACTAGATCCCACATGCTGCAATTAAGACCTGGCTGCTGCTAAGTCACTTCAGTCGTGACCGACTCTGTGCAACCCCAGAGATGGCAGCCACCAGGCTCCCCTGTCCCTGGGATTCTCCAGGCAAGAACACTGGAGTGGGTTGCCATTTCCTTCTCCAATGCATAAAAGTGAAAAGTGAAAGTGAAGTCGCTCAGTCATGTCCGACCCTCAGCAACCCCATGGACTGCAGCCTTCCAGGCTCCTCCATCCATGGGATTTTCTAGGCAAGAGTACTAGAGTGGGGTGCCATTGCCTTTTCCGTAAGACCTGGCACAACCAAATAAATATTTAATAAATACATTTTATAAATAGATATTTTTGAAAAAGCATTGTGAATATAAGAGAATTTCAGCAAATGAATTCAGGAGAGAGAACAGTGGCTGTGAGTCTTGAACGGTGTCTAGGGTTTGAAAATGCAGAAATGAAGGAAATGGACAATGAAACATACTAGAAAAGAGTAGGTTGTGTGCAAGAGGTGACATGTGATCTAGGCTGACTCTAGGGTGCCTGGGGGCTTGAGGGGCACTCAAAGGACATGACAGAACTGTACAAATGGCACCGTGTCAGCCTGCTTGCTCTCGCCAAGCACTTGGAAGTCGTCTCTGATATCTTTCCCTCCTCTGTTTCCTCTGCCTCCCATGTGTGATCCAAGAGCACATTTTGGCACTCTACATCTCCCACGTACCAAGAATCCGTTCATCGCTCTGACTCTCTTTCTCCCATTCTGGTCCAACTCACCATCATCTCTCACTTGAACTTGACCTCAGCTTCCAACTGGGCTCTTGGCTTCCTCCCTTGCCTTGGTTCCATCTCTTGTCTTCAGAGTAGCCAAACTACCCCTGTGAAGTTGAATATCACAGTGGTTTGCTTCCTTGCTTAAAATCTGCTAATGTCTTCTCATCAGACATGCAAGAAAAATCTAAATTTCTTACCTTTCCTGCAAAGCCTAAGTGGTCCAGTTGTGGCCTCTCCCCATAGTCCTCTCACTGCTCCTCATGGATGAGTTAATCTGCCCTCCGGGGTCTTCTTTTTGGTTCTGTCAGGTCTTTATCTTGGCTGGTTCTTTATTTGACACCCTTACCCCCTAGAGAGTCATGTGACTTGCCCTTTGTTATTCACATCTCAGCCTAAATGTCACCTGCTCTGATGCTGTCCCTAATCACCCCTTCTAACCAGCTCCGCTGCCATCTTGTCACTCAATTTCTTTTTCCTGCACAGCATTCATCACCATTTAAAATTTTTGCTTGCTTGCTTATCTATTCTACTAGGAATCTTTTTAGAAAATTTCTAATTGACATTAAAACATTGAAGTATAGTTGATGAGGAATACAGCAAATGTTTTATAATAACTACACATGAAGAATGGAGAAGGCAATGGCAACCCACTCCAATACTCTTGCCTGGAAAATCCCATGGATGGAGGAGCCTGGTAGGCTGCAGTCCATGGGGTTGCTAGGAGTTGGACACAACTGAGCGACTTCACTTTCACTTTTCACTTTCATGCATTGGAGAAGGAAATGGCAACCCACTCCAGTGTTCTTGCCTGGAGAATCCCAGGGACGGGGGAGCCTGGTGGGCTGCCATCTCTGGGGTCGCACAGAGTTGGACACGACTGAAGCAACTTAGCAGCAGCAACACATGAAGAAAAATCTTTAAAAATTGAGTCACTATATTGCATTATATAAGTTACAGGTATGCAATATAGTGACTCAATTTTTAAAGATTATTCTTCATGTGTAGTTATTATAAAACATTTGCTGTATTCCTCATGTTATACAATATACCTTTGTAGCCTATTTATTTGTTTTTTGGCTGTGTCCTGGGGCTTGCGGGATCTTAGTTCCTTGAACAGGGATCTAACCTGTGCCCCCTGCAGTGGAAGATTGGAGTCTTAACCACTGAACCACCAAGAAAGTTCCAACATATCCTTGTAGCTTATTTATGTCTCATGCAGCTAGGAATCTTGATGGTCTTGCATTCTCTAGTATCTCTCATGTCCAGAACAGTGCCTGACACTTACTAGATATTTACTGAATAGATAAGCAAGGCTGCAATAGCAGCTGGAGGTTGGGTTTGGGAGTGCTCAGGTGCCATGCTAAGGAATCTGGACTCTGCTTGATAATCAAGAGAAGAATTGTGAATCTTTGAGCAGGAGATTAACACAATTACAATTAAACGTCAGGAGAACTAGCTAGTGGTGGGAGGAGAGATGAATTAGAAAGGGGACTAGAGGTTATGTAGGAAACCAAACCCCAAGCACTAGAGTAACTGACTGTTCCTAAAATATTGTTGGTTTTCCAGCCTCTCCCTTTATCCTTGTGTGTAAGAAGTAGTATTTGGATGCTCACATAATTCCCTGATTTAAAATCAGCCCTGAATATTCATTGGAAGGACTGATGCTGAAGCTGAAGTTCCAATACTTTGGCCGCCTGATGTGAAGAACTGACTCATAGGAAAAGACCCTGATGCTGGGAAAGATTGAAGGCAGGAGGAGAAGGGGATGACAGAGGATGAGATGGTTGGATGGCATCACCGACTCAATGGACATGAGTTTGGGTAGACTCTGGGAGTTGGTGATGGACAGAGAGGCCTGCTGTGGTGCAGTCCATGGGGTTACAAAGAGTAGGACATGACTGAGTGACTGAACTGACTGAATTTATAACCCCCTGGGGCTTTCCAGGTGATGCTAGTGATAAAGAACCCACCTGCCAATACAGGAGACACAAGAGATGTGGGTTCGATCCCTGGAGGAGGGCATGGTAACTCATTCCAGTATTCTTGCCTAGAGAATCCCCATGGACAGAGGAGCCTGGTGGGCTACGGTCCATAGGGTTGCAAAGAATTGGACACAACTGAAGCGACTTGGCATGCATGCACACATGATCCCCTGGGCCTGAAAATATTAGAGCATTCATCACTTTCAAATATTGCTTGTTCCTTCCTCCCTTCCCCCTACCACTAGACTCTGGGCTCACTGAGACTGTGGGTCCTGTCTTGTTCTCTTGATTTCAGAATCTGACACAGTGTAAGGCATATGGCAAGGGCTTAATAACATGTTTGTGGATGTGAGAAGTAAATCCCTTCAAGTGTTTGTGGAAGGCTATTATCCTGATTCATCTTGGGCTGGCCCATAAGCAAAAGCCTTTCTTGTTGCAGAAATCTAGAAATGAAGGGCTTTAATGACCTGGGAGGCTGAGGTACAGAGATGAAAGAACGATGAGTGAAAAGATGGAGAGCTTTTATTTCAGTCTCTCCTCTAGACTTTGACCTATGATTACAGAGTTTTTCAGGCCATAAATGAAGAAGAGATGTTTAGATCATTTGTAGGAGTGCTGCAAAGGTAACTGTGGTCGTAATTCAGTATGTTTTATTTTGGGGAATGAGAAATCCTGCTTTCATTTCATTTGTTGTTTCTAAGCTCTGAAGATTGCCAATTAGCCCTTGCCCTCACTGGATGCCTCGGTAAATTTTTAAAATTCATGGTCCTTGAGAAAACAAAGCAAACAACCCTATTATTTTTCTGCACTTTTGTATCTTTATTATAGTACTATTATAGCTGCCTGATATGATGGTTATTCGTTGGTGAGTCTTCTCCGCTCGACTGGGAAATTTTTAAGGGATTCATCTCTTAGCATGGAGCCAGGTACATGGAAAGAGCTTAATTGATGCAGGTTACATTGAATTTATTATAATTGTGCATTAAGACCCAGAGAAGGGACAGTTTAGCTTTTTGTTAGTCCCTATAGAAACAAGGAGGTCATGCCATGTTTTTCATCTTTCTGTTGAGCCAAAAGCATTTGTACATTGCCTTCAGATAATTCATAGAATTTATATATCTTTGTGTTGGTCTATCAGTTATGTATGGAAGTTTGTATGTATATATGTATTAGTCCATTTTATATTTATCTATTCATTATTTAGGGCTTTCCAAGTGGTGCTAGTGGTAAAGAACCTGCCTGCCAATGCAGGAGACATAAGAGATGCAGGTTTGATTCCTGGGTTGGGAAGATCCCCTGGAGAAGGGAATGGCAACCCATTCCAGTATTCTTGCCTGGACAATCCCATGGACAGAGGAGCCTGGCGGGCTACAGTCTATGGGGTCACAAAGAGGTGGACATGACTTAAGCAACTTAGCACACACATTCATCATCTCTGTATGTATGTATTCATTATGCATATATGTATGGATCTATTTATTATCTATTTATCTATCTCTCTATCACCTGTGTATGTAAGTATGTATGTATACATATATTTATCATCTATCATGTATATAATGTATCTATTATCTATGAATTAAATATATATGTATATAGATATGTAAGTATGTGTGTCTGTCTATTATGTATCATCTCTGTATGCATGTAGTCTGTACCTATAATCTATCTATTTGTCAGTGAGTCTAATAATACAGATGTCTCTCCCACATTAAATAGCTTTCCAGAAATCTGGTAGTATCTGTGGGATAAAGATTGCCCTTGAAAGACTTCTATTGGTATCTTTCTGAGATTTTCGCATTATTTTGCAGCTTCCAGGGTGTGGGCAGGAAGATTTTCCTGAATCCTTATCAAGGATGACTTCTGGAGTTTTCCTAAGAGGAGGACTCTCTTTGAAGTGGTGAACAGAATCCGAGCTCAAAGTGATTCTTCTTTGAAGAGTAGGTAGCTGCAAAGACTCTCTGTGGTCTTGGGCTGAACTTGGGCTATATAGATATATTTAGTCCTGGTGGAGGCCCTCAGAATTGCAGGAGATGTTGCTTCTGAATCTGGAGAGATCCTTGGAAATCCCTAATGGGCTTGCTGGAGCTACCATGATTGGTGCATTTATTCCCGAAGGTCTGATCTTCTAGACTCAAGGCTTGGTCAGGTAGCCTACTTCTTGTTCACCTAAACTCAAGAGGAGATCAATAAACTGGGAATGGGAAAGCCAGTTTCCATACAGCATCTTGGTAGGACCTGGGAAACATAGGCAGATTGCTGGTGGTAAATGGTCTTCTTGGCTACTTGACTGTGGTCATGCTGGAAATCAGGATTCAATCCATACGTTCAGGTAGAGATCCGAATTACTTTACTCCATGAGTCCCAGTTTCTTTAGGGCTTTGATTTTACGTCTATGTCTCACAGAGCTGATTAGAAAAACCATAGTGCTGATGCATGGATGGAGGGCTGAGAAGAGAAAGCTGGGGCCTCGGGGACATGCATCAGAGTGATTCTGGGAGAAAGTTGGTGCCCTTAAAAGATTCACAAAGGTGGCCCAGCAGTTAAAAAAAAGGAACCCCTGTGAGCCAGCCCCGAGTCAGGCATCTTCAACTGATAGCTTGGGAGGGAGATTTTCTAGCAGCTGTCCATTGGGTGGCTGATGGTTACTGATTTCTAGAGGAAGCCAGAGCACCAGGTGTAATTGGCCACAGAGAAGAGTATTATGGGCTTCTCAGCTGGCACTAATGGCAAAGAACCTGCCTGCCAATGCAGGCGACATAAGAAATGTGGTTTGGATCCCTGGGTTGGGAAGATCCCCTGAAGGAGGTCATGGCAACCCATTCCAGTATTCTGGGCTGGAGAATCCCATGGACAGAGTAGCCTGGCAGGCTACAGTCCCAGGGGTTGCAGAGAGTTGGACACGACTGAACTTACCATGCACACGTGCATGAAGAGTATTATACAGATTGGTGCCTATATGAGCAAGTTTCTGATCCTCTCAAGATACATTAGTCTAAAAAATTTTTATGCAAGTGGTCATATCGATGATGAGAAAAATGATTAGGATCAAATGAATTTAAATTGGTTCTGGAGGTGGAAGAGAGAGGACCTTGGTCTGGGATGAACACGCCCACAAGCCAGGCCAGGTGATGATTTCTTGGTTTCTGGGTTATTTGCTAACCTGGGTCACTGAAGGGGACGGTGTTGGCCATAAAGTTCCTACTACACAGGTAAAAACCATCAATTTACTCCTGTTGTCAGTGAACCCACCTGTAGGGAGGACCTAGAGGGCATGATGCATAGCTCTTCCTTGTCTGGTGGGGGGTTGGTTAGAGACTGTTCAGCACAGAGACAGCAGAATGGCCAGACCCACTTGCGACTCCAAAGGGATGGAGCCCTCGGGGTGGATGAACACACAGCTGTGAGGCAGTGCCCAGGGAGATGGTCAAGAGACTGTGGCTGTGGGTCTGGATGGTGGATCCCTCCCTGTGCAGCCAGCACAGGCACTCACTACCTTCAGGGACCTGGGTTAGTATTTCTCATTTTTGTGCCTCGGATTCCTTACCTGTCTAGTGGACATAATAAAGGTGCCTCCTGCATAGGCTTTTTTTTCTGGGTGGGGGGAACCATTAAGTATTATTGTAGAGAAGGTATCCCCAAGCTATAGCCAGAGGGCTAAATCCAGGGGCCACCTGTTTTTGTAAATGAAACTTGATTGGAACTCAGCCACGTTCACTCGTTTCCCGATGTCTGTGGCTGCTTTCAGGTCGGAGTGGCAGAGCTAAGTAACTGTGACACACAGCATACCTGACATTCTTTGGCCCTTTATAGAAAAGTTTCCTGGCCTCTGTTACAAGGTATAAAAATCGGGAGGAGCAAGGCCACTCAACAAACATGAAAGAGAATATGCAAGGTGCCTTAGAATTGGCAGCTGAGAAGACTGGGGGCGGGGTGCACAGGTGGAGGCGGGGTCTGACTCACGACCTTCATTTTTCCAAAATTCACGTGCGTCAGTCATGTTTAGAATGCAGCCCTGTGGGATTTTCCACTGCGTCGCATGCACAGAGTTATGCTGCCTGGCTTGCCAGCACACAGGGCTGTATACCTGCCAGGCAGGTGTGCTTGTTGACTGCTCCTGACTGGCTTCTCTTCTGACCTTTGGCCTTTCTACTGATCCTTCCCTGTGAGTGTGAAACAGTTGTGTGTTGCGATCTTCCCAACCAGGATGGTAGGAAGGAGACTGCCAGAGCGGGAGACCCAGGGCTGCATTTTTGTTTATTGTGTTTGACCTAACGTGTTTCCCCGAACTCCCTTCAGGCAGAAGGCAGTCTGCTGTCTCATAAAAAATCAGGGTCCTTTCTGAGTCATCAGAGATTTGGGCTCACTCATGGGAATGTTCAGAAAAGACTTTGAATCTGAAGCCTTAGGGGGCAGGACCAGGCTTTGTGGTATAATTGGAAGAATTCACATAACCCAGCTTTAAGTCAAACATCCCTGTGTCCTCTTGGGGGCTGAAGCCTGAGGGTTGATACCTAACAGCCTTCAGGAATCATCCTGAAGGGTCCTTAGGAAGGAGACATGCATTTTGATAGTATTTATAATAGCGGTTACCTGGGGGAGCTGTCTCCTAGACTAGCCAATGCATTTGAAGGATTAGGGTCTTAGAATCACAAAATGACAGGATTGTGGAGACCATCCAACTGCGTTCTCTTCATGAGGCAGCAAAAAGCCCTAGAAATGAGACGAGACCAATCCAAGGCCATACCATCAGTCACACACCAGGGCTTGGACATTATGAAATTAAAGAAGGTGATATGAGGACCTTCCCTGATGGTCCAGTGGTTAAGACTCTACCTTGCAATGCAAGGGACCCAGGCTCGATCCCTGGTCAGGGAACTAAGACCCTCACATGCCTCAGAGCAGCTAAGCCCGAGCACCATGACTAGAGAGAGTCTGCACTGCAGTGAAACATCTCACGTGCTGTAACTAAGACCGAATGCAGCCAAACAAATATTTTTTTAAAAACGAAAGTGATGTGAAGGGTCTGACTCAGTGGGACTCCTAGACCTCTAAGCTGTTTTGAAGTTTTTATTAGATTTGTGAGTGGTTTTCTGTACCTATATTTATCCATGTTTAGGTCAAATAGGTTAACTTGAATGTTGGGTTTTATTATTTTGGTCAGAAATGTATTAACCTAGTGTGTTAACACTGGTTCTTGCCTGCAACTAGAAAACTCTGGTTGGGATTATAATATGTTTATATATATATATAAAAGCTTATTTTTGTAAAAATATAAAATAGTTATCATACAGTGTGAAAGTGAAAGTGCTGTTCACTCAGTCGTGTCTGACTCTTTGCAACCCCATGGACTGTAGCTGGCCAGGCTCCCCTGTTCATGGAGTTCTCCAGGCAAGAATGCTGGAGTGGGTTGCCATTCCCTTCTCTGGGGATCTTCCCAACCCAGGGGTTGAACCCGGGTCTCCTGCATTGCAGGCAGATTCTTTACCATCTGAGCCACCAGGGAAGCCCATCATATAGTATACTTATAGTTAAGTTGGAGACCTAATTCTATCCAGACTCAATGCAGTGGATTTGATAGATACAGTAATTCTAAGTATGGCACCCACAAGGTGACAGCTGATAAAAGGGATTCCCAGTGGGGAGATAATTTGGACCTGTTGATCTAGACCAGGCTCAACACACTGTAGCTGTTAGGCCAAACTGGTTTTTTAAAGTAAAAATTGATTAGAACCCAGACAAGCCCATTGTGTTGTGTCTGCTTTCCTAATGGCAGCAGAGATGAGAAGTTACAGCAGAGACCACCTAGCCCCCAAAGTCTAAAATGTTTACCTTCTGGCCTGTTACAAAAAAAGCTTGCAGATGTCTGACCTGGTCTACCCTCTCATCTCTCATTTCCTGTGAGGACACGAGCCTGGGAGGTAGAGTGACCTGCCCTGGGTCCCGTGGCTGCACCAAGAGGAGTCTGAATGGAGAGCATCTTTTCTGTTTCTCTGTTTGTGCTTCGGGTCCTACATCCAGGGTATCAACCACAGCTGCTCAAGGTTCTGCTTCTCCAATTGCCACCATTTACATCAGGAGGAAATGGATCCTACAAAGAGTAAGTTTTTGAAAAGGGTAAGAGAGGGAAAGGTCTGGAACACAGTGACTGTTGGAGTCCAGGGAGGTCGTAGTGGGAGATTTGGGGCAGGGTCCACAGTAAGAGGGAATTCATAGGTGTGGCCAACTTCTTCAACTTGATGTGTTTAGTTTTTTTTTTGTTGTTGTTTTTTATAGGAGGCGTAGACTCCAGCATTTATGGGGCATTTACTGTGTGCCAAGCCCTGGCATTGTTTTTATGAGGATGTCACCGATTCTTATGACAAACATATGGGGTAGGGGGTATTTTTATTCCTATTTCAAAGAGCATGAGACAGAAGCACAGCAATGTAGTCGCATGGCCATTATCACAAGGCTGGAATGTGGTAGGGCTGGGGTTTGGACCTGTGAAGATAAACTCTGGGGTCAGCCTCATCTTTTTTACTTTAATTTATTTTTGGTCATACAACACAGCATGTGGGATCTTATAGTTCTCAGACCAGGGGTTGAACCTGTGCCCTCTGCATCAGAACTGTGGAGTCTTAACCACTGGACCACCAGGGAAGTCCCAGCCTCACTTTCATAGCCCATTTAATGCAGTATTCTTGCTTCTTTTCTGATGCTGGCCCTGTCATGATGGGGAGAAGCACATATTCTTTGAAAATGAAAGCAGAATTTACATTTATATTAACTCTAATTTCCTTCTCTGTAACTCAGCACAGAGAATCTTTCTTCCAGGGTCTGTTTTCTTTCAGGATGAAGCTGCTCATCCTTCATAAGCGTACAGAAGAAGTAACTAATATAATAATATTACTAATGATTACCTCCTGGTTTTACAAGACCCTTTTCCATATAACTTATCTCAAGAGACTTGGATGCTCTAAAACAGAGAAAGAATAAGATTAGTTTCTAGGGAAGGAAATTCTGTAACTGAACCCAGATTATAATTTAAAAATAATAAATCCAAATGGAATTATCTCTGAAGCTATCTTTAGTGTGATTAGAAAGAAAATTGTCTTTAGAAAAATATGTTGTTTAAAAACAATGTTTCTTAGAAAGTTACAAGAAAAAAATACATATATAGGAAAGACCCTTTTTTTTTTTTTTTTTGCAACGGTAACATCTTGCATAGCTAGAGTATAATATCAAGAGTACGAAATTGACATTGGTACAAATGTTAACCCACAAAACGTATTCAGATTTCAGTAGTTTTAGATATACACATTTGTGTGCATATAAGCCTTTGACTCTGTGGATCACAATAAACTGTGGAAAATTCTGAAAGAGATGGGAATACCAGACCACCTGATCTGCCTCTTGAGAAATTTGTATGCAGGTCAGGAAGCAACAGTTAGAACTGGACATGGAACAACAGACTGGTTCCATATAGGAAAAGGAGTTCGTCAAGGCTGTATATGGTCACTCTGTTTATTTAACTTATATGCAGAGTACATCATGAGAAACGCTGGACTGAAAGAAACACAAGCTGGAATCAAGATTGCCGGGAGAAATATCAATAACCTCAGATATGCAGATGACACCACCCTTATGGCAGAAAGTGAAGAAGAACTAAAGACCCTTTTGATGAAAGTGAAAGTGGAGACTGAAAAAGTTGGCTTAAGGCTCAACATTCAGAAAACGAAGATCATGGCATCTGGTCCCATCACTTCATGGGAAATAGATGGGGAAACAGTGGAAACAGTGTCAGACTTTATTTTTTTGGGCTCCAAACTCACTGCAGATGGTGACTGCAGCCATGAAATTAAAAGACGCTTACTCCTTGGAAGGAAAGTTATGACCCACCTAGATAGCATATTCAAAAGCAGAGACATTACTTTGCCAACAAAGGTCCGTCTAGTCGAGGCTATGGTTTTTCCTGTGGTCATGTATGGATGTGAGAGTTGGACTGTGAAGAAGGCTGAGCACTGAAGAATTGATGCTTTTGAACTGTGGTGTTGGAGAAGACTCTTGAGAGTCCCTTGGACTGCAAGGAGATCCAACCAGTCCATTCTGAAGGAGATCAGCCCTGGGATTTCTTTGGAAGGAATGATGCTAAAGCTGAAACTCCAGTACTTTGGCCACTTCATGCGAAGAGTTGACTCACTGGAAAAGACTGTGATGCTGGGAGAGATTGGGGGCAGGAGGAGAAGGGGACGACAGAGGATGAGATGGCTGGATGGCATCACTGACTCGATGGACGTGAGTCTCAGTGAACTCTGGGAGTTGGTGATGGACAGGGAGGCCTGGCGTGCTGCGATTCATGAGGTCGCAAAGAGTCGGACACGACTGAGCGACTGATCTGATCTGATGTATATAGAGCACTTCCCAGGTGGCTCAGTGGTAAAGAATCTGCTTGCCAATGCAGGAGACACAGGTTTGATCCCTGGGTCTGGAAGATCCTCTGAGAAAGGAAATGGCAACCTACCCCAGTATTCTTGCCTGGGAAACTCCATGGACAGAGGAGCCTGGTGGGCTATGGTCCATGGAGTCGCAAAAGAGTCAGATACAACTTAGCGACTAAACGATAAGAACATGTATGTGCAGTTCTTTGCAACTTTATCACATGTGTACACTTATGAAACCATGGTTGCAATCAAGATATTAATTCTGTCATCACCACTAATAATTCCCTCGTGCTCTTGCTTTATAGCCACACCCATGGCCGCTCTCAGCCCTAACCCCTGGCAATCACGCCTCTGTTATATCTCTCTTGGTAATACTATCATTTCAGGACTGTCATGTAAGTGCAGTCAAGCAGTATTTAGCCTTTGGAGACTGATTTTTATATTTTAAACTTAGCAGAATGCCCTCGAGCTCCATCTGTTACTTGTATCAGTGGTTTGCTCCTTTTCTTTATTTATTTGACTGCCTTGGGTCTTAGCTGTGGCATGTGGGCTCCTTCTTGGGGACATGGACTCTCTGGCTGTGGCACCAGGGCTCATTAGTTGCTTAGGCACGCGGGCTTAGTTGCTATGCAGCATGTAGGATCTTAGTTCCCTCACCAGGAATCAAACTCGTGTCCCTTGCATTGCAGGGTGGATTCTCAGCCACTGAATCACCAGGGAAGTCCATTCCTTGTTTATTTCTGTGTAGTATTCCATGGTGAGGACGTACCACTGTTTAACCAGTCACCTGTTGAAGGACGTTTTGGTTGTTTCCATTTATCGACTGTTAAAAATAAAGCTTCTATGGACGTTCACGTACAGGATTTTTTTGGACATAATTTTTTATTTCTCTGGTATAGATGTACAAGAGTGCAATGTCAGGTCATACAGTAAGGCCTTACTAGTTTCTAAGAAACTGCCAAGCTGCTTTCCAGAGTAGCTCAACCATTTCTAGCCCTACCAGCGGTGTGAGAGGTCCCGTTTCTCTGCATCTTCACCAGCATAAGATATTACCACTATTTTTCATTTTAACCATTTCAATGGCTGTGTCATGATGTATTATTATGCTTTTAATTTGCATTTCCCTACTGGCTAATAATGTCGAGTATGTTTTCATGTGCTTTTTTTGCCATATGTATATTCTTATCAGAGAAGTGTTTATTCATGTGCAATGCCAATTTTCTAATTGAATTGTTTACTTTTTATTGCTGATTTTTGAGACTCCTGTATATATTTTAGATCTGAGTCCATTGTTGAATATGTAGTGTAATGTTTATTTTCTCTAACTCTGTGGCTTGTTTTGTCATTTTCTTCACAGGTGTTTTTTTTTTCTTTTTCAGTTTTTTATTTTCATGAGGTTCGATTTATCAGTTTTTTTCTTTTATGGTTTACACTTTTGATGTTACATGAAATGAAGGTGGGAGTTGGCTGGGAGTAGTGAGATAGCAAGAGCAGGGGGCTTAATAAAAGAGCATTAAAAGGCTAAGTGATATTTGTATTCTTCCTGCATGAAGGGTGGTCTTATGCTTTGTTGTAGCATCAAGCTATCGGGGAGTGCAAATGAAGCCCCTGGCATGCCATTAGGGTTCAGGAAAGGAGACGGAGGCGGGGTGTCAGCAATGTGGGCTCAGAATAAAATCCTCAAGTGCCAAGAGCTATCTCTGAGAATTAATGGACTGAGTTCCTTCAGCCTAGTCAAATAATCCAGCTCATTTCATGTGAGATAAATTCAAGGACCTTGTCACCCTGGCTCCCAGGGGAGGACACTTCTGTGATTCATGACACTCACCCCCTGGGAGCCTGAGGCAGGCGAGGACCTGCCTTGCTGAATGACGGCTTGTGGCCCTGTGACCTCGCCACAAGGCTGCTGCTCAAGCAGCAGAGGTCGGGGGTGGGGAACACGTGGAGGGGAGGATTTCAAATGTAGCCACTCATGGCAACAGACTGGGAGCTGGCCACCCAAGAGGGACAGTCTTTAGGACCACTGTCAGTTAAACCCACAGTCACTAGTGTTCTGAGGGGCCTGAGATGACTCGTGCAAAAGTCCCCAACAGTCAGCGTTTAGCTTTGTGGTGCTCCACACTTGTGGGTGGTTGTGTTGGTTGGTGCTGTTGCATATGCATCGAGCCTGTGGGGGTGTTTTGCAAGGGAGCAGAGAATGCTGGGTGTATGCTAGAACTAATGGGGTGGGCAGAAATGGAATGGATCTTGATCTTGTGGTAACAAGGGATTCTACCAAGGGGAATGGGTATCTGGTCCTCTGAACAATGGAGATGAATGGAAATTAACCAGAGAGCTAATACTGTTCCCCAACCCCCACCCCACCATTGCCTCTTTAAAACTCTTCACAGCAGCTGGTTTTGATGCCATGGGATAACACCTCAAGCATCTGCTGACTTTTCTGGTCACTCGTAGGTCTTATAAAATCCAACAATTCTTTTCAGTAACAAACAGCCTATTAATAGTTACAGAAAGCAGAACGCCTACTGCCTGATAGTCACCAGTGAGTCAATTCTTACTCACAGCTAAGACTTCTCCCTGCTCCAGCCCTAGCCAAGTCCACAAGGGAAGCCTCCAGCAGATGAAGAGGGGGTGGTCAGCTTCTCCTACATCTTCTGTTTCTTTCTGTCTCCCTGTTATTTCTGATCCTTCCAGGTAAGAGATGAGAGGCAGAAGGAGGGACCAGAAGGGTAGAATACTATTTAATGGACACTGTTGGGAGCTGGCTTCCAGCTAAGCTTGGGAGATACTTAAAATAGAATCTTTCTATCTTACACTACTCTGGTTGGCTCTTTGGACATGCTTTACCTCCTAGTTGCTGGAGATCTCTCACCAGCAGCTGGAGACACCTGCCTTCTGCCTGGTCACTTACTCCTTCCTCAGCGCTTGGGAATTTGGCAATACCTTCAGGCTTCCTGGCTTCCTTCATAGCTCAGTTGGTAAAGAATCCGCCTGCAATGCAGGGGACCCCAGTTTGATTCCTAGGTTGGGAAGATCCACTGAAGAAGGGATAAGCTACCCACTCCAGTATTCTTGGGCTTCCCTGCAATGTGGGAGACCTGGGTTCACATCTTCTAAAGGGCAAAGGGCAGCCTCACACAACAAAGAATGATCTATCCCTGGATGTCAGTAGTACCCAAGTTGAAACTCTCATACATCCTTTTTGTTAACAAATTCTGGGCTTGCAGGTGGCTATCTTTGGAGTCTGTCTCCTTCAGCTGACTTGTCAACACTCAGCCAGCACACCCCCTGCCCAGATCCATCAGACTGCAGTTCTCTGAGTGGTCCTGCTGAAATCCTGCTTCCTTCATTTGGGAATGGAGCATACAGTACAACTTTTTAAAGAGAAATTTTCCTTCTAAATCTTTCCTCTTCTTCCACTTCTATGCCTTTGGTGTGGGTGAAGGTCATAGGAGTTATCTGAGCATAATAAAATATAAAAAATTTAAACTTTATATTAGAGTACAGTCAATTAACCATAACTAACCACTCTTGGCATCCCACTCCAGTACTCTTGCCTGGAAAATCCCATGGACGGAGGAGCCTGGAAGGCTGCAGTCCATGGGGTTGCTAAGAGTCGGGCACGACAGAGCGACTTCACTTTCACTTTTCACTTTCATGCATTGGAGAAAGAAATGGCAACCCACTCCAGTGTTCTTGCCTGGAGAATCCCAGGGATGGGGGAGCCTGGTGGGCTGCCATCTATGGGGTCGCACAGTGTCGGACACCACTGAAGTGACTTAGCAGCAGCAGCAACCACTCTTGAGAGTCCCTTAGACTGCAAGGAGATCCAACCACTCAATCCTAAAGGAAATCAGTCCTGAATATTCATTGGAAGGACTGATGCTGAAGCTGAAACTCCAATACTTTGAACAGCTGATGTGAAGAGCTGACTCATTTGAAAAGACCATGATGCTGGGAAAGATTGAGGGAAAGAGGAGAAGGGGATGACAGAGGATGAGATGGTTGGATGGCATCACTGATTCAATGGACATGAGTTTGAGTAAGCTCCGGGAGTTGGTGATGGACAGGGAGGCCTGGCCTGCTGCAGTCCATGGGGTTGCAAAGATGGGGACACGACTGAGCGACTGAACTGAACTGAAATCATAGTTTTGGGTGAACAGCGAAGAGACTCAGCCATGCATATACATGTATCCATTCTCCCCCAAACTCCCCTCCCATCCAGGCTGCCACATAACATTGAGGAGAGTTCACTGTATTATACAGTAGGACCTTGTTGGTTACCCATTTTAAATATAGCAATATATCCATGTTGATCCTAAACCCCCTAACTATGCCTTCCCCCTGTTCTTCCCCCAGGTAACCACAATTTCGTTCTAACTGAGTATTATAAAATTTATCAGCTATTTATTGTCACAAGAATTCTGTCGCAAGAACTTCATGGTATATAACGATGTGCATATTTGTTGTCCGTGTCCTTCGTGTGGTCTGCTAGGGTGCTGTTCATCTGAGCTTGCTCACATATCTGGAGGTCAACTGCGTTTCTGGATCTGGGCTGGGCTCGGCTGGGGTGATGGTGCTATGTGTCTTTCATCCACCAGAAGGCGTGCCTGGTCACGTATTTATGGCAATGACAGAAAAGCAGGAGTGTGAGCAAGTTCAATTATACAGCGCTTTTGAAGCCTCTGCTTGTATCATATTTGCTGATATTCCAATCACCAAAGTTAGTCACATAGCCAGATCCAGAAGTCCTGAGTCAGCGTGGCAGAGCACTGGAAGCCAAGTGGATGGATACAAGCCGTGGTGAAACAAAGTCATTGATTCAAGAAATGGATCCCTCTGGGAGTCCTGGTGTGCTGCAGTCCATGGGGTTGCAAAGAGTTGGGCACAGCTGAGCCACTGAGGAACAGCAATAACATTCCTCTTCCTTTCAAATGTCTACAATGTATTCACTTAAGAATAGGGCATCTCTTAGTTTCAAGACTCAGCTGAAACATACACAGGAAGATTCTCATGTTAACACAATAAGCACATACATATGTTTATCTTACCCATTGCTGTATGCATAGTTGACAGGGAACTGATGCCATTGCCTTTATTGAAAAAAAAAAAACAAAGAAAATATATGGATGAATGGGTGAGTAGATGAATGAGATGGGGACAGCTTGCCAGCCAGCATCTGAGGAAGCAAACACCAGCAGCTCTATCTGACCTGGCCTCTCTCAGCCACTTGTCACCACGTTCCCAAGAAACACAGTTTATAAACCCACCTCCCATCTCACACCTTAAAATCAATTGACTTTAGGGAAATAAAAAATAGAAGCTTTTCAGGAAGAAAACAAGAAACTCTGGAAGTACAGGAAAGAAATGTTAGGATTCTTTTGAATTCAGACAGGCACCAAAGCAGAAAAACTCAGCAAGACATCCTTGGATTTTTCTCACACCTGTCTTTTCTTCTGTTTTCTCTGTTATGTAACAATTGCAGACATTTATTGAGAGCTTACTATGGGTAAGGTACTGCATGTGAGTTTTACAAGCTTTATTTCCTTACAACGACTTGTCTCCAAGGCATGCATGATGAATATTTTATTACGGAGGAAACTGAGGCTTGAAGAGAAGTTACTGAACTTGTTGAATCTCAGAGAGCTGGTCATGAGTAAAAATTTTAAAAGTTGAGCTCAAGTCTGTCTGACTTTCAATTACTATGTTGTTCTGCTTCATATCTTAAGTTTGGGTTTGTTTTGTTTGGAAAAAAAAAGCCTCAAGCCATGTTTTATTCTTACCTACTTTCCTATATTTTGGTGGAAGAAATTGGTTGATACATTTCAGACACTGAGAAAGCTTTGCCCCTTCAAACATCAGCCCTTCACCCCACACCTCTATCACCCAGAGACGTGTTTTCGTCACCTCCTTCGGGCCACTTAATTATATTCTCTCTTCTTTAGGAGGAAAGCTGACATGTAATTATTTCCATGATTAGCACTCTTGTGCAGCTAATTGTAATTATGCCTTATAATCACATTTATGATCGTCAATTACTCATTCCTGCCTCATTTGAATGTTTTTCTTTATCCCAGCTTCACAGAGTTGATGGAGGTAATGTGCCTGTCTGCACAGACAGACACACAGACACACAGATACACACACACACACACACACAAATCAGGCAGGGTCATCATTTGGTCTTCTGTTTGTTCTCATCTTTGTTCTTGTACCAAATTTTATTACAGTATTCCACCAGCCACTGGCCACTGCCCAGTTGGTATTGCCTCTCATTTCTGGCTTGGCTAGATTTAAATGTATTCTATTGACCCTATAAGTGAGAGAGGAATTCTTGCCCTAGAATTTCCAGGATGGCCAAACACGTGACACCAGATACTGGGAAAGCATATAATATTGACCTTATTTCAAGCCTTAGACCACAGCACTCCCAC
Source organism: Bos indicus (assembly GCF_029378745.1). Lineage (NCBI taxonomy): Eukaryota > Metazoa > Chordata > Mammalia > Artiodactyla > Bovidae > Bos > Bos indicus. The sequence goes on from NC_091786.1 coordinate 29,447,921, forward strand.
CTGTAAGTGAACACAGGGCAGCTGTAGAAGGAGAGGGAATAAGCCCAGGCTCTGGTGGTGGTGGTGTGCAAGTTTGCACTTCAATACTTAGCTCTTGGATGATGGGAAAGTTCCTTAACATTCCTGGGTCTTAATTTCCCCACTTGCAAATGGAAAAAATTCTGTCTGTACTTCCTCTGCTGCTGCTAAGTCGCCTCAGTCTTGTCCGACTCTGTGCGACCCCATAGACGGCAGCCCACTAGGCTCCTCTGTCCCTGGGATTCTCCAGGCAAGAACACTGGAGTGGGTTGCCATTTCCTTCTCCAATGCATGAAAGTGAAAAGTGAAAGTGAAGTAGCTTAGTCGTGCCTGACTCTTAGCGACCCCATGGACTGGAGCCTACCTGGCTCCTCCATCCATGGGATTTTCCAGGCAAGAGTACTGGAGTGGGGTGCCATTGCCTTCTCCCTGTACTTCCTCAGGTTGTTGCAAATATTATGCCCGTTCCGTCTTGTCTGTAAGGTGTTTAGCTGCATGCCTACCCTACTGTATTGCTCCAGACATGAATCTAGTCTTCATCAGAAGATGTCTCGGGTTTTGATCTTTGAGTGAATTTTCTAGAATCTATGACACTTTCTCTATTTCTTTTCTTTCTAAGATGCTTAAAGAAAATGATGTAACTAATTGAGTTCTAAGGTTGCAGACTCAAAGTCCAGTGCCAGGCTGCACAGTCCCTGTGAAGAACCGTGGGTGGTCTAGGGACCTCAAATCTCTCCTTCTAGCCATCCTCCCCTCTGGGGCCATCTGATTATTTAAATCATAAGCATCACATAACATTCATGATTCCTTGAATATGCTTTGTCCTGGGCTGCAGCCTGAACAACTGTGGGGGCCTCAGTCTTCTCTTGCTTTTCAAGAGCTTCAAGATACATGGAGATGACGGACCACCCGGGGGCCTGAATATTATCTTGTTTTGCAGGAAATGCTGGGTTGGATGAAGCACAAGCTAGAATCAAGATTGCTGGGAGAAATATCAATAACCTCAGATATGCAGATGACATCACTCTTATGGCAGAAAGTGAAGAAGAACTAAAAAGCTTCTTGATGAAAGTGAAAGAGGAGAGTGAAAAATGGCTTAAAGCTTAACATTCAGAAAACTAAGATCATGGCATCCGGTCCCATTACTTCATGGCAAATAGATGGGGAAACAGTGGAAACAGTGGCTGACTTTATTTTTTGGGGCTCCAAAATCACTGCAGATGGTGATTGCAGCCATGAAATTAAAAGATGCTTACTCCTTGGAAGGAAAGTTATGACCAACCTAGATAGCATATTAAAAAGCAGAGATATTACTTTGCCAACAAAGGTCCATCTAATCAAGGCTATGGTTTTTCCAGTAGTCATATACTGATGTGGGAGTTGGACTATAGAGAAAGCTGAGCACTGAAGAATTGATGCTTTTGAACTGTGGTGTTGGAGAAGACTCTTGAGAGTCCCTTGGACTGCAAGGAGATCCAACCAGTCCATCCTAAAGGAGATCAGTCCTGGGTGTTCATTGGAAGGACTGATGTTGAAGCTGAAACTCCAATACTTTGGCTACCTGATGCGAAGAGTAGACTCATTTGAAAAGACCCTGATGCTGAGAAAGATTGAGGGCAGAAGAAGGGGACAACAGAGGATGAGATGGTTGGATGGCATCACCGACTCAATGGACATGAGTTTGGGTGGACTCTGGGAGTTGGTGATGGACAGGAAGGCCTGGAGTGCTGTGGTTCATGGGGTCGCAGAGAGTCAGACACGACTGAGTGACTGAACTGAACTGCTTGCTTCAGGGATCAGCCTCACTACTTTCCTTGGCTATCCAAAGCTCTAAATCCATTAATCCATTCTATTCTTCAAATCCTTGATGGTATCTTCCCATGAAAATTTCCCTTATCTCTTAAGACATGATATTGTTGTTTTCTAAATGCCTCTATTCAAGGTCTGCTCCAGTCTTGGGCACATCCATCATTGCAGTGTCTTGTGTTGCTGATTATACTTTTATAAATGCAAACCTCGTCTGTCCATCTAAGATATAAGTCAGGTACAGAGTGGGTGCTGAATGCACGGTTGCTGCTTAACCTTCCAGAAAGAGTAAGGCCAGGTGAGATCGTGCAGATGGGCCTGTAGAAGGAGTAGGGCTCCAGGTTGTGGACAGGCAAAATCTCCGGGTTCTTATTTTTGGTCCTGCTGCTGATGCTCTGCGTGGCTCTTGCCATCTGATACAGGGAAGCTGATTCCGGGGGTCGTCACCATTTCTGGCCTCAAATCAGAGTCACACAGAAAAGAGCCCTGATCCTGGAGAATTTAGTAGCAGGTTTGCTGTGAAACTGACCTTTGGGAAAGCCGATAGGAGTGGAAGAAACTAATATTGAGTGCTCTCTATGGGAATCATGTGACAGTCATTACCTAAAAGTGGCATCTCTGTGTTACAAACGTAGTGCATACACATGGCAGGTTGGATTCTCCAAGAAGCAGGCTCTCCGGTGGAGACTGGCATGTGGGAAATTTACTAGGGAAATTTATTAGGGTTTAACGCCTGAGTTGGGGTAGGGATGGGAGGAAGGAAGCAGGCACTGGGTCGAGGGAAAAGCAGGGATGCAGTGTAGTCACTACAGAGGCCCCAGCAAGCCCACGGGGAGTTCTGGAGCTGGGATGGCCTTTCTGAGTCCCACACTGGGAGAGGGGCTCAGATCCCTAGATGTGTGGTGTCTCTGGGAAGGGGTGCAATTGGGGCAAAGCAAGATGGCTCCCCTTGTTCAAGAACAATTCCCAAAGAGTGCTGATAGCTGTGGGCAGCACCCCCAGACACTGAGGGAGCCAGCCATTCAGTTCTGAAGGAGGAATTTCTTGGCACAGCATGGCACCCACTACATGTTTCTGATCTCCGTGGAGACCAGGCCCTTCGTCTCTGGAAATGCTTCTCTCTCATCAGGTCCCAGTGGCCATGTTTTCTTTCGATACCATTCTCCTGACCTTTGATGAATGGACCAGGCGTAGATCCTGGATCAGGTTAGGTCAATCAATCAACTGTTCTGCCCCAGGGATGGATACCAGTTGACTGAAGTGGTGACCATCGTTTTATGCCTTATGCCTGGAGATTCTGAGAAAGTCTGTCCGTAAAGAGACATAGATGTGATGACTCATGAGGTCAAAAGGAGGTGAAGGGACAGACTGGCTTCCTGAGCACTTTGTGTCTCTTGGCCTTCTTTGTCCATGAAGCCCGAGTGGACTTCCTGTCCTTGGGTTCTGTATAAAAGACTGGTGTTCTTATTTCTCATCTCCTTTTCCTCAAGTCAAAGGAGGCTTCTGTTAAGTGCAAAAACAATTTAAAAAGAGCATTGATTAAGACCACAGACGATGAAATTGAAGTTCAGAAAGGTCAAGGAACTTATCCCAAATCATGGCAAATTACTGACAGAATAGTAATTCAGCTTTTTCTTTTTTTCCAACAGAGAAGTTTTTATTTTTCTTTTTTAAAAAAATTATACAGTTAACACATTTAAAATAGACCAAAATGAAATTCAAGGTTTTGACTTATTATATTCATTTACATTTATCTTTTAAGGGTTTTTCTTTTTTTCCCTGCTGTTTTTATTTTGTTTACTAAAAAATTCTTTTTTGGCCACACCAAGAGGCATGTGAGATCTTAGTTTCCCTGACTAGGGATTGAACCTGCATCTCCTGCACTGGAAGAACTGTCTTAACCACTGGGCTGCCAGGGAAGCTCCTCTTACAAGGTTTTAAACTGCATTTACATTCAGCACTTTGTTAGATTTGCTCAACACATGAACTTGGGTGTTGACAGGGCAGACATTACAATTTTCATTTGCAGATAAGGACCCTGCAGCTAGAGAGAAAGTACGAGAGAAAGAGAGACAGACAGACTGAATTGGAGGTGGGTCCACCTGAGCCTACAAGGAAATATCTCTCTTCAATGCCAGCACATCCTGTTTTGGCCTCAGTACTGTTCTCTGGGTGAGCGGAGTTGACTCAAAAGGGACTGAAGTCAAAGGGCCATGTTAGGTGTTGGGTTCTGTGGAGTCAGAGTTCGGGGGAGCTTTCTGGCTGAAGGCTCATAAGATGCTGAAAACTGGAAGAAACAAGAAAAGTTAAGATCCAAATCCTGTGGGGATCAGGAACAAGTACCTCATCCTAGGATTGGA